>NC_134806.1:49901009-49936009 GCF_046742065.1 Oratosquilla oratoria
TCAATCAACCTCGCCCTTGGAATCTCAGATCTAACATCCCACCAACTTTATCTTACCTCAATCTCTCTCACAGCCACAGCCACCACTACACACTAACGCAGAAGTTCTCAGCCTTACTTGGCCCATTCACCCCTTTCACCATTTGTCAGAATGTCATTCACCCCCCTCCTTTCCAAGATTGTCTGTTTCAAAAGATGCATTCTAAATAATATGCAAATATTACTAAAAACCCTTTTATTTTTTCCAAATTAGTATATATTTTTCCCGAATTAGTATAAATCCAGCCCAGGTGACAGGCCAGATAGGCCAAAACCTATCATTGCTTTCCTCACCCCGTAAGCTGACTGTGGTCACAAATCACCCCCCAGAAATCCCAAAATTCCCCCCCTGGGGGCGAATTTCACCCCTAATGAGAACCCCTGCACTAACGCATCTGCGACCAATCGGCTGCGGATGATGGGGAAAAGTGGGAAAAATCCGCTGATCCATCGAAACAAAAATGTTTTTTTGGTTGACTCTGACCCTTCATTGCAATGAAGCTAACAATACATTTTGTTCTTGCTAAATAGAAGTTATTTCATGTAGATCAGGGACAGTAGGTCTTTGATCTAAAGAGGGTCTTGTACGATCGAGGTCCCCTTCCTTCTGGGCCCATCCGTCCCTAGCATGCACAATATATATATATATATATATATATATATATATATATATATATTTATATACACAAATATGCATATATATATTTTTATATATATATATATATATATATATATATATATATGGGGGGTATTTAAATGCTCTAACACCTATATAAGATGAAGTATGAGTCCCATTTTCGGAAACAAAAAATCATTGTAAATAGATAATAACATTATAGCCACTCACTGTTATCCTCTTCAGCGTGTTATAGGCTGTCATAGGCTCTCTAGAAAAGACAATCTGCTTTCGGAGGATGAGATGTTGTGAGAGGTGAAGAACGGTTTGTTAGAAAATAGAGGATAGTGGTGTGAAAAGTCAACTATTCCCCTTAAGCCTTTTTGGTGAAGTTCAGGGGGGTTTAAGCGTGGTCAAGGAGACCCGCATCACCGCTCGGTTCTTGAGGTACTATATCTGGAGGATTCTTCTTTAGGGACATCTATTAACCAAAATCTTAACCAACAACGTTAGGAAAGGGTTCGGAGGTTAAGCTGTAAGGACAGTCAAAAGGACGGGGTTGATTTGTAATGGTAGATAAACTGATGTGAGGAGATGCAGTAGCAGAGAGAGTTAGAAATTAAATTGTGTTTCTTGTTTGCGATGTGTTTGTGTATATGTGACACACAGGGAGGGCTGTTGCCTCTATGCTGCTGTACATCTATCTATATACCGAGGGTTTTTCCCCCTTACAAGAGAGGTAGCCAGGTCAAAAAGCAAGTACTCCACTCCCACTCATTCCACTCCCATCCACCCCCCTTTCCTCCCTCTCCTCTTAGCTCCTCGTGGATGACGGGTCCTCTCTGTATCACACCAACTGCTCTGGGTCAGAAGCAATGCAGCAAGACACAGCATATCCACAACAAGGCCACTTCATTTCAACGGCGACATTCCCCCCCACCCCCACCTCTCCGTCCCTTCATGCAGAAAAATAATAGACGGGGAGAAATCACTTCGGGTCGGGTGGTCAAAATATCATTCATACACATCCACTTGCTATTTCCCTGTCCCCGACCCCTCTATTCCTTGCATAAATAAGACCAAGAATGATTTTTTTGGACTCTATGCGATTTTGCACATGTTTAGAATCAATATTCGTGATTTGCGGTTTAGTAATTTCCTGTGTGTGGATGCACGATTTGACATAAAGAAGTGCACCGCCAATTCCTCTGTGTGGCCAATCGCCACTGAATATCGAGTACCCTTTTATACTATACTCTGTTAAGAAATCTAAAAACATCAGTGTTTATAAAAGATTCAGTGACCCCAACAATATCACAGTCCTTGAGAAAAGTAAGTGCAGTAAGATCTTGGGATTTATTTCAAAAAAGTGTTTGTTGATCGTAGAAATGATTCGACAAGTCTATGAACTCGATATTTTTATTTGAGCACAAAGATTTTAAGCGGTCATTTGTGCCTGAAGCCCTGTTGTAAAATTCCCTTCATCACCGATGGTGGGAAAAATACTAGACATCATGATTTTGATACACTTTGCCTTTAGCCCACTACTCCTACGTTTGTATTTGTTCATCAGAAATGGCCGGCCGATTGAGTCTTTTGCAACATTTCGACCCGGCACCAGGATCTGTTGCAACAAGCGACTTTAAGAACATAAGAACCTAAGAAATAAAGGAGACTGCAAAAGACCATAATACCTACACTAGGCAGCTCCGTATCCATCACCACCTGTCATCCCCATCCATAAAGTTGTCTAATCGTTTTTTAAAACGACTGATAGTTTCAGCGCTTACTACGTGGTTACTTTGGCACTCCTGGCCACTGCAGCAATACACCGCAGGACCATTTTGCGCTTTTTTTACATTTCTGGAGCACTTGATCAGTGCAACTCCTTGTGCAACGTTTACGTTGCGGTCACCGCTCATTTTGACCAATCCTCTGGAGTGCCATCCAATACGTCTACATACCAACACGCCCGGACGAGTGTGTGTGTGTGTGTGTGTGTGTGTGTGTGTGTGTGTGTGTGTGTGTGTGTGTGTGTGTGTGTGTGTGTGTGTGTGTGTGTGTGTGTGTGTGTGTGTGATTCACCATGGTCCTTGGATCACGTGTTGGACTCGTGATCGACAGCTATTTCTCTCCAGGAAGAGAGCTCAGAGCTCGTATGACCGATCTATGGGTAATGCTGTGACCTTACACGCACACACACACCCCAACTCCCCGCCCACGAGAGTTGGAGTAACGACTCGAAGCGTAGCGATACTGAAATCATCTCAGCCCTGGGCAGGATTCGAATCCGGACCGCTGTAGTGACAGTCTGGGACTCTACCAACCGCGCACACACACACACGCACACACACACGCACACACACACACCTACACACACACATACATACGCGTACGCACACACACACACACACACACATACACACGCACACACACACACACACACACACACACACACACATACACACGCACACACACACACACACACGTACACATACATACACACACACACACGTACACATACTCTCTCGACGGCGCAGTGGTAGCGTTCGCAACTGCTAACTCAGCGGTCTGAGTTCGAATCGAGCCCAGGGCTGAAGTAATTTCAGAATCACTGTGCTGCGAGCCGTTACTCCAACTCTCGTGAGCGGGGAGCTTGTGTGTGTGTGTGTGTGTGTGTGTGTGTGTGTGTGTGTGTGTGTGTGTGTGTGTGTGTGTGTGTGTGTGTGTGTGTGTGTGTGTGTGTCACAACATTACCCGCAGACCGGTCATACATGAGCTCTGAGCTCTCATCCGGGAGTGTAGTGGCTGTCGATCACGAGTCCAAGACGTGATCCAAGACCATGGTAAATCACACACAACTCCTTGACCTGCAGTCTTGGAGTGCTGCTGGGATAATCCCAAAAACACTTCCTTACCGAATGGTACTTTGTCTTTTTAATGAGTCTGTCGCCAGGCTATTTCTTTCGTCTTCTTGAAACTCCTTCGCCAGTGAAGGGATTACGAGTTACCCCAATTAGCCCCTTTCCATATCGGTAGCATATTTCCTATCATTCAGTCTGCCGCCATGTGATGTTCAGTGGCGGCGCCCGGGGGGGGGGCTTGAGGGGGCTTTAGCACCCCCAAAAAAAGTGGCCAGCCCCCTATTAGCCCCCCCCCCAACTGAAATGAGCAAATTGAAAATTTAAAACACTCATTGAAATAATTTTATTAAGTGGAATTTTTAATTGCCAGGGCTAAAGATTTGTCAGCCATCAGTGCTAGCCCAACCATTAACCCCCTCCCCTTCTGAAATGAGGATAATATATATTCATTATCATATTACTATTAGCCCCCCAAAAATTTGCTCAGCCCCCCCTTACCCTCCCCAACTAAAAATTCCTGGCGCCGCCGCTGGAGGTTCCTCACTACAGTAGCGCCTCCTCGGCTGCGAAGGGTTAAATGATGTTTATGTTTCGGGGTTCGGCTTGTGGACTGCAGTTAAGTCGAAGCAATCTGTGCCGCACACATCCCTTAAGTACGTTGAAGCTTGTTGAAGCTTCTAAGAGGTTTTATCTTTTCTAGTGTAAGGACAGGAATTTTGAAGGGGTATTATTTTTGGAATTTCGTTTTATTTATCTATTTATTTATTTGAGTGTTGATTTGAGAGACTGGGTATTATGGACGTCGTAACGGTTTTACTCAACCAAGAAGCAAAGTAGAAAATAGAGCCTTAATAGACCATGAATTTATTCTATTCTATGTCTGCCTATCAAGATGTGTTGGCAAAGAGCCTTACTATAATCATTGAAGAAGAACATACAATAGGAGATAGCTACAAATATATTTCAGCTGATTTTGGTTAAACTGAGTTTCGACGCGACATTAGAATGTTCTCGAACATAGCGCGGGCACCGTAGCTCCGCCCACCCGTGACGTCACTAAACGTTCGGACAGAGGCGTAAGCTAAGGCCATTAATTTTAAGAGTAATAGGAAAAATTCCCAACTTTCAGTTCAGGATTCCACTAGAGAAATAGTGTAGGGAGAGATTGTAGCAGCTAGGGGCTCTGTTGAGAAGCGAAATGAAGTTTTACGAAATAATACAACAGGGAGGTTAGTAGTTTACCCATAGATACGAACACATAGCCGTCTCGTTCTTTTGGTGCGCAGCTAAAATTTTAATCTGATGCCAAAAATGATTCCGATAACAGGTATGAACACGTTCTGTAAGATTAATGAAAACAAATGTCAATATGTGAGTTAAATGATATAGTGCAGATATAGTAGGTAGATAGTTATTATTATTATTAAGTTTTGAATCTGATGCCAAAAATGATTCCGATAACAGATATGGAAAAAGGGGTTTAAGGGAGTGTACTTCACAAACACTTTGCGTATATACATTAGCTATGAGAGTGTAATCCTTAGAGTACAATTCGGTCTGTGATCGTTCTCTAATAAGAATACGGGGTTGAAGGTAGACACAGTGCTTGAAGGTAGACACAATATTGTAAGTAGACTTATACAGTGACCGGAAGGTTGGAGCGTAAATAACTACGTTTTTCCACGTGCCTGTGACCTTACTTATGATGCCCATAAGAAAGAAAAAACTGTTATTAAATGTCTCGCATACCCATATATTTTTCATATTGTAAGGATCAATAGATTGTCTAGTTGGAGAAAACCACAATATACTTTTGTATTTCCTTACTATATTTTTGCTTCAGTGTAATAATTAACACATAGCAGACCTTCGCTTATTTTCTTTTACTACCCCCACATTATTGGTGGCTTATATTCTTTTACTACCCCCCCACTTGGGCATAGGCCTTTTCGCTACCCAGAACCAACCCCGAACGACCTGAGGAAAGGGGACGGAGTCAGACGTGAATAACAAGGAGCAGTTTCCATTTATGGTCAGATATATCCATATAAACGATTGGGTGGTGGCAGCGTATACCTCGATTTTTTTTATTTCCCAAATCGTTCTTATGTGGGTATCTCTGATCACTCCCATTGGAGGTGCTCTTGGTTAAACACATCCTAATCAATCGACGGCACCACATTATTGGTGGCAGCGGTGGGATTTACGCTATTAACCAACCTGAAGCTCACTTATCTGTGTGTCGACTTAGACAAAGCTTGTGTACCCTGTGGATTGGCAGTACAGTAATCAGAGACAGAATAGATCCTCGGCAGTCACTAAGAGTATAGAAATAGCGGATGAGATTGTGTGGGGAAGTGACGTGTTAAGGTGTATAGCTTTGATGGAACTACACATAATTAAAGGCAGTCAGGTAAAAATGAACAATAAAACGGAATGGGAATCCAATTCGGGAGAGGAAGAAGAGACGAGGATGGAAGATAGACCTGAATGGGAATCTAACCCAGGAGGAGGCAAAGAAACAGGTGCTACAAATGAACAGAGAGTCAGTGGAGAGCTATTAGAGATAATAGGTACGTTGAGGAACGTAATAGACATACAGGCACAGAATGCCCAATGCACACCCAAAACCCCAATAAAGGAGGAAAAACCAAGGATACTCGCAGACCCAAACGGCATTCCCATACTAAAGTTGGAAGAGTTACGGGGACTTGATGCCATAGCCAAGTTCCAATTGTTCATTGAGTTGGTGGAGCGATGTAGCGACGATGACCAGGAAAGAATCCTGATTGCAAAGAGTAGGGCCAGCCCGGAATTAGCCGTAGTCATATACAACAATCAAAAGAGGGGAACCATCCACTCATGGGAGTCTTTTAAGACGGGGCTACAGAAGGAATTCGGCATCGAAGTTAACCTAGATCGAGCATGGCAGGACTTAGAGAACATGAGATATGACTGGATAGAGTCACCAGAAACATTCATACATAAGTTTAAGTACCATCATGCAGTACTCGAGACGAGAATCCCAAGTGAAAGCTTACCAAACCGGGACCAGACCATCAAAAGGAAGCTGTGGAATGGGTTACCCACAGGATCGAAGGAAAGGATTGAGGGATTCTTAAATGATGGGTACCCACTTAATCACTTCCTAAATAGATTAGAGAACGAGAGGCAGTTCTTGATGATTCAAAGGGACTCGCCGGTGAACGTGTTACATGCCAAGGAGAGGAAAAAACAGCTGTACCCGAGGTGATGTCGATGTCGATGAACTCATGTATAGGATCCGCAAACTAGAGGTTCAGTTAGAGCAGGAGAAGGGGAGGAATGCACAAGAAGGTAGCGACCGTCTCAGATACTGTCAGTACTGTCAAACAGCCTCCCATTGGTTAAAAGACTGTTGGAGGAAACCACCCCCTGGCCATTGTTTTGATTGTGGAAAGCTAAGTTGCAGGAGGGGAGACCCGAATTGCCCAGCCTCGATGAAGAGCCAATACCGCTCAAACTCCAAAGGTTCAAAATGACTGGATAACAGAAAATCAACCCCGGTGATCACTACAGAAGTAGGGGGCCAGCAACTAAGGGCATTAGTAGACACAGGGAGTGATCACACATTGGTGTCGGAGAAAGCATCTAAGATGATTGAAGGAGAACTCAACTTGCGGAGGAATCCTCCAAGATTACAAGGGGTCACAGGGAACCCGCTTAGGATAATTGGAATGATAAAAACAAAGGTTAATGTGGGTAATACAAAGGTAGTTACACAATGGATTCCTATAGTACCAGACTCATACCTAGCTACTGACATACTATTGGGATGTGACATCTTGAATCAAGCAGATTATCATTGGAACGCCAGGAAGAGAACTCTATGCTGGGGTAGGGTATCGTACCCATTTAACACCGTCAAGAGTCAACGGGGGGAGGTCCGACAGGTACGAGAGAGCCCCATTACGCTAAATGGAAATCCGAAGCATCACTTACAAGTAGGTTTGGAGGCTCCAGTATTCTTAGAGCCATATCAGACTAGATTTATAACAGTCCCAGTGAGAGAAAAACCGGGCACATGTCTTATAGTGTATCCCCAAGCAAGTTACAGCCATAACGGTCACCCATATTTAGTAGATGTTAGCGAAGGGAGTTCAATATACGTACCACTGGTTAACAATTCTAAGAAAAGGCTGAAGTACCAGAAAGGGACTATAATAGGTTCATATGAGCTGACTAGGAACATACCCCCTCTTAGAATTAATGTGACCAGGGAAATACACAATGATCTACTACCTAATTATGAGTCAGCAAAGTTAGAAGGTACTAGGGTAGAGAAGTTGGAAGAGAAAATAAGGGAACAAAACTGGGACCATCTTACTAACAGGGAGCAGAGAGAGCTGAACGAACTGATCCTAGAGCACGAACGGCTATTTATACTGGGAAGCGATGATCTGGGGTTAATTGAAGGTCCACCCGCTCATATACAGGTAAATAACCCTCAGCCCAGTAGAGCTCCTATATACCGTTATCCTGAACAGGCAAAGACAATTATCTCAGATATGCTAACGGATATGGAGGAAAAGGGGATTATTGAGAAATCAACGGCAGCCTGGTTATCTCCAATAGTCCTGGTGAACAAACCCGATGGCAGCAAAAGGATGTGCCTGGACTATAGGCGTGTGAATGAAAAACTGACAGCAGATGTCTACCCTTTGCCAAGACTAGATGAATTAGTAGAACAAGCCAGTGGTCATGAATATTATGTAACATTAGATATGAAGGATGCGTACTTCCAAGTCATGTTAGACAAGGAAAGCAGAGACCTCACTACCTTCAGTGATGGTGTATCATTATATAGATTTAGAAGATTGCCTTTCGGACTGAATTGTGCTCCTGCTATATTTTCGAGGCGCATGACTGAGGTATTGAAGCCCCTGTTACGGAAAGGTTGGGTCAGGAATTATCTGGATGACCTTATTCTATGGGCACCCACCTTCACAGAACTAGTGAAACGACTAGGTGAATTATTCTCAGTACTGGAACAAAATGGAGTCAAATTAAATTTAAGCAAATGTCTCTTCGGATTAAAACAGGTTACATTTCTAGGACATGTAGTATCAGCAAAAGGTAGTAAGCCATTACCGAAAAACGTGGATGCCATACTAATGATGAAAGCACCAAAGAATGTAAAGGAAGTGAGGAGATTCCTAGGGATGTGTGGATTTTATAGGAAGTACATACCAGATTTCGCAAAAATCGCGGTACCACTCACTAATCTTACAAAGTCAGATTCTGAATATGTATGGAACAGCAATCGCCAGGAGGCATTTGAGCACCTGAAGGAGAAGCTAACCAGTGCACCCATACTAGCGAAAGTACGGAATGACCAATCATTCCTACTAACTACTGATGCCAGCAACACACACGTGGGGGCAGTACTGAGCCAAGTGCAGCCAGAAGGAGGCATTAAACCCATAGGATATTTCTCAAAGAAGTTAAACCCATGCGAAACGCGGTACGCAATTACAGATAAGGAGGCACTTGCAATAGTGCTAGCTTGCAGAAACTTTCACCATCACTTATGGGGGACGAAGTTCACCATTATAACAGATCACCAGCCCCTAACCAGTGTATTCAAAAGAAAGACCAAGTCTCCACGCATGAATAGGTGGATCCTAGAGATGAGAGAATACCAGTATGAGATCCAGTATGTAAAAGGGAAAGAAAACGTTGTAGCCGACCAACTGTCAAGGCCAGTTAGAATGATCACGAGAGTACCAGAAGCCACTTGGCTGGGATACGATAGTCCCACTTTCAAGGATAAACAGAGAGAGAGTTCCACATGGTTAGAGTTAGCCAGCTACTTAGAAGGAGGCACATTACCAAGTAGACGCTTAAGGAAGACGACCCTAGATCAGTTTGCATTGATAGACGACATCTTATATTATGCTAGAGAGAAATCAGATGGAAGCGTTCACTACGCACTCATAATCCCTCACAATTTGATTCAGGAAGCAATAAAACATGCACATGAGTTAACAGGTCATTTAGGGCAAAAGAAAACAATTAAACAAGCCGAGGAGCTGTTCTATTGGCCAAATTTAAAGGTAGATGTATGTAATTTTGTAAAGAAATGCATTACTTGTCAGAGGTTCAAGGGTACACAAGGGTTGTCACAGCAATACAAAGAGGTTCCCCCTGCTACAAAGGCAATGGAGAGAATAGGCATAGACCTAACGGATATGGTATCCGGGACGCAGAGGTATAGGTATATTATGACAATAATCGATCACTACAGTAGGTTCGTTAGGTTTTTCCCATTGAGAACAAAACACCACCAACACATACTACACTCCCTAACCCAGTTCTTCGCAGACTACAGCACCCCAGAGAGCATCATAACAGATAATGGAGCAGAATTCACCAACACGGCTTACAAGAAGTTGTGTGGAGAAAAGCAAATCACCCTGCTCTACACTACCCCAGACCATCCCCAAGCGAATGGAATGGTGGAGCGGATGCATCGAACATTGAAGAACATTGAAGACGGCTCATCGAAGAATACTGAAGAGAATCAATTGGAACAATCCGCCCAGTTGGCGCCATATCTAGTGATTTAAGGTGCTAAGATGACAGTAGTTAACTGCAATAGGAAATGTAGGGATCATATCGTGCCAGTAATGTCCAAAGAAAAACGAATGCTCGTGCAAATTAATGCAAAGATGCCCTCAATGTTCCTATATATTGGACCATAAAGCTTAAATGTAACCCATCTATACTTTTATACATGTGTAAGGTTGAGATGTCCTAGGATTAAGGATGCATATATTTCATATGTTGTAAAAGGAAATTTCAGCAACAGCCAGGTGAAGGAACTAAATGTCAACTTAGGGGGGGGATAAAGAAGTCAATATTAGCCTAGGAGAGGGACTACAAACGATGGTTAGCGAGCACTTTCATTCGGAGTAGTATTGGAAAATGGGGAAATTCTTTAGCTCGAGTTGGGATCATGAACCCAACTCAATTCACAATTGCCCGCTTGACAGGGGTGTAGGACTTCAGGACCTGGTGGACAATCGCCGATTGCCCAGAGGTGAGCCCACAGAAGGGGAAGTAGTGTGCCACCCATGGGGCGAATCCACAAGAGAGAGTCGTGGCTTAGCTCGGTCGTAGCGGCTATGCATGTCCAGTCAAGTAGTATGTAAGAGGTCAATTGGGGAATCCAGCCAATACGAAGACTGATGGAAAAGTCCACGGAGACATCCACAGTAAATTGGTGTACCCCCGGGTCACCTGAGATTCGTACACCTACGAGTGTGCTGAGGGGAGAATGCCTCGTCAAGCTATCAAAAGGATAATCGCTCTCTTTTGCAGGATGGATTTTTTTTTCTTTTGCAGAGGGATTTGGACCACACCAAATAGAATCCTTCACGTGATGTTGCGGAATTTTTCTTACGGGGGGGGCGTAGAGCCATGTAAGGACAGGAATTTTGAAGGGGTATTATTTTTGGAATTTCGTTTTATTTATCTATTTATTTATTTGAGTGTTGATTTGAGAGACTGGGTATTATGGACGTCGTAACGGTTTTACTCAACCAAGAAGCAAAGTAGAAAATAGAGCCTTAATAGACCATGAATTTATTCTATTCTATGTCTGCCTATCAAGATGTGTTGGCAAAGAGCCTTACTATAATCATTGAAGAAGAACATACAATAGGAGATAGCTACAAATATATTTCAGCTGATTTTGGTTAAACTGAGTTTCGACGCGACATTAGAATGTTCTCGAACATAGCGCGGGCACCGTAGCTCCGCCCACCCGTGACGTCACTAAACGTTCGGACAGAGGCGTAAGCTAAGGCCATTAATTTTAAGAGTAATAGGAAAAATTCCCAACTTTCAGTTCAGGATTCCACTAGAGAAATAGTGTAGGGAGAGATTGTAGCAGCTAGGGGCTCTGTTGAGAAGCGAAATGAAGTTTTACGAAATAATACAACAGGGAGGTTAGTAGTTTACCCATAGATACGAACACATAGCCGTCTCGTTCTTTTGGTGCGCAGCTAAAATTTTAATCTGATGCCAAAAATGATTCCGATAACAGGTATGAACACGTTCTGTAAGATTAATGAAAACAAATGTCAATATGTGAGTTAAATGATATAGTGCAGATATAGTAGGTAGATAGTTATTATTATTATTAAGTTTTGAATCTGATGCCAAAAATGATTCCGATAACAGATATGGAAAAAGGGGTTTAAGGGAGTGTACTTCACAAACACTTTGCGTATATACATTAGCTATGAGAGTGTAATCCTTAGAGTACAATTCGGTCTGTGATCGTTCTCTAATAAGAATACGGGGTTGAAGGTAGACACAGTGCTTGAAGGTAGACACAATATTGTAAGTAGACTTATACAGTGACCGGAAGGTTGGAGCGTAAATAACTACGTTTTTCCACGTGCCTGTGACCTTACTTATGATGCCCATAAGAAAGAAAAAACTGTTATTAAATGTCTCGCATACCCATATATTTTTCATATTGTAAGGATCAATAGATTGTCTAGTTGGAGAAAACCACAATATACTTTTGTATTTCCTTACTATATTTTTGCTTCAGTGTAATAATTAACACATAGCAGACCTTCGCTTATTTTCTTTTACTACCCCCACATTATTGGTGGCTTATTGGTGGCTTATTTTCTTTTACTACCCCCACTTGGGCATAGGCCTTTTCGCTACCCAGAACCAACCCCGAACGACCTGAGGAAAGGGGACGGAGTCAGACGTGAATAACAAGGAGCAGTTTCCATTTATGGTCAGATATATCCATATAAACGATTGGGTGGTGGCAGCGTATACCTCGATTTTTTTTATTTCCCAAATCGTTCTTATGTGGGTATCTCTGATCACTCCCATTGGAGGTGCTCTTGGTTAAACACATCCTAAATCAATCGACGGCACCACACTAGGAAGAGGCGATTTTAAACGGCTGTTGGAGGAAGGGGATGTCTAAGAGATCCGGCTTCAAGGGGTCTCGATCAACTGATACTGCTTTCAATCTCAAGTTCAATCCTTACGTTGTATGAAGTCACTTGTCTTTAGTCCATTTGGGTCGGCGTGTTTAAGGAATGAAAAACATAACTAATGACGTAGAAAAATAGTTTCATTAATTCAGACTACATTAATGCAGACTATGTTTAACTAATGTGAAATGTTTCATTTTCAATAAGATTACGAAAACTAAATAAAATGTCGTCATACTTTCTGTGTTAGGTGGAAATCATCCTTGTAATCTCGTTGCAGCCAGGCTATGTTACTCATCGTTGTGGCTTTAGTAGCGCAAAGTTGAACTCAAATCATCGACTCTCACTTAAGAGCGTAACATAACCCAAAAGAAGGAATGCCCTCCTCCTAATAATCAAATATTAACTTAACAACTTTCCCCAAAACAACACCAATATCATCTAAGCCACCTCGTTCCCTAAACGACCAGATATTAGCAAAGGAACCCTCTCCTTTCTTTTTCGCTTCCGTCCCCCGCCAGCGATTATTGTGAACCCTAAAGGATGAAACGCACGAGAGGCTGTTTACCCGCTCAACCGCTGCGGCTGTTTAGCCGTTTTTATAGAACACAATACTTTTAATGGAATTGCGCGCATTAGCGGTTAAGTAACTAATGCGCGCAATTCCATTAAAAGTAGTGTGTTCTATAAAAACGGCTAAACAGCCGCAGCGGTTGAGCGGCTAAACAGCCTCTCGTGCGTCCGTAGCCTTATCCTCCCCTCCTCCTCTCATGTACTCACCTGGTCCCTCTCCCCAAATGCTCTTCTCCTATTCTTTATCAAAATACCTCCCTTTGTCCTGTCCCCTCCCACACTCTAACCCTAACCACGAAACAGCTCCTCTTATTGTCATTCCCTGCACGGAAACCCCTAATTACTTTTCCATTGTACGCAATATACGATTCCCTCGACGGATTAATACACTCTCCTTTTGTGAAATAAAGTATTTCTAATGTGGATGATTATGTGTGGAGAGCATCAAGCCTCCTACCCGTAAAACAAACTTTATTCAGCTATTGGGAGCCCTCTGTTTAATACAGAGTCAAGAAGAACGAGTCCATTTACAAGCACAAGGTAGGAAAAAAGAATAATGTGACCGTAATATCTAATGAAACTGGCCACATTTATCACAGATTCGACTAATTGAAATGTTTGTAATTGTAAGGGATTTTTGTAAATCAATAAATGTGCATTTGGAGACGGGTACACAAGGGAATATGTATTTATTGTATCTTCTACACTCAGAGCTTCAACAAAGACAATCAAATTACATTTGTAAATATTATGGAGGCAGTACGTAACTGGGTATACAAATTATTCGCTTTTGTATACCCTTTTCTCCTTTTCTGCATGAAGAAACGGAGAGGGGGTCGCCGATTTGATGAAGTGGCCTTGCTGTGGATGTGCTGTGACTTGCGACACTGCTTCTGACCCAGGCAATGGGCGAGATGAATGGATGACCCGTCATCCAGGAGGTGCCAAGATAAGAGGGAGGGAAGGGAGTGGACGGGAGTGGAGTATGCTGGGGATGAAATGGGTGGGAAAGGTTTTTATGCCTTTGTTTTTTACCTATCTCCCTTGTAAGGGGGAAAAAGTCTTTGGTATATGTATGTACAAATCAAGGAATGTTATGTAAACACAATCGTCTTAATACTGTAGAGTCTAGACTATTTTAATACATTAAACTCCTCGCCAGCTGAGGGGTTCCGTGTAGCTGAATGAAACAGCCCAGCGGCGTTTGAGAAAATTGACATTTGATACGGAAGAGTTTAGTCTTGATAGGCTTGACACCTCACTACCTGAAGGAATCACGCACAGCTCAGTGCGGCAGAAAAATAAAGAAAAAAGTGTTAAATGATATTCAGTACAGAGGGCTTTCACAAAATGGCGCGGAGCATACGCCAGGGGGCGTGAAGCTACGGCCGAAGCCGTCACCTTTGTCCTACGAGTTTGAGCTGCTGGGGGAGTTAACTGCTGGGAATCGGAGAGGAGTGCGGGATTTAAAAACCACAACTAAGCAAATGAGAGACCGCCACGTTTATGAATACTCCTGAAAAAAAAAAACACTTGACTGTATTGACACTTCAATGTGAGAGAGGAAACATATGTTAATTTTCATTACTCCTGTCTTTATTTCAGACAGGTCATGACTATACTGTACTGCCCCAGTTGATCCTTTCCTAGGCACCTCACCCTTTTCCTTGTCCTCTGGTTGCAAACTATACTCTTTCATTCATCTACCCACTCGAGAATGAAAGGGTTATGACCTTTCTCGAACAACGCCTCCTGTGCCAGGTGGGAGGTAGTCACTTCCCTGATACCTCTGATTGCTGTCGAGCTATTTAATCAATTTCTGTGTTCCTCGGTCGCTAAAGGGCTTAGGCAGAGTCTCTTTTCCGGATGAATGAAATCGCCCGCCCAGTGGGACCGCTTGGACTTCGAGTCTCTTGGACCAGGACCAAGGTCTATGTGTTTGGGGGTTTACTGGATGGGACAGTTCAGTCTGTCTATGCATGTGACGAGGACACTGCAGATTTGGAAAGTTTTATATACCTTGTTAGTGTAATGTATAACAGTGGTGAGCCATACCATGAATACTTCCAAGGATTGGCGTTCTCGATATTCATGCAAGAGGACTAAGATTCGAATCTTCAAGTCACTTGTGATACCTTTCCTGTTGTACGGCTTTGTGACATGAGCATTAAATGCTGACATGATAAAGCGTATCGATGTTTTTGATATTAAGTACCTTAGTAGAATCATAGATCATCGTTGGAATGGCTGTACTGTGAAACTATGTCTAGGTCAGTTACCAGCATAATTTGTGAGGATCAACTCCGGCTATACGGGTATGTGGTGCGTTTCCCTAATGTTACAAAGGATTACAAAGGCGGAGCATGCCGACAGGAGACCTTTCGGTCCATATCTGGGTCGGATGCGAAAAAAATCATAATAATAGAATAATAATAATAATAATAAAAAACTATGATAAAGTATGCAACAAACAAAATACATAAATAAATGCACAAGGTTACGTCCGCAAGAGACAACTCGATGGAGAATATGAAGGGGGCGCCCGCAGAATTCAGGGCCTGGGTAAGTTGATCGAGCCAGCTGAGAGTTGTTTGGAGTGGGAGTTGATCGAGCCAGCTGAGAGTTGTTTGGAGTGAGAAGGGAAGGGTGGCTGGATGAAAGCTTCCTCGGAGAGACCGCGAGGACTGCAGACGGCTGAGTAAAAGCGGCAACGACCGCAACAGCACTGTAGCAGAGAGGACAAACGCAGAGTATGGGATCCAATATATTTGACGTTTCGCCCATACTCTGCGTTTGCCCTCTCTCCTACACTGGAGACGGCGTTGAGTGAAGCAACGCGGTCTCTGACGTATGCTTCTATTTGATGATGATGATGATCAAGGGCGTACCCAATATCTGAGAGAAATTTGACCCCAACGAGGACAGGTGAAAGTTACCAAGATATAACTAAGAAAAAAGAAAGAAAGAAAGAAAAAAACCAGGAAATGCACCACAGGATAAAGGACAATATCTCAGAATTAAGGATAGCATTTGAACTCAAAAACTTCTCCATTAACTTGAAACTGTCGAGTGAGAATGCAAAGAATCCAAAAAAAAAAAAAGGTTAAACATAACTATAGAAAAAAAAAAAAAAAGGAAGAAGAAAGGATCTACCACAGATTGAAAAAGGGTTCAGTACATCCAAGATTCAAAGACGGCTTTGAAACTCAAAAGCATATCCATAGTTCATCAAAGACGTTCGATGATTACAGAAAGAAAATTATAAAGAATATCAGAAAAAAGTAAAGTAGACCCATTAGAAAATGAGAAGACTCGGTACGTCAAAGATCCAAAATTAGTTTTGAATATCCAAGTCGTATTAAAGACAGGGGGGACGGAGAGGGGGGTCGCCGATTTAATGAAGCGGCCTTGCTGTGGATGTGCTGTGTCTTGCGGCACTGCTTCTGACCCAGGGCAGTGGACAAGGTGCAGGGATGACCCGTCATCCAGGAGGTGCTAAGATAAGAGGGAGGGTGGAGGGGTGTGGAGTGTATTCAGGGATGGAATGGGTGGGAATGATTTTGTGCCTTTTTCTTTTTGGCTACCCCCCTTGTAAGGGGGAAAAAGCCTTGGTATATGTATGTATGTATGTATGTATGTATGTATGTATGTATGTATGTATTAAAGACGGGAAAAATGATAGGAGAAAACCGTTGAAAATTTCAGAGAAAGGGGGAGTACGGCTCTAAAACAGACCTGGTGAGATGTGGCGATGGAATGGGATGGTGCCACGCCTCGAGTGATGATATATATTGACTATAAGGGAATGGACGAAAGGACAAAGAGAGGAAAGGAGGGAAGGACAGAGGAAAGTTAGATAGGACTGGTGCCACGCCTCGAGTGATGATATATATTGACTATAAGGGAATGGACGAAAGGACAAAGAGAGGAAAGGAGGGAAGGACAAAGCAAAGTTAGATAGGGAATGAGGAAGATACTGAGGGAGAAAGAAGTGAATGGAAGGAAGTAAAGAAACAGGGAAAGAAGAGAGAAAGAAATGAGATCAGGAAGGAAGAAGGAAACGAATTAAGGAGGGAAGAAAGGGAGGAAGCAAGGAAGAAAAATAAGGAAGTAAGAAAAGATAAAGCAAGGACGAAATTAAAAATTGTTTTGAAGGAAAGCAAGTGGAAAGAATAAAAAGAAAAAATGAAAGAAATAAGACAAGGAGGGAGAGAGCGGAGGGAGGAAACGAAGAAGATAGGGAGTGAGGCAGAAGGGAGGGAAGAAGAAACTCAGGGAGGGAATCAAGAAAGTTGGTAAGGAGGGAGGAAGGAAGAAAGGGAGGCAGGAGGCAGAGAAGGCGAGAAGATGGGGAATGAAGGGAGGGAAAACAGCAGGGAAGAATATGAAGGAGGAAAAGATATAGTACTTAGGGAGGGAGGAAGAACAAAAGGATGGTTGCTCTACAAGTGTGACAAGTTTCATGTTTTTAACCCAAAAATGCACGATCTTATGCTTAGATCCCCAACTATAAGACTCGATTCCTGAGACGACGGTTGGGAAATTATTTATGGATTCATATGATTTAAGCTCTTTTCATATGGTTTATTTCTGGTATTCGGAATCATTTTGTGTCTCGCTGAACTTTTTCTAATCTGCCACTGTCTTAGAGATATAACATAGTAGCGTAGGACATCGATCAAGTTTGGTCAACCTGCCCTGAAAAGAGTCTATAGGCAATATCCAGTCCTTTTTACTCGAATAATTATCGAAATATAATGTACTATTTGGATTATATTCCACAACCCCCAAGATATTCAATCAAAATCTGTTTATAAAATTTTGCAGAAATTTTATAGAAAGACTTGTCGAAAATGATATGGATTAACGTTGCAAAAGAAATAAATAAACAAATAAAATAATAGCGAAATCGGCAATTGTGGTCAATTGTCTCCACAAGACGAGAAGAAGGGACTCTCAAAATCCACATCTGGAGTAAGTCGAACGACTTTACAGAGAACTGTTCGAAATGGTAAGAGGGTTCGACAGACACGTGTTTAAAGTGATGTGTGAACGTGTGGTTGTCGAACACGTTGGTTAAACCCCAAATACCCCGTTCACACGTTCACACATCACTTTAAACGCGTGTCTGTCGAACCGCGTTCGACGAACGTTCGACGAACGTTCGACGACCGTGTAAACCCTCTCAAACGTTGGATGCCTGGGAGCTTGTTCAGAGAAATCGCGAGGATTGATGATAACATGTGATTGAAGTGACGTTCCCATCCCCACTCCATACACACAATTAATGAGTCGGCAAATAATGAGCTCTGAGCTCACTGCCGTAGGGTGGTGTCTGGCTGTCTCGACAGAGACTGCAGCAGATCCGAGGTGAATACACACACCCGGCGTATGCTCGCAATTCATTGGTAATGATATCAGCACGTCCTATTATAGTTATTCCTTCTTTATTACATTTTCTTTGAAGAACCACATACGTATCTCATTTTACGCTAAGGGGATACTCCAAACTCCGATTCCAGGAACGTAATTCAAAACATTTATGTTTTCAAACACACACACACACACAAGATTTTATTCAAGATTAATAGAAATAATACAAGAAATAGACGGATGGACAGATTGTGCTTTCTTGGATTTACAAAAGGCTTTTGACAAAGTACCACACAAAAAGCTACTAAGAAAAATTGAAACAATAGGTGGAATACAAGGAAAGTTATTGGAATGGATGAAAGATATCTTGAACGGAAGAAAAAGAAGGGTGGTACTTAGAGACAAAAACTCAGATTGGGAAGATATGATAAGCGGAGTACCCCAAGGCTCTGTATTGGCTCCTCTAATGTTTGCTATTTACATAAATGATATGGATGAAGGCGTAGAATGTTATATGAACTTCTTTGCAGACGATACGAAACTATTAAAGAGAGTAAGTACAGAGGAAGATTGCAAATCTTTTCAAAAAGATCTGGACACAGTCTGGAAATGGAGTCAGAAGAGTGAAGTGAACTTCAACATTAAGAAATGTAGTATAATTAGATTTGGAAAAAGCAAAAATAGAATATGGGTTCCATATAAAAGTGGTACAAAGGAAGTTAAAAAAGTAAACTCGGAAAGGGACCTAGGAGTAACTATCTCAAATGACATGACACTAGACAAACATGTCAACAAATTAGTTGGAGAAACTTTTAACTTATTAAGATCAATGAAAGTAGCCTTTGACTACATGGATGAAGAAATGGTAAAACACTAATTACACTGATAAGACCAAAATTGGAATATGCGGCGTCACTATGGACACAGTACAAAAAAAAAAAAAAAAAAAAAAAAAAAAAAAAAAAAAAAAAAAAAAAAAAAAAAAAAAACTAGAAAGAATTCAAAGAGCAACGATAGAGATGGCACCAACACTTTGTAATTTGACATACGAACAAAGACTGGATAAACTAAATTTACCACCCTTGGAACAAAGAGGAGAAAGAGGTGATTTACTAACCATTTACAGATTTATGAAAGGGATGGAAATTCTTGATAGGGATGACCTACTAAAATGGGACAGAAGAAATACAAGAGGACACGAGAAGAAACTTAAGACAGTTACAGAAGATATCTGAAAAAGAATAGCTTCCCACATAGAGTGATATATATCTGGAACAAACTGAATGAGGAAACAGTGAGTGCAAAAAATATACAAGAATTAAGATCAAACTGGATGCTGAAAGATACAAAAGCGGGTCACTACGAGCATAGCTCTTTCTCGTAAAATACAACTAGGTAAACACACACACACACACAACGAGATACAGAGAGCGAGCGTAGCTTTCCTTCCTGTAAGATACAACTAAGTAAATACACACACACAAACATATACACGCACATACAGGCACACACACACACACACACACACACACACAAACGCACGCACACTGCACACAAGCGCAGACACACACGCACACACAAACAAACACACAATGAGGCCATGAGAACAAATTAAAGAAGATTATATGTCTAAAGGATATGAAGAAATAATTTTTTTCATATAGATACATAACTGCTTAGACTAGCATAAATGTTGACATAGCCCAAGCTAGAACAATCATCATCATCATCATCATCATTATCATCTTCTTTTTCCTCTTCTTGCTCTTCTTTTTCTTCGTCTTCTTCTTCTTCTTCTTCTTCTTCCTTATTCTTCTTTTTCTCTCCTGTTTTCATACATTTCCTTTTTCTATTTTACTCTCTTATTTTCCACTCTTTTTTGTCCTTTTTTTTGTTTTTTTTTTGTCCTTTCTTATTTTGTCTCCCTTTCCTTTCCTTCTTTTTACTTTTCTTTCCTTTTCGTTCTATTTTCTTTCCTATTCTATTCTGCTCTACTATTGTTATGGTAATTTTTTTTTTAATTTCTCTTTTCCATTTATTTATGATTTCCTTTTTTTCTGTTCTTTTCCTTTACGTACATTCATTTAGTGTGTTTTTTTTCACTCTTTTCTTTTCTTTTGTTTTATTAATTCTCCTCTTTTCTTCGCCTTTTCCTTTGTTTATTTTACTTTATTTTCTTAAAATTTTATTCTTTTATTTTCATCTTCTTATGTCTTTACACTTTCTTTTTCTTTAATTTTCTTTGTTTTCCTTTACTTTTGTTATTTTTTCCTTTTTTTTCCATGCATCTATCTTTCATTTCTATTATGCTCTTTCCTTAGTCACTCTTTAATATGCCGTCTTTGTCTTTTATTTCCATTTAGTTCACTTTAATTTTTTCACTTCTTTTTCTATTTTTGGCATATTTTTTGTTATTCAATGTTATGTTCCTTTCTTTTTCTTTCCTTCTTATTCAATTTTCCTTTCTTTTATTCTATCTTCCTTTCTTTATTAGTTTCTATTTTCTTTTAAAAAAAATTATTATATTGTATTTTTTATTTTATTTTTCCTTTTCCTTTTTCTTTTTAATTTAAATATTTCATTTTCTCTCTTTTTTTTCCTGCTTTTGCTTTTTTCTGCTTTTTTTGTCTTTTCTTTTCTTTTTGTCTTTTTTTGTCTATTTTTCTATTTTTATACGATTACTCTTTTTCTTTCGTTTGATTTTATCTTAATTTATTTTCCACTGTTTTTACTGCTTTCTTGTTTTTATGTCATTCTTATGATGTTTCCTTTTCTTTTTCTTTTCTTTCTGTTCTTTTCTTATCTTTGTTGTGCTTTTGTTATATATTTTCTGTTGTTTTGTTTTGCTTCTTTATTCTCTGTTTTTACTTTTCTTTTTTTGTTTCTCATATTTTTCTTTTTCTTTTCTTTTTCTCTTTTCTTTTCGTTTAGTTTCTTTTTTCTCTATTTTTACTTTTCTTTTTTCGTTCCTCATATGATTTTTTTTTTCCTTTTTTTTTCGTTTTGCTCTTGTTTCTTTTTTCTCTATTTTTACTTTTTTTCTTTTTCTTTTTTTCGTTTTGCTCTTGGAAGCGTTATAGTAAATAACGACCGAGTGGAGTATTATTCGATTGACTTGTAATAGGTCATGCTATCATTCACGTTATTTTACCTTTGTTGTTACCGGCTGGGTGAGTTACTGTTTTTGATCGTCAAAGTCAGTCATGATCAAAGCGATGGTGTGAGCGCGACCGCGTAAAGCGTTCATATCATATATGTATATAACGTCATGTATGTACATATTGCCCCAACATCCTAAAAACTCACATTTCATAATTCAGGTCCCATTTTATCTATAAATATCACATTTCTTTTTCATTTTTTATTTTTTATTTATTCATTTTTTTTTTATAAATCTTTATGATTTTTTATAATTTTTATATATATTTTTTTCTTTTTCATTTTTTCATTTCTTTTCATACCTTCCCACATGCTCACCACCTTTCTGAAAACCTATTTTCATAAACAGAATTCTGCTTTAAGTTTAAAATTATTCTTCTCCACATTTTTTACTACAGTTCTTCATACTCGTTCTTGTCATTTTCGTCTACATCTATATCTCTCTACCACCCCTAGTCATTTTAAATCACTTCGCTCTTCTCTATTTGTTTCTAAGTTCTTTCATATCAACTTCCTCCCCTATCACTATCATCTTCCAGCCGTCTCTCGTCTTCCCTACCTCTACTTGCATTCTTCGCGCTTCTGGACATTCCGTGTGAGGGCGTGTCGGTTCCTGGAAGTGAGCTTGAGGATGAGAGGCTTGGAGATGATAAGGCCAATTTGTCATGGATCACACAGACGGGATATCCTTACAATGCTCGTCAATCATCAATCAGGGATGTTGGGGTTTGGGAACGGGAAATGGTTTGAAAGTAGTAGAAGGTCGTGGACACCTTTCTCTTACAGACCCGTGGATCACACACTTTCTGACAAATCCCTAGGCGGCTGATTCCCGATCCATCTTTAAAATCTCTGGACACATATGATTTATTTGATTATTCTCTTCCACGTCTGATTTGAACTAAAGGAGGCTTCTTCTCTACTGAAGGGGTGCAACGGAGACAAATGAAAGAGCGAGACAATAGCTGGGCTATCTTCCTTATTCGCTGCTACGATATCCATCTCTAAAGCAGCCAGGCTTGACCTTATTATCGGTCAACCTCCGCCCTCACCTCATCAAGGACACATAACCTGAGTTCCCCCTTTTCCCTGTCCCCAAATGTACCCTTCTTAGCTATATATACTCTCATATTCCACACTATGTATCACTCTGATGAAGAGGACCACAGATAGTGGTCGAAATATACAGAATTTCTGTCCATCTTATCTTATTCTCCGACAGTGGATCAATAAGTCTTATACACACACACACACACACACACACACACACACACATATATATATATATATATATATATATATATATATATATATACAAAGGCTTTTTCCCCCTTACAAGGGAGGTGGTCAAGTCAAAATGCAAGTACCCATTCCCATCCATTTCACTTCCACACACTCCACTCCTATCCACCACACTTTTCTCCCTCTCATCTTAGCTCCTCATGAATAACAGGTCATCTCTGTATTCCACCCACTGCCCTGGGTCAGATACAATGTAGTGAGACATAGCACATCCACAGCAAGGCCGCTTCACTCAATCGGAGACCCCTCCCCTCTCCGTTCTCTCATGCAGGGAGAAAAGGAGACTGGGAGAAACCCTTTCGGGCTGCGTCAAAAAAATAATTCATACATAACCTATATCCAACCCCTATCACCCCTCCCTTCATTACATCAGTATCTTTTATACACAGTGATGTTCTCCATTCGCCCCATATCCTACCTTCTCCCTTCCCTGTTCAACAGACATCCCCCTCTTGCTAAACGCCCCTTCCATCCATCTCATCCTCGCTCGTCCCCTCAAGTTCATTCCATCCACCTCTGCCTTCCACACCTCTTTTACTGATATTTCTTCACTCATTCTTTCCATGTGTCCAAACTATCCCCATACTTTCATCAACCCTATCTGCTCTTTCCTTTTCCACCCCTGCCCTCCTCCTCACCTCCTCGTTTCTCACTCTATCCAACCTTGTAACCCCTACCATACTTCTCAGTCATTTCATCTCAAACACATTCAAACTTTTCCTCTGCCTCTCTTAAATTCTATGTTTCTGCATCATACAGTGCCGTCGGCACAATCATCCCTTCATACAATCTCCTCTTTGCATCAATTCCCAGATGCCTATTTTTCATGACATTTTTTAATCCACCAAGGCATTTACTGGCTTCTCTCAATCTACAACTTACCTCCACCTCCACTCCTCCCTTTCCTGCCACATGCGATCCCAAATACCTAAAGGTATTCATTTCCCCCAGCCTCTCTCCCGTAAGACTTACGACTCACTACCATCCTCTCCCCTTGTACATCTCCTCACATTACCCACATCTACCTTCAACTTTCTCCAGTCACATACACTCCCAAACTCCGTCACTAACTCCCTCAATCACTCCTCTGACTCTGCCACAAGCGCAGTGTCGTCAGCAAACAACAACTGGCTCACCTCCCACTTTTCTATATTTTCCTTTATCATGTCCAGTGTGGCTAGCCCCCGTGCAAGGGGGAAAAAGCCTTTGGTATATGTATGTATGTATGTCCAGTCCCTGCCCATTACCCTCTCCTTTATCTCTCGAACCACCCTATACACATTGATCAGCCATGGCGACATGACACATCCCTATCGTAGTCCCAGCTTTACCTCAAAGGATACACTGCAGCTAAATACAGTAGTCTATCATTAGCCGACATAAAACAATATTAATACCAGACATATTGTAAAATGTTTACATAATATTGGTACCGACAATTATTACATTATGGATTTTGTTTTAAACATTCATTTTTCATGTTACATAAGAACATAAGAAATAAAGGAGACTGCAAAAGACCATAAGGCCTACACTAGGCAGCTCCGTATCCATCACCACCTGTCATCCCCATCCATAAAGTTGTCTAATCGTTTTTTAAAACAACTGATAGTATCAGCGCTTACTACGTGGTTACTAAGTTTATTCCATTCATCGACCACCCTATTTGTAAACCAATTCTTGCCTATTTCCTTCTTCTTCACTCTTTTTTGTTTACTAATTTTTGTCACTTTTGATTTTATCTTTTAACAACGTAATTGAATATATTTTTACCGCTTGGGCCGAAAACTGATTTTTCCAGATAATTAATGAGATATAACTTATGCAAGGAATTAGTGCATTTACATGTCACCTAGTAATTTAATGAATTTAATTTTTCATAAAGAATGGCATGCAATTTTTTTTCTTTTTCTTTTATTTTTTTTATTAATTGTAGTACATATTAAGACTTCATAAAGCTTCCTTCCTTTTTTATGACTGCATGATCTTGCAATATATACGATACAATATGAGAATTCAGATTCCAATAAGCTAATCTGAAAACGGCGTCAGTTTCGATATCGACATCATCAAAATGCACTGTTGCATATTCCACAGACAATATAATGAAGCAATAACGCTTTATGTGGTCTTGTTAACACCATTGCTTTGATCATCTCTGACTTTGACCAACAAAAACAGTAACTCGCCCAGCCGGTAGCAACAAAGGTAATGGACGTGAATGAGTGCATAACCGATTACATGTCAGTGGGATAATATTCCACACAGACGTTATTTACTAACGCTTCCAAGAGCGCAATTCTAAAAAAACAATCTATTTTTTACAACCTAAGGGCGTAATGAGTAACCGTGATGGTCCTGAGAAAAAAACAAAAGAAAGCTAACCAAAACATCACACGTACGAGCAATTACAACACCAGAGAAAACGCCCTCAGCACAGACTCCACCCATAGGTCGCAAAGCCATTTTATTGGGTCGCTAAGGGTTTGCAGAAAATAATTATTTTCCCACTACAAATATATTATAACTATATACTGTAATAATTAAAATACATGATGCCTAGTTCTAGGATTCTAAGCAGACCATGATTAAATAAAAACTTCAAAGCAGAAAATCTAATTCATTTTAATCATATTACTTATAAAGACAATTCGTATATCTATGTAGGCTTGGGTCGCGATGTTTGATTTGTGCAAAATTTTGGGTCGCTGCCAAAAAAGGTTAAGAACCACTGTACAACAGCAAATGTAGATCACACATAATTAAAACACCCGTTAAAGAACGCTCCATTTCCAAAATACTCACGGAAAGTAAAAATTTAATAACATGAAAATATTGCGAGGGAAGAATCCCCGAGAATCGGATAACGAAAAGAAGGGAGAGAGAGAGAGATCGTTGAGTGAAATGCATCGACGGAGTCTGCTCATTTGTTGAAACTACAAAGCGAACTCCGAATCGTTACTCACTCGTCTCTCTTTCTCCTTCTCCCTCTCTCTCTCTCTCTCTCTCTCTCTCTCTCTCTCTCCTTCCCTCGTCTTTTCCTCTCACCCCTCCTCCCTCCAGTCGTTTCTTTCCCCTCATAAATCACCAGGTAGCACCATACGGCTTGTATAATGGCTCATCCGTTTTTTTTTTTCGTTCTTTTTTTTTCTTTCTAGTTTATCTCCTAGTTTATCTCCCGGTTGCAAAACACTCAAACAGAATGACCACAATTCGTTTACCAGCACATGGACTGATCAAATTAGATTGAATCGCTTCAAAATCGAATGGGTACTGTGAAACTGGAGAGAACCGTCTGATAGCAGCAGATGAGGTAACAGAAAATAATAATAAAAAACAGGAGAGAAAATATAAAAAGATGGAGGATACTAGATAAAAGAAGAGAAAACGAAAACAAAGAAAGAGAGGAAATTTTAGGAAACGAAAAGAAGAGACAAAAAAGATAACGAAAGAAAACGCAAGAAAAACAAAGAAAAACATAAAAAAATTATACGACAAAGAAAGAAAACGGAAAAAAGAAAACGTCATAAGAAGAATATGTGAAAAAGAAAATAACAAAACAGAGTGAAAAATAAAATAAGATAAAATAAAATAAAAGGAGTAACCGTATATAAATAGAAAAAAAATAAAGAAAAGAAAAATTAAAATGAATGGAAAAAATAAAACCAAAGACATGAAAGCATAATAAAAGAAAGAAAAGAGGAGAAAAAATAATGTCTCTCCACCCCTTGTAACTGTCCTGTACAATTTCTCTGAATATTCATTTCCTTTTTTCGCCTAACCCTGTGGTGAGGGAAAAGAATGCTGCCACCAAGTCTTCCCACTTGACTCGTACGAGGGGACATTCCTAGAAAAAGTAAAGGTATAAGAGGATCTAGGAGTTTTCCAATCAGTACCCTAAGGTTTAGCTCTTTTAATGTACGTGCATGTGGTACAGGTGAGAGTAAAAAGGGAGAAATAGGCGGTATGTTTGTGAGAAGAAAGATGGATGTGTTGGCTTTGAGTGAATCTAAGTTGAGAGGGAGGGGCGAGTGTGAGATTGGGAGTTTAGTTGGGAGGTTCTCAGGAGTGAAGAAAGGACGAGGGAGAGAAAGAGTGGTTGTACTAGTAAGTGAAGAGATAGGTAAGCGTGTAGTGGAGTGGAAGGAGGTTCCTTTAAAGTTAATGTGGATGAAGGTGAAACTGGGAAGGGAGACGTGGGTGAAAAGAGTGTAGAGGAAAGAGAGGCTTTTTGGATGGATTTAAATGAGTGCATAGAGGGATTAGGGAGAAATGTCAATGTAGTGGTATTGGGATACCTCAATGTTAGGGTAGAAAATGAACCAATAGACGGAGTGGTTGGGAAGTGTGGAGTTCCAGGAAAAAATCGTAGTGGAGACTTGATGGTGGAGATGTGTCTAAGAAGAGAGTTGATGATAGCAGATACAGTGTTTAGGAAGAAAGTAGAGCATAAGTACACATGGGAGAGGGTGGTGGATGGAAGGGTGGTAGATAGAACGTTAATGGACTATATAGTGGTAACCAGGAGTATAGTAGGAAGAGTTAAGATTGTACATGTTCAAAGGGGAGAGAGTGGGGGAATATTAGATCTTTTTTTGATGGAAGATAAGTTGAGAGTGGAGGATAGGTGGAGAAAGAGAAAAAAACAGAAGGTAGTGAGGTACTTAGAAAAGAAAAGAAAAGTAGGAGTTTAAGAAGCTGAGAGAGGAGTGGAGGAGGGATGGGGATGGTTCAAGGAGGGAATCATAAGGTGTGCAAAGATGGTATGAGGAACAAGGAAGATGGGAGGAAATAGAAGGAAGGGTGAGTGGTGGGATGAGGAAGCAAAAAAGGTTGTAGAAGAGGAGAAACGAGCTTTCATAGATTAGTTACAAATTAGGACGAGGGAATTATATGAGAGAGATACAAAGTAAAGAGAAAGAGGTAAAGCATAAGATAAAGGAGGTAAAGAGGATAGCAGATGTGAAATGGGGTAAGAGTATGACAGAAAAAATTAAAAGTAATAAAAAAAATTGGAAAGAAATTAAGAGAGGAAGAGGAGGCGAATCAAGTAGAGAAGAAAAAGTAAAAAGTGCAGATGGAGAGATGATAATGGAAGATAAGGCAGTGAGAGGAAGGTGGGCAAAGTATTTTAGGAAGTTGCAAAATGTGAAGAAGGATAGGGAGGGAAAGGTAGTTGTAGTGGGAAGCGCTAAAGATGACGGTGGTGAGTTAAGAAAATGAAGGAGAAATAAGGAAGGATGAAGTGAAGGCAGTTGTTAAGATGATGAGAGCAGGTAAGGCACCTGGGTTGGAAGGATGCCATGCAGAATGTCTGAAAAAAGGAGGTACAGGGATGGTGGACTGGCTGGTGAGGTTATTTAATGTTTGTTTAAGAGAGGGTAGAGTGCCGGATAACAGGAGTTCCTGTATCTCTTTACAAGGGAAAAGGGGATAAGGTGAGTGTAGCTTGTTAAGTGTAGTTGGATAGGCTTATGGAAGGTTCTTGATTGAGAGGATTAGGAGAGGGATAGAGGGAGTAATTGATGAGGAACAGTGTGGGTTTAGGACAGGTAGGGGTTGTGTAGATCAGATCTTTGTGGTAAGACAGATATGTGAGACAGCTATGGGAAAAGGTAAGGATCTATTTTGGGCTTTTATGGATCTGGTAAAGGCTTATGACAGGGTAGACAGGAAGGCACTGTGGGAAGTATTACAGGTATATGGGATAGTTGGAGAACTTTTAAGAGCAGTCAAGAATTTTTACGAGAGTAGTAGAGCTTGTGTTAGGATCAGAAATGGAGAGAGTGAGTGATTTGAGGTAAAGGTGGGACTTCATCAGGGATGTGTTATGACGCCTTGGTTGTTCAATTTATACATGGATAGGGTGGTGCGAGAAGTAAATGCAAGGGTAATCGAAGATGGTTAAAGGGAATTTAGAAAAGTGGGAGATGAGCCAGTTGTTGTTTGCTGACGACACTGCGCTTGTAGCAGGATCAGAGGAGGGGTTGAGGAAATTAGTGACAGAGTTTGGGAAGGTGTGTGAAAGAAGAAAGTTGAAGATAAATGTGGGTAGGAGTAAGGTGATGAGATGTGCAAGGGTAGAAAGTGGCAGCAGACTGGAAGTGTGCATTAAAGGGGAGAGACTGGAGGAAATGGATTGTTTTAGATACTTGGGTGCGCATGTGGCAGGAAAGAGAGTGGAGGTTGAGATAGAATGTAGATTGAGAGAAGTGAGTAAATGCCTTAGGGGATTAAAAGTGTAATGAGAAATAGATATTTGGGAATGGATGCTAAGAGGAGATTGTACATACATACCATAAAAAGATATATGTGTAATCTAAATAATAAAGGAAATATTGTATACTAACAGTAAATTTTAGGAATCTCGTCACCAGTGTTGTGCATAGTATCGTCTGCATTCCAGATTAACAAATCGAAGCACTGTCGCACTAAACTCCTTCTCACCATAGCCACCCACCCCCACCCCCGCCACCCTACCACCCGCAACGGTCTACCAGGTCAATACAGTATAACTCGGACACACACCACACAACTACAGACAATGGGCATAATAGACTCAGTTCACCTACACAACATAATGCACCTAGGCACATCCCAGGCACATCTACCCGAGGCATGCAAAAGGAACAAGGTAACCCCATTCACAATGACCCCAGCTGCATCTACGGAAATACTCCGTAAAAACCAATATCACAACCTCCGCCCTCTCCCTTACCACCAACACACAAGCACCCACCTCTCGCTCCTCCTCCTCCACAGCTCCTGTCGCCCACACCTACTCCTCCACCTCCACCACAGCCACCACATCCACTTCCCACTCCACATCCACTTCCCGCTCCGCATCCACCTCCCGCTTCTACTCCACCTTCACGGTTCCCGCCGCCCACATTGCCTCCTTCTCCTCCTACACCACCCCATCCACCTCTTCCACAGCAACCAAAACCTTTACACCTGCACCACGTAATCCCGACAATAGCGACTCAGAACACACACCTGACACGGATATAAACTTCACCAAATGCACAACCTTAAACATACGCTGTCCAAGCATTCCCACAACAGCCAACCTCACAGCAGGCCTAGATATAGGACTGTTCACAATGACACTCCCACCAGATAGCACCGACTCATTAGAACGTATCATAGATGAATGGAACAAAGACACCTATGAGGGGACAGTTTTTCAACTTAGATTAAACATAACACATATGCTATCACCGATATGCACTCAACACTAAAAGTCATTTAATACAATGTGTTAGACTAGCACAACAGACACGAACTCAGCAACACTTACAGACAACTAGACCCAAACATTATCATCATTAACGGACTGTGGATGCACCACAAACAGATCCATAAAAATTCCAGTATACAGAACACATACCATTAACACTTCACAAGAAAAAATGACGGAACGTGCATCGCGATACAGACATACAGAAAACTCAAGTTAACAGACGACTTCCATTCAGACATGCTAGCAGTCACGATAGAAATCCCAGTAGAACCCACCACCTTTGCACCTTTGCCTCAACATACATCCCATCCAGATGTTGCCACTTGACATTCCCAGATTTCATACGACTCATCACATTTCAACACCCTACATATATCATGGGTGACCTCAATGACAGATCCCAGGAATTGGGGCACAGGGATTCTAACCCTCTAGGCCAGTGGTTCTTAACCTGTGGGGAATTCCCCACTGGTGGGGAATGGCGGAGTTGCCAAGTGGGGAATGACCGGTCGGACAGAAGAACCACTGTTTTTTTTTTTTTTTTTTTTTTTTTTTTTTTTTTTTTTTAATCGATGTGTTTTTGTTTCTTTTTGTTTGTTTCTGGTGTCTTCTTGTTGTCACATTTCGTGCAAACAAAAATTAAGGGCCGTAAAATGGCACAAAAAAGCAAAGCGTTTATTTACGTATTAAACACTGCATGGGTTAAAATCGAATTGGTCAAAAACCGATGCTGTGGTGGGAAATGGAGCGTTGTCTCACTAAAAAGTGGGGAATTGGAGGCGTCTCTCATCTTATACGTAACTACGGTATGACTTACAAAGGACCCGACTTCCCCACCTACATACCACCAGACAGCCACTACACCAGACATAGTCATACAAAATAGAACCGCAACACAATATTACCACATAACACCCGGTCCACTCACATCCAGTGACCACATACATGACGGTCTCAATGTCCTCCATACAGATCCCCATGAGGTGCCGCTACGCAAACTCAATAGCTAACCGGGAACGCTTCAAGTTACTCTTCGGGGGAATGCGACGAGGCTACCTTGGAGGGAGCTGATCAGGAGGCACTAGAACGAGCAGTGGTGGGCAGCGATAAATTTTGCGATAAAGCGATCATGTAAAGCGATATATTAGTCCTATAACGATAAAGCGATAAATTTCCAAGATACCTTAAAGCGATAAGCGATAAATCCTGCGATAAATCCAAAATACTCTATTTTTGCTACTTATCCATTTAAAAACTTCTTTTTTTTACACTTAAAACACCATATCTGTTTGCCGCGTAACAATGAGCCTGTAACCTCCCGCCGTAACGGTTTTTCGTCTTCTACTTTATCGCTGGATTTATCGCGGGAAATTTGAAAGCGATAAATATAAGCGATAAAAAATTCCTGTTAAAGCGATATTATCGCTTTACTTATCGCAACGCCCACGACTGAGAACGAGCATTGCAAAACACAGAATCCACCATACTACACGCAGCATCACTCACAATTCCTAGAATTGCACACAGGATGCTTCCACACGCACACATTACAGAAAAAAATTAAATGTCCAGTTAACACAGGCCAGGCACATAAACGAATACATCACAACACATAGACAAGGACCACACCACACCACATCACTAGGCTCAACAAAATTAGACAGATCCTCAGAAAATACTAAAGAACCCAACAAACAGACAAAAATGGCAGGAAATGGTTGCAAAGTTGTCGGCCACCAAATACAGAAAAGCCTTCTGAAGATCGGTCAGAAGGATGACGGGAAAAAACAACATATACTCACTACATTACAGACGAACAAGGCAACAAACACAATACACCGAAAGACAAAGAAACAGCACTTCGCACACACTGGTAACGAACATTTACTATTAGGCAAGAATTGGTTTACTAATAGGGTGGTCGATGAATGGAATAAACTTAGTAACCATGTAGTAAGCGCTGAAACTATCAGTTGTTTTAAAAAACGGTTAGACATCTTTATGGATGGGGATGACAGGTGGTGATGGATACGGAGCTGCCTAGTGTAGGCCTTATGGTCTTTTGCAGTCTCCTTTATTCTTATGTTCTTATGTAAAACAGAGACTTCGAACATTTCTCCAGCCACGACCCAGCGTTACGGTTCACGATCCTCAGTGCAATCTTAAGAAAACCCACCTTACCACCATTCTAACCAAGTTCTCCCCTGCTAGTAGCCTCTTACTACATGACCTACTTCTCCATGTTTCGGATGCCATCTCCAAAACATCGTCATCCGAAACTCCTTTCACCAAGCCGAACCCTGGAAAATGATATCTCAGCATGCGATACAAGTGTGTCCTCAACACTGCCGTGAAAACCAGCAGGAGCTTCGACACGCTTCGACAGTCGTGGCTCTACCGAACGTAGTTTCCTCGTCGACACCGGCACTTGAAGGTGGACGCCGTGGCTACCGCCACAGCAGCCCCTGTCGCTGTCGCCACCACAAACGCAGCCACTGCCGCTGCCGCCACCAAAGCTACCACCGACGTAGCCACCACCATTGCCGCCAATGTATGTATGTATGTATACGTGTGTGTACGTTTTTATGTGTATGTGCGTGTGTGTATTCACCTCGGATCTGCTGCAGTCTCTGTCGAGACAGTCAGACACCACCCTACGGCAGTGAGCTCAGAGCTCATTATTTGCCGATCTCTGGGTGGACGCCGCGCCGTGGCTACCGCCGCAGCCGCCACAGCAGCCCCTGTCGCTGTCGCCACCACAAACGCAGCCACTGCCGCTCCCGCCACAAAAGCTACACGTGAAAGGAGACAAACCCAACTTATCTCCGCCCGGCCGGGGAATCGAACCCCGGTTCTCTGGATTGTGAGGCCAGTGCTTTACCAATCCGCCACCGTCCGTGTGTGTGTGTGAGTGTATGTGCGTGTTCGTGATCGCTTATATGTGCATTTGTATGTTTATATATGTGAGTGATTCACCATGGTCTTGGATCACGAGTTGGATTTCCGATACACAGTTATCATCCTGTCGGATGAGAGCACAGAGCTCATATATGACCGATTTATGGGTAATGGTATGACCTTACACACACACACACACAACACTCCGCCCACGAGAGCTGGAGTAACGGCTCGCAGCGCAGCGATACTGAAAGCATTCCACGCCTGGGCGGGATTCGAACTAGGACCGCTGGAGTAACGGTCATGAACGCCAACACTGCCGCCGTGTGAGTGTGTGTGTCTATGTGTGTGTGTGTGTGTGTGTGTGTGATTCTCCATTGTCTTGGATCACGTGTTGGACTCGTGATGGACACTTATTAACCTCCCGGATGAGAGCTCAGAGCTGGTATGATCGATCTATGGGTAATACTGTGACCTTACACACACACACACACACACCCAACTCCCCGCCCACGAGAGATGGAGTAACAACATGCAGCGCAGCGATACTGAAATTATTTCAGCCCTGGGCCGGATTCGAACCCGGACCGCCGTAGTGTGTGCGTTTGTGTGTGCGTGTGTGTGCGTGTGGGTATGTTTGCGTGCGTGCGTGCGTGCGTGTGTGTGTGTGTGTGTGTGTGTGTGTGTGTGTGTGTGTGTGTGTGTGTGTGTGTGTGTGTGTGTGTGCGTACGTGTGTGCCTGTGTGTGTGAGTCATATTCTCCCCTTGTACATCTTATCACCTTACTTTAACCCACATTTATTTTCAACTTCTTTCATTCGCACGCCTTCTTAAACTGCGTCACTAACTTCCTTAATCCCTTCTTTGATCCTGCTACAAGCGCTGTGTCGTCAGCAAACAAAAACTGGCTTATCTCAATTTTTTTCCAGTTTCTTTAACCATCTCTAGTCCCCCGGCCCTTTACCGTTCCGTTTACCCCTCGCACCACTCAATCCATGTATAAATTGAATAGTCAAGGAGGCATAACAATCCCTGGCGAAGTCCTACCTTTACCTCAAATCACTCACTCTCTCCATTCTAATTCTAACGCAGGCTCTATCACTCTCGTAAAAACTTTTGACTGCTCTTAACAGCTTTTCTCCTATCCTATATATCTGCAATACCTCTCACAGTGCCGTCCTGTCTACCCTACCATAAGCCTTCTCTAAATCCATAGGGGTCCAAAAAACATCCTTACGTTTTCCTAAAGCTTTCCCATATAGCAGCCTTACCACAAAAATTTGATCCACGCAACCACTACTTGTCCTAAACCAACACTGTTCCTCACCAATTACTCTCTCTGTTCCTCTCCTAATCCACTCAATCAAAACCCTCTAATAAACCTCCCCAACTAAACTCAACAAACAGATCCTTCTGAAGCTACTACACTCACACTTGTCCCCTTTCCCCTTGTAAAGCAGAACCATACAGGCACTCCTCCAGTCCTCCGGAACTATACCCTCTTTTAGACAAACATTAAACATCCTCACCAGCCAGTCCACCATCACTGAACCTCCCTGTTTTAGACACTCCGCATGACACCCATCCAACCCAGGTGCCTTTCATCATTTTCATAGCTGCTTTCATCTCATCTTTATTTCTCCTCCATTTTCCTCATTCATCACTGTCGTTTTCTTAGCACTTCCCACTGCAACTACCTTTACATCCCTATCCTCCTTCATAATTAGCAGCTCTCTAAAGAACTCTGCCCATCTTCCTCTTACTACCGTCTCTTCCATTATCATCTCTCCATCTGCTCCTTTAACTTTTTCTTCTCTACTTGATTCGCCTCTCCTTCCTCTCTTAATTTCCTTCCAAAAATTATTTCTATTACTTTAATTTTTTTCTGTTATACTCTTACCCCATTTCACATCTGCTCTCCTC
>NC_134806.1:49938509-49946009 GCF_046742065.1 Oratosquilla oratoria
GTCTTGCTGATTTTATTACACCAAAGAAAGAACCAAAGGGTTTGGGGGTACAGGGAGGGAGGGAGGGAGGGAGGGAGAGAGGGAGAGAGGGCAGAGTCAATAACGCGACAGTGGAGGAAATGTTGAGGACCACGAGGGAACGACAAGCTAAGTTATGAAATTTGATCAAGAGACGAAAGTTAGGATGTTTCAGAGTTGCACGTCCTCATCAGACACCAAATTGCATCATTGCGGTGGACAGGGATGGAGATGGAAGTGGGATAGAGTGGCGGGAGAGTGAGTGAAGAAAATATTCCCAGAAAGGGTTGTTGTTGTTGTTGTCGTTCCCTAGACTGTCTGTCCGAGCAGTCCCGTCTCCCCAAGGAATGCCACAGCCGAAACTGGGTTTTCCCACAAATCCTTTATCGAGTGTATGTTGTGTTGTTTGCGTGCATGATTGTGTATAATGCAGTCTTCCATTATGTGTTGTATGGTATGGGGTGAAGTGTTACATCCTGGGCAGCTGTTCACAATGCGGTCATCCATCCTCTTCTGGTTGAAGTAGAAGGTAGGAGAGGGGGAATTGGGGGAGATCGGCTCTTTTTTATTCTCTATCATTGTCTGTCTGTCTCTTTTTTTTCATCCCTGTCTTCTCATCTCTCTCTCTCTCTCTCTCTCTCTCTCTCTCTCTCTCTCTCTCTCTCTCTATCTCTCGTTCGCTCATGTTTTTGTCTGTGGATTTTTATTCACTTTCGTTATTACACGCCTACAAGCTTAGTTGTTTATCTCAAAAGAATTATTCTATCTTAGCCCATTTTAGTTTAAGCCTGATTTTTCTTGGGGGGGAGGATATTTTGTGTTTCCATTGCAATGCAAGTTCGTTGCTGATCACAAAGACTTTATATCAATTTTATCTTATGTTACATCGCAATCTATTTCATTCACATTTGATTTCATTCGTAATATTTCTCTCTGTGTCTTCTTCTCTCCTTATGTTTGAGGGACGGGACCTACGAAAGCAATTAAGTATTCCTTAGTACAATTACCAAACGAAATTTTTCGGATGTTACACTTAAGTCTGAAAGCAATTGTTAAGTCATCCTACGATAACACGTAGTGTCGCTAAGAGTCTTCGGTAGGTGTTTTAAACTATCTTAAGTCGACTTAGTTTAACCTCGTAGTTACCTTTCTTATCTTATATATATATATATATATATATATATATATATATATATATATATATATATATATATATATATATACATATTGTTTCTATGCTACGTTCTGTCGAAATGAATGTACAGCAACAAGAAGTATGCAGAGATATTTTGAATATGTATGATTTCGTTACGTAATAGCAACTGGCTAGTTGTTGTTTTTTTTTCTTACAAAATATAGATGAAGTCACTAAGAAAATAATCGACCATTAGCACAAAACAAAGAAAAACAATTGAAAAAGGATGAAATTAAAATATACTATAGGGCATACTTCTCTACAGCATACAAAGAAGAATAGAGAATAATGAAACAAATTGTAAAGAGAAACGTAAAACCAACAAACCCTAGCGGTTAGTTTTGAGTACATTTAATTTAGACCTCTGACCCCCGTTATTAACCTCCGTGCTTACCTTATATGTGATACCCCCTCCCCCCTTGACATGACCTAGGTTTAGACTCCTGTCCACTTTATACCCTCCAGGCTGCATCCAAGCATCTACAGATAAGTGATCACGAATTTCTTCACGTATAATCTTAAATCTACTCTCACCAACTCATTCCCATTTGTTTACGTACAAATATATTAGTATTTGTGTATATTTAATGAGAAAATAACATTTACTATTTTGTTTGTGAATTAATTTCCTATATAGACCTGGATAAGAAAGTATAGGTAGCACACAAACCAAGCAACACTTTGCATCAGAACCTAACCAAAGTCAAGGACGCGGAAAAGGAAATCGCTTAAGGGTAGAAAAACACAAACGGGCAGTTAGACGCAAAGATACAGCTTCAGCACTTTACAAACATGTCACAGAGCTCCAACCTAACATAAATTGAGAAGGCGTGAAAGTCGTGCACAGAGACAACTAAAAAAGAAAAGAAAAAAAAAAGAAAAAAAAATCCTAGAAACCTGGACGACTCAAGTGGATAGCATCAATATACCAAGGTACAAAGAACACGACATAGCACAACTCAACATAGGGTGTAATAAGTTTTTTTAATTTCTTGCGTGAGTGAATATGAAGTTTATGCCTGTGTGTGAATAAGGTTGTGTTTGTGAGTAAACGTGACTCGATTAATACTTCTTTGCTCGTATATGTGTGTATATCTAATTTAATTCTATTTCATTTCATTATGTTAAGTAGGCCCTTGGCAGAGATGGAGCACGGAATGCACCGGCAAGTGACCTCTTCCAAACTAGTCGCTAATTTAATTTATAACCCGGAAATTAATCCACACAATGATAACAGTAAATTCTAAATTCTCACTTGATATTCAAACATATATTTGCATGTGGACACATGTGAATTAGCTGCTGAGAGTAGATTTAAGATTGTACATGAGGCCATTTGTGATCGCTTGTCTGTAGAAGCTTGCATGAACCTGGTACTCGTTGCCATGGGAAGAGAAAGAACTTGGGCAGCCTCGGCGGCGCAGGCTTCCTCTACCAGTTCCAGCAACGGGCAATATAAAGAACTTTTGATTACTATACCCCTTCATGCCCCTGGAGATGGCCTTAGTCTGGTGTCTATGCTTCCCCTTTTGACTTATATATATATACATATATATATATATATACATATATATATATATATATATATATATATGTGTGTGTGTGTGTGTGTGTGTGTACATATATCCATATTGATATATATATATATATATATATATATATATATATTTGTGTGTGTGTGTGTGTGTGTGTGTGTGTGTGTGTGTGTGTGTGTGTGTGTGTGTGTGATTCACCTTGGTCTTTGGATCACGTGTTGGACTCGTGATCGACAGCTATTTCCCTCTCGGAAGAGAGCTCAGAGCTCGTATGACCGATCTATGGGTAATGCTATGACCTTACACACACACACACACACACACACACACACACACACACACACACAACTCCCCGCCCACGAGAGTTGGAGTAACGACTCGAAGCGCAGTAATACTGAAATAAGTTCAGCCCCGGGCAGGATTCGAACCAGGTACCACCGACACCTCCGTACTGACAGTCTGGGACTCTACCAACCGCGCCACCGAGTGTGTGTGTGTGTGTGTGTGTGTGTGTGTGTGTGTGTGTGTGTGTGTGTGTGTGTGTGTGTGTGTGATTCACCATGGTCTTGGATCACGTGTTGGACTCGTGATCGACAGTTATTAACCTCCCGGATGAGAGCTCAGAGCTTGTATGACCGATCTATGGGTAACACTGTGACCTTACACGCACACACACACACCCAACTCCCCGCCCACGAGAGTTGGAGTAACAACCCGCAGCGCAGCGATACTGAAATTATTTCAGCCCTGGGCGGAATTCGATCCCGGACCGCCGTAGTGGCAGGCGAGAACTCTAACCACCGCGCCACGAGGTTGTGTGTGTGTGTGTGTGTGTGTGTGTGTGTGTGTGTGTGTGTGTGTGTGTTTAAAGGTGTGCGTGTGTATCAGCGTATAAATTTGAGTGCGTGCGTGTGTAAAAGTTTAGGCGTTTCCTTATTCATACACGCATATGCACAACATGAATATTCATACAGACATAACCAAGCACACAGGAAATCATGGAATGTGCAGGGACAATTTTCAGCAGAAATTTGGTTAAGTATTACGAGGAATTCCAACGTATGAGTATCATAAAGTTTACCCGCATTGCGTAGAACTCGTGACTTCCCCTTGACGTTGGGGATTCCCACCACAGTCCTCAACTTTGAACAGAAAGAATATTTTGATCACCACTGGTGTCCATGTTTCCACAATTAGGAGACACCATCATAAAAGCACGTGCACCCCGAAGGTTAAGTGCATGAAGTCTTGGACCACGTGTTGGACTCGTGGTCGTCAGCTGTTTCCCTTCCGGAAGAGAGCTCAGAGCTCATATATGACCGATCTATGGGTAATGTTGTGACCTTACACGAACACACACACACCCAACTCCCCGCCCATGAGAGTTGGAGTAACGACTCGAAGCGCAGCGATACTGAAATTATTTCAGCCCTGGGCAGGATTCGAACCGGGTACCGCCGGTACCGCAAATACTGACAGTCTGGGACTCTACCAACCGCACCACCAAGTGTGTGTGTGTGTGTGTGTGTGTGTGTGTGTGTGTGTGTGTGTGTGTGTGTGTGTGTGTGTATGTGTGTGTGTGACCCACCATAGCCTTGGATCATGTGCTGGACTCGAGATCGTCAGCTATTTCCCCTCGGAAGAGAGCTCAGAGTTCATATATGACCGATCTATGGGTAATGCTGTGACCTTGCACACACACACACACAACTCCCCACCCACGAGAGTTGGAGTAACGACTCGCAGCGCAATGTGTGGTTGGGTGGGTGGGTTGGGTGTAGGTGTGTTGAGGTGTGGGTGTGTGTGTGGGTGTCTTACTCTAGACAATATATATATATATATTTTTATAGGTATTTGGGATAAATATATTCTCTCTTTTTCTAGGAAGGTATAGGCCTAAGTTTCTTTAGAAACTTTGAACGTGGCTTTGAGTATGAAAAGAAAATAGAAAAAAAAACATGAATGTCAGTGATACAGACAACTTTCCATGAAAGCTTCACTTTTTTTTTTTTTTTGTGTGTGTGTTTGTGTGTGCGTGTGCACGTGTGGGAACAGACTCGTCTCCTCGAATTACTTACCGCCTGGCCAAGGAGACACGACCTTGGGCCAATAGCGTTGAAAGGTAAGTCTTTGAAAGCCCAGAACTCTCTACCTCAAGATGACATTTCCTAATGTACAGAAAAGTCTTTGTCATTACTCACAAAAAAAAAGAAAAGAAAAAAAAAATCACCTTAGGAATGGGTGGGAGTGGTTCCTGTTTTTTTTTTTTTTTTTTTTTTTTCTTTACTACCTCCCGTGTATGGGGGGAAGAAAGCCTTTGGTATATGTATGTATGTATGTAACATGATTAAAATTGTCTAGCGTCATCGTACAAAAGGGATTCAGACTTGTAATAACAAGGATATTCAACGATGCATTATGTAGTGTATGATTTTCATCGCGGTTTGATTTAACTTCAGTGTATATGAACTGATAATGTCAGCCAGAATATAATCTATGGAGTATTCCAACGTACCGAAAAGGGTCAATCTACTCCCCTCGACTGAATGAATTACCCGCATGCCAAAAAGGTTTATTAATTCACGAATCTTCACAACACTCTCTTGAAGACCTGACACAACATCAGTAGGTGATGTCATAGCTCCCACTTCATTGCATGCAATTGTCATTGAATTGGAGCTAAATGAATTGACTCAGATTAGCACTGTGACGGCACGGTGTTCGATCCAAGGTGCGATTGGGCAACATGATGAACGACCTTTGTTCGCATATTCCTACAGTGTTATACAGAGAAATGGACAAGAGGCAGGTGCAGTTGTTCTTCATCCTGTTCTTTGTCTAGCGCAGCCTTTCATAAGAACATATGAATAAAGGAGACTGCAAGAGACCATAAGGCCTACACTAGGCAGCTCCGTATCCATCACCACCTGTCATCCCCATCCATAAAGTTGTCTAATCGTTTTTCTAAAACAACTTTCCCAACCTTTTCCGACCATAGCACCCCCTGTTGTCATGTTCAAGCAGTCCAGCATCCCTATTTTGTTATTAGAAGGATAAAAGAAAGTGAAGTGTGCTGCTTGGTGATTTATTTCCTTGGTTCCTTAAAACTGAAACAAACTGACAATATTTTTTGTAGAAGAGATAAGAACAACTTAGAAAAATAAAATAGAATGGAAAAAAAGTCATATATGCACAACTGGGTAATCAATGATACATATATCAATGTGATTTTTGTGTGCATCATTTCCCAGCACCTCCTTTAATTGATTTCAGCACCTCCAGGGGTTGCTAGCACCCTAGGTTGGGAAGCGCTGGTCTAGCGGTGCTTTCTGGGCCATTTTCTTAAAGATTTTGTCTTTCTAAGCTTTTGACTAGAGTTAACCCATTAAACTCTAATGACAAGATTCTTGTCATTTGGTCAAATAAAACAAAAAATCATAAAACACCAAAATGTAAACACCAGAAAAATATGACGTCAGTCCTCGCTGCGAGCGAAGCGAGGACTGACGTCATATTTTTCTGGTGTTTACATTTTGGTGTTTTATGATTTTTTTGTTTTATTTTACCAAATGACAACAATCTTGTCATCAGAGTTTAATGGGTTAAGTAAAGAAAACCAACTGACCTGTTAAAGGCCCGCCTGGGGATATTTGCTTAAGGCCAACCCGCTAGCCCTCATCTCAATGGATTTCTGTGTCACTTGTGATAATATTTCTACAATATCACCCTGTATTGAAAATATTTACATTGATCACATCACACAGTGATGTAAACTACCATCCAACGGATTTTTTTTCTACTTTAAACTTTAGTTTATCTTTTTTCTTTCTTATGATCAGACAAGTGCGAGCGACTGTAGCGAGTGTTGGATGTTTGGGTGATTGACGCAGAGGGAAAAGGGTTTGAGGTTTGCTCCTCACGAAACACGATTTACTTGTCACAAGACTCTCGTCCAACAAAGGAGTTCCATCGGAGTCGTAGGTTAAAGGAGAGTACCTGGATGGACGGTGGTGATAGTATTTAGTGACAAAAACTCCAGAAGAACTCGATGATGGATAGCATACGACACCCTTATAATCAATTTACATCCCGATTACTACCAGAAGACTTCTTCTGGTAGTACTACCTTTGTAAGGAAAGAGAATGAACTTTTCATACAAATAATACATCCTCTTGGACTACGCAAGAAGAAACTGTAAACCGACAATTGGTTTATTGCCCGGCACACGTTCATTGACATCTAAAACCTTCGCCATTGTGTTTCAAAACAAAACGTACATTCGTGAGTGGATAGTGTGTCAACGACAATACAATCATGTAAGGTTATTGAACGTAAGACTTGCTATAGGGTTAGAAGTACAAAGTCTAGTCTCTCATATAGTGTAGTGCTTCTATACATATCTACATACATATATATATATATATATATATATATATATATATATATATATATATATATATATATATTTATATGGATAAGTATTTTAGACAAATGATTTGAATGATGGAGAACATAAACACGGGGGAAGGCTCGAGCCTTCCCTTGTGTTTATGTTCTACATCATTCAAATTATATACATACATATATATATATATACTGTATATATATATATATATATCTATATAAATAAATGTATATATATATATATACATATACATACATATACATACATATATATACATGAGTGGTAGGGTGGTAAGTTTAAACGCCAAGAATCCGTTGAAGTTTTATTTCTGACGTTTCGTCCAACT
>NC_134806.1:49951009-49958509 GCF_046742065.1 Oratosquilla oratoria
TTACAGCTGACCATTCGGAGCTTAGAAAAACGGGCAACGTTTAGAACTTCTCTTGTTCCTTTCCCATACGGGGTGAGCTGTGCTGGGGTTGGTCACTCATGCACGGAGCTGCCGAAGAGAGTTGTAGTTTTAACCCCAACTTGCATCGACCCTCACCCTTGTACCACCTACGTGCAGCTAGCAGCTAGACACTCAGCCGCGCCTACGTTCTATGCACATCACCCCATCCCCATCGCCGTAGGACTTTTGGGTTGTGATGACGACGATGATTCGTGATGAAACAAAGACCCAGAGCAGAAGCCTGAACTCTGATAGATTTTTTAATGGGAAGTAAAATTGCGCAGTCCTAAGTCCCACGATCTTGGCTCTCTTCAGCGTGTTGCGGTGGCAAGAAGAAATCCAGACAACCGCTTACTGAGTAGGGTCGCAGGAGACTGCAACAAGTACTCAGTCTTTCGAGTCTTGCCTTAGGCGTGACGCTAAAGCAGATTTTCCATTCAGAGTTTACTCCCGTAGCCTTGGTGGCCCTAATGCCGGCCATACACTATCATGTACACGTGACAGGTACGCCTGAAAAGTTACGCCTGTCAGGTATGCCATGGATTCTCGAGAAGATGAGTTGTACTTTCTCTCCTTATTATCTCAGGCGACCTGACAACTGATCGAATTTTCATCAGTTGTCAGGTCGCCTGAGAGGCTAGTTTTTCCCGCCATACACTATCAGGTATACCTGACAGGCGTGACTGTTCAGGCGTACCTGTCAGGTGTACATGATAGTGTATGGCCGGCCTAAGGATAATCCAGAAGCCAGTGGGGCAGGGGTTGGCACAAAGACGAGGCATGGCTACATGACAGTGGGCCGTTGCGCACTACCTCCGTGCACCCCTGTTGCTCCGAGATCCCCTTATGTTTTGCCTGGACTCGCAAGACTTCCAGTTAACGTGTGTAGCCCTGAGGAGGCACAAAAAAGGGTCTCGGCAATACTAAGGCTGTGTACTAGCAGGGAGCGACTTATGTCCAGCAGTTCCACAGTTCGCAGAAGGCTAGCCAGTGGCGGTAGCTGAAAATGAGAAGTGGATGCAAAGTAGACGACTAGCTAACTTATTGCTACCACACTAGACTGACCACTTTGCCCTGTGTGCGCACACGCATGCAGGCACGCACGCACACGCATACAAACACAATCATACATACACACACGCACACACACACACACACACACAAAACACAAAACGCACACACACACACACACATACACACACACACATACACACACTTGCTCAATAGGGAAGGTAAAGGCTTGTATTGTTAGTGAAACCTTCAAACTGTGAGCTGGGCTCGAATTCAGACTTCCCACGTGAGAAGCCAAGATCCTAGCCACTATACCAGCAAGTTAGATGAAAACTAGCTCTCTGTTTCACAATAAAATGCAGTTCGATTAGTACAGATTGTACGGATGAAGTACAAATGAATAAATTCGAATTATTTTTGCTGAAAATATCAAGGGGTCGTCTTAATTTGGCCTCTCTAGACTTTCTGTGATGTCGGACACGGACAAGGCTGTGAGAAGTCAGGAATCAGCCAACTCAAAGCGTAGACAAACTTTGTAACTTCAAGGTGAGTACAAGTATGAAAATAGATTTTTTGTGATTTTAGTCATGAAAATTTTACGATTTTCTAAGACTTTTATCTCCGTATGGTATGACTATAGGGGACAAAAAACATCGGGAGAACTACTACAAAGGACTACAAAGGATTACAAAGGAGGAGCATGCCAACAGGAGACCTTTTGGTCTATAACTAGGCCGGATGTGAAAGAAATTATAATGATAAATAAATAAAAATGATAATAATATAAATATTAATAAATAAAATAAATAAATAAATACATAGGTAAAGTTCAATAATAAACGAACAGGTAAATATTAAATAATAATAAATTGACAAATAAATAATAATAAATTATAATCAAGGAAATAATAAACAGACAAACAATAACAAACAAATAAACAAATAATATAAAATAAATGGCAGGCATTACAGCATCTTGCTTAAGTGTTTATCTAAACGAATCTTAAAGCTTCGAACTGAACCACATTGCACTGCCTCTGGAGAAAGTTTATTCCATTCATTAACTACACGGTTGGCGAAGTTACTTCCACCCACTTCCAAATTAAATCTATTTCATGACAGTTTGAGACCATTATTTCTTGTCGGATTCTCATTAAATGTGAAAATTTTGTCACTTTCGATATTGTCAATTCCCTTTAGAATCTTAAAGACCTGTTTCAAGTCACCTCTGAATCTACGCTTTTTTGGGAAAACAAACTCCTATGTTTTAGTTGATTTTCGTATGATTTATTTCTTATATTTGGAATCAGTTTTGTGGCTCGCCCTTATACTTTTTCCAATTTTTTTTTAATAATAATAATCAAATTACACGTGTAGTCCATTATTGTAATTGAATAATTTTGTCAAGACTCTATTTGATATTCCTGAATTCTTACAAGTAATGGTATGCAAAGTTGAAAGTGAAAGAGAAAATGTTCAGACTTGGTGATCCACTGCAGGACCACCCTGAACGTGCCACCGTACCTCACTACGATGGAGTCAGCACCAAAATGCAACACTCGTATACCGCATCTATGACGTCTGCTGTTATAGACATGGAATAGAAAACCACGAAAATACGACTTGGATAATTGTCTAGTACTCGTTGCATCTATTCTCAGGGCCCCGCCCCCCTCACACTGCATTCAGTGTGAGCCGTGCGGGTCGTGTTATCTGTGGAGATGTGGCAACACCGGGAAATCTAACCCCGCCTTAGCGGTCACTTCTCGTTGCGCTGACTATAGTACATCTCAGATTTCAAATTCGGTGGCTCAACACCACACCATACATTGTTTCATCTCATGCAGCTCACCTGTTATCTCTTATTCCATTTCAACATTGTTCTCCTCAATAATGTTACCTTTCATTTATGATTCCTGCTTTCCACCAATGGATACAAGAGCGTGTGGTCAGCCTTGACCTAACTCCTTTATTCGCTCCTTCCCTGTATGTATGGTAAGGTTATATTGCCTGCCGCACTTGGTGAAGACAGTTCATAAAGTATATTCCCTATGCAATTTATCCAGTTCAGTCATATATACCCTGTCACTGTACCCGTCTCACCAAAAAAACCGTCAGAATTCTCCGTCGTCGTATCTATCATTATCACAACCCAACATGTTGAAATTGACTGATTTTCTAGTTCTCTTGATTTATATATAGAACATATCTATGGCACGAATGCCACCCCCCCCCTTTTTTTATATATGATAGAAGTTAACTTCGTTTGGTATCGAAGGGGTGAACAAAATCGACAGAATTGTGCCAGTACGAAAGGGGTTAATCGCAGTGAACCCAACTTCTACGCAACCGGAAAAGTCACACGGAACTCAATGAAAAACCCAGTCGGCATACATACATACATATACCAAAGGCTTTTTCCCCCTTACACGGGGGGTAGCCAAAAAGAAAAAGGCATAGAAACCACTCCCACCCATTCCATTTCCTATACATTCCACTCCCCTCCACCCTCCTCCCTCCCTCTTCTCTTGGCACCTCCTGGATGACGTCACCCAGGTTAAAAGAAAAGAAAAAAAAAAAAAAAAAAAAAAAAAAATCCCACTAGGGAAGGCATTAATAAACAGGGATGGCAGGACACTCTCCCACGTTAATTGATATCTAACATGCTAGAAGATTAGATAGGGTAGATCCGTCAAATATCAGCTTTAGTACGTTCTTACTATTAAGAAATATGTACTAGAATACTAGCGAGTCAAATCAACCTGACCTAAGCTCCTAGTAAATGTATGAGGTTCCTTCTCCTCCACCCCTGAACATGACATTTAGCCGTACTGTACATCTTAATTTTTCACTGTAAAGGGGGTTTACTTCACCTAAACAAGATTGCCTGCAATAAATTGTAATATGCAGTGAAAGGATTCGCCTTTACCCAAGATTGAATTTTTGTAAAAATATCTAATATAACATTTTTCGTCTCAATTGGTACGTTCCAAAAATACTGTGTCATTTCCAGTACATAATACAAAGTCGAAAAAATATCTATAGTGCCTAATTACATGTTCTTTGAAATGCATAATTTCTCATAAAGATTTGTGCAAGCCTGCTGATGCAATAATCACTTCTGGACTGAGGTTAAGTCTGTGTACTAACTTGATTACATTCAGATCACATGGTTAAGTTACATGCATTCGTTGTCATGGGGCTCCACACATATTTACCGTCCAGAAGGGATGAAGCCTTGGATGACTGAACCTCACGCAGACTATACGAACTTTTATAAAATACTGTACAATACGCCATTTACCCTATTACTACAGGTTACTCTCATGTAAAATTAATCGTTATATTTCAGCTCCCTTTCGTACTTGGTAGGATGTTTTTTTTTTATATCTATTTTCTTTCCCTTGAATATCACTGTGATCTTTTATTTATTCCCGTGGTACCCACACGGTATCGATCTATCTGAACCAGGTAACTCTTTCATTCTTATTGTAGCTGCTGAAAACCTCTCTTGTGGCACTTTAGACACTCCCTCCCTCAGTGCAACAGGGCGTAGGGTGCGCGGCTCAGTTTATATCGTGAAGCAATCTTATTCATCTGAAAAAAGACCTTCTCTTATTCAAAGGGTCTAATGCTCTCGGCAATCAAAGTTAACCCTGTGAGTAGTCAGCTTGACCTTTTATATTCATTGTACTGGTCATTCATCCAAAATGTCCAGTAAGATGTGACACTGTAGCAAAACCGAAAGTGGCGGAGGATGTTGGAGAGTGTCGGAGAGTGTCGGAGAGGTAGGTAATCCCGTCGGACAGACGTGATTAAAGACAGGATGCGAGGTGATACAGTGATACCATCCTACGGCTCCTCAGCTAAATAAGTCATTCGTTAGAAGCATTGTCTCTTATAACTATACTAAGGGGCTTGATCAAGACAATCAAGGACCTCGCCTCACTTGAATAAAATCGTCAGACATCAGCTAGAACAAAATATATTAAGTGAGTGCCGAAAAAAAGTTATATAGGAATATACTCTATCGAGAAACGCAGCCTTGGAACCATTAAGTGGCTCCCATCACTATTTATTATTTATATTATTATAATTTTTATTTCATTTTATCTATTTTCTTACCCTTTATATATATATATTTTTTGCATCCGACCTAGTTATGGACCAAAAGGTCTCCTGTCGGCATGTTCCGCCTTTGTAATCCTTTGTAAAATTATATAGAATGTTATTAGATATGCTGTGGCAAATTTATTTTTCTTTAGTATATCAGATCCCTTCCCGAAAGCTGTGCGCTGCAAAGTTGCTTCAACAGTCGAAGGTAAACAGCCCAATATGCCAACACCTTCACCAGTACAAGAAAATTTCCTCGAATAGTATGAGCTAAAATGAAAAGATTATTGGTCCATTTTATTATTCATCATAATCTCCATTACCATTTCAATATATTAAATAATTTCTATGTCTTTGATATATGTAAGGTAAATTTCCACTGGGAAAGGTAGGGATTACTCTTTCGGAAAAGTTTGTAGCGAAACTAGTCAGGAATAGAACTCGGATCAAAAATCCTGTCTTTCCTCTTCCCACATGCTTCAACTTGTCAGAATGGGTAAAAACGCACACACACACACATACAACTCGTGGCGCAGTGGTAGAGTTCCTGGCTGCCACTACGGTGGTCTGGGTTCGAATCCCGCCCAAGACTGATATAATTTCAGTATTTGAATTGTGTGTGTGTGTGTGTGTGTGTGTGTGTGTGTGTGTGTATGTGTGTGTGTGTGTGTGTGTGTGTGTGCGTGTAAGGTCACAGCATTACCCATAAGTCATAGCAACCTTACGTTCTCGTAAGTCCTTAGTTACACTATCATGTATTCAATTCCATGTAAAAAATGTGACAGATACTATATAGGTCAGACTGGAAAAGAATTAAAAGTAAGGTTAAAACAACATCAGTATAGCGTCAGGAGTGGTCAAATGTCTAACGCATTTTCTGTTCATTGAAGGAATTTTAATCATTGCATTAACTGAGAGGGTGCCAAGAAATTGCTAGAAATAAGTCATATTTGACTAGAAATATAGTAGACTCCAGTCTGATTAAAGATACATTTGTCAACAACTTAAATTTAAGTCAAGGAATGTACAAATTGATCACTTTGTTTAAAAAGTGGTGGCCCAAACGTCCCCTGCCGCGAACGGTATCAATTTACCATGGGAGATTCCATCACAAAATTTTCCTGTTCCGGTCCACGGCCTTCAGTTTGTATATATATACTCATGCTTGTATCATTATTGTATGTACCCTAAAGATGTCTTATTTTTTTCTGCATATATATATATATATATATATATATATATATATATATATATATATATATATATATATATATATATATATATATATATATATATATTCCATTTCATTTAAGGACAGACGTCCCCCAAATCAGACTCGCCTAAAATGGCTTGACAAAGAAACTGAAAAAAGTATTGCTAAAATGAGACAGGCTTATAAGAAATACAAGTGCTCGGGTGCATCTAATGACTATCAAAGTTTTGTATTAATACACAGAGATTTAAAAAAGACGATAAAAAAGAAAACAACAATATGAAATGAATATTGCTGATAAATCCAAAGAGAATCTCAAAGAATTCTATAATTAGATTAGAAATAAAAAGGTTATTATAAATCACACTGGTCCACTATTATCTGCTGACGGTCAACTTGAATATTCAAATGAAGGAATGTGTGATATTTTAAACAATTATTTTAGCTCAGTATTCGTAAACGAGACACCCCAAACTGATCTACAAACTGAAACCTGTGAAAAGTCTAGGGTGAACTTACTACGGTAAATATAACAAAAGAAAAATCAAAAGGTGTATAGAAAAACTCAAAATTATTAAAAGACCAGGGCCTGACGGTTAGCATCCAAGAATCTTAAAGGAAATGAGAAATGAGAATGGTGTTCCATTGGAAATTATTTTCAAGAAATCCATCATATCCGGAGATGTCCCAAGAGAATGGAAGCTAGCTAACCTTACTCTCATATTCAAAAAAGGTGACAAAAAGAAACCAAATAACTACAGGTCTATAAGATTGACTTCAATCGTAGGAAAAATTATGGAAACTATCATCAGAGATGCTATCGAACATCATTTAGAAAGTAACCGTTTGATAAATGATAGCCAGCATGGTTTCAGACGGAAACGTTCTTGCGTGACTAACTTACTCGAATTCTACAACACAGTCATCTCGAATCATGACAAAAGAAACAATATAGATTTAATATATCTAGACTTTGCAAAAGCTTTTGATACCGTCCCACACGAAAGACTACTTACTAAATTAGCTTCACACGGAATAAGTGGTAGCCTATTAAGTTGGACTAATAATTGGTTGAATGATCGAAAACAGAGTTGTTTTAAATG
>NC_134806.1:49963509-49966009 GCF_046742065.1 Oratosquilla oratoria
GTTTTAGGAGGCACATAATTTACTACAAACTTCCTGCTCTTCCCTTCCTTGTCCTCCACTTCCATCATAATCATCTCTATTATTTCCATATGTGACATTCCTCACATTTATATCCTTCTTAGTCAGGAACATAACTCCACCCCCTTGTTTTACCTCTCTGTTTCCAATCCAATAATTATATGCACCATGTCCTACACTGTTGGGTGGTAGTGACCCTTTTAATTTTGTCTCTACAATTCCTATTATATCTGGTTCTCTTTCCTTCAGGTAATCATTCAGTTCGTTCAACCCTGTTATTAAGCCATCTATATTTGTGTAAAACACTTTTAATTTTCTGCTACATCTATCGTGTTCTCTGTTTCCCTTCTGTTTTTCTCTGCTCTGCCGTTTCCTCAGTTTCATATTCACTACTCTCCAATAGAATTTCTCTTTGTCTGACTGTTATTTTCTCGTGTTTTTTTTTAGCTTCCAGTCTTTTTGTTTTCTCATCCTCTCTTTCCTCTTTATTCATTTCTCTTTTTATCCATACCTGTTTATATTGATCACTGCTAGTTTTCCTGTTTTTGCTAAGATATTCTCTGCTGTCGTTTGTGATCTGAATTTAACCTTAATTGGTCTGGTCTTATATGTATTGTATTTTCTTAATCTATATATTTCTTTTATTTCTCCCTGTTTCTGGTTCATCTTCTTGAACTACTTCTGATATATTATTTACTTTTTCCTTTTCCTCCTTTATTTTTATAGTCCTATTTGGATTATACTTCTCTTTCATGTTTAATATAATTATGCATTTCTTTTTATCCGCTAAGTCTCTTACTATATTCTCCTTCGCCCTCATCACTTTAATAATTGTGTCCTTATTTTGCTCTTCCCTCTGCTGTTTCACTATATCTCTAAATTCAATTTTATTGTTCTCTCATACTTTTTCTAACCACTTATCTCTTTTCCTATGGACTCTTTATTCTCTTTATTATTCCTCATTCTCATCCTTTACTTCTCTTAACTGTCTTTTTAAATCTTTTATTTCTTTAGTTAGGTTTTATTCTCCTTCTCCAGTTCTTCCAGTTTATCTACTCTTTGTGTAACTAGTGTTCATTGGTTAAACCTAACCTCCCATGTTTCGTTTATTTATTTATTTATTTATTTATTTATTTATTTATTTTTTAGTTTCTCCTCTAGATTTACTAGTCGGGGGTGGTTGTCACCTCCTCCCTCAATAAATCCATAAAAGCAGTTATTTTCTCTTTTCATTGAGCTGGTATTATCTATATTTCTGCTTTTGACACCTTTGCTTCCTTGTTCTCCCTCGTCTGTGTGTTACGCACCCCTTTTGTTGACACCCCTTCTAACATCCGGGGCCCGTTCGTCCCCTTCCTCATTTCCTTCCATTTTCCTCAGTAACCCCCCCCCTTTCTCCTTTTTCTTCACCTTCCCACTACACCACGAGCTTTCCCCTTCCCTACTAATACAACAAAAGTATTCCCTCGTTGTTGAGACCGATAAAACTTGAATTTTTCCTGGAGTTCCAAACTTCGCTGTCTTATTTGCAACATACTATACAGAACCATGCGCAACAAAACTAGAAACGCAACTAGATAACTATGCTCTTGTCACCAATTATCCACGAAAGGCCACAAATGGGAGCCAGTTGATTATAATTTGTAGTCTCGGGATCATCTTTATAGGAGCCTGTGGAATCTAGAAAAGCGATGACAGCCACCGGCCCAGGGACCGAATGGCAGGTCGACCATAGAGATGCAACCCCAGTACATACATACATACATATACCAAAGGCTTTTTCCCCCTTACACGGGGGGTAGCCAAAAAGAAAAAGGCATAGAAATCACTCCCACCCATATATTCCACTCCCCTCCACCCTCCTATCTTGGCACCTCCTGGATGACGGGTCATCCCTGCATCCTGTCCACTGCCCTGGGTCAGAAGCAGTGTCGCAAGACACAGCCCATCCACAGCAAGGCCGCTTCATAAATTCGGCGACCCCCCCTCTCCGTCCCCTCATGCAGGAAAGGAGAAGACGGGGAGAAATCCCTTCGGGCTGCGTCAATTTTTTTCTCGTATAACCCCAGTAGCTAAAGAAAACTGGGAACTCTAGCGTGGAAAGTTGGATGTCTCGCCAGATATTTCCATTTGAGTTATGACTAAATGCCTACTCACCCCTCTGTCTTCTTCCCTTTCATGTAGTCATCTCGAAACATTTCTCTTCTTCGTTCCTGTTCATATTTCCTGACAATTCTTGATGCATCAGAATACGATCGACACCGCCTTTGAAAAGGCGAGGTCGCCGTGGGTTTAAATATAATACCATCTCCGTTCAAACGTCGAACGACACCGCTTACTGGAGGTTCCTGGGAGTCAGACCCGTCGGAGGCATAGCCCTGTGCTGCACCGTCTCTGTTCTTCGTGGGCGGCGAAGAAGAGGCAGGAGACCGACCGGGAAAAAACGATTCCCGGTCCATCAAATTTGTAAAAGTAAAGGACC
>NC_134806.1:49971009-49996009 GCF_046742065.1 Oratosquilla oratoria
AGTATAAGCCAGTAATCCTTGCACGAATCCCACTGATCCGCACATGAATTTAGAACACTCCACGATGCACCAAATCTACTGCCTTCTTGACATCAACATAAGTTACAAGAAAACACTGTTGAAACTCACGTCGATACCCTATAAGAATAGAAAGCGTTGGGATCCAGTCAGTTGTTGACTTACCTGGCGTGAAACCAAATCCCCCTCAGTCCTCTGAAATTAGCAGATATGAACGAATTCATGTCAGCAACAGAGGAGCCAAGCACATTACCTGGCACACTAAGCAGTGTAGTGCCGCGACGTGGTAGCCTATCTATTGCAGTCCTGCCGGTCTCCTTTCCCCATCCATATAGGGACAAAGAGACCCTTTTTACAGTCAGAGGTAATGATAAAGGATTGCCAGTGAGCAGACAGTGCCGCATGTAACACGCGTGTATGGTCCCACCTCCAGTTGATGTGAACTTAGACCTCTCAGGTCTCTGAAACTTTAGCAGATGTGAACAAATCTGTGTCAGTAACAGGTGAGCAAGCACCTTACCTGGCACGTTGAGTAGTGTAAAGCCGCGACGCGGTAGTTGTTGCAATCCAACTGGTCTCCCATCCCCTTCATTTCCTCCGGCATTGCTATACTTATCTATCGGTGCGGCTCTCGTCTTTTGAACCAGGACCTAGCAATCCTCAATCTTGTCGGGTTCAGAAGGAGAGAACTACCACTGCTCCTGGTTTTAGAGTCATGGGGGCCAATACATACTTCATAGTCAGCTCTGTTGGTCCCAGTAATTGCATTAAAGTCATCCAAGATTATAAATGGGTCTCGCGGATACTGATCAACTATAAACTCAAGGTTGGCGTACAACATCTCTTTTTCTTCAAGGTTATATGTATCAGTAAGAGTATACGCTGCACTAAGATGAATAAATACCATGGTGTGTTCCGGCCTCACCTACATCATACTAGATATGCTTACAGGTCACCCCAGTTAAGCGGACCCCATCGATTCCAGCCCGACCAGAAGCAATTGTAATCTTCACTACTGATCTCGCCACTGCCTGTTAGTCTCACCGTTGAGAGAATCATTATATCCAACCTAAACTTCTTAGAGTTCCGCCGATAAAAATGGTAGTCGGTTATACTAGGAGAGAGGAAGAATGTTCAAGGTATCCACATGGATAGCCCACCGGAGGCTCGCTTGGGGCCTAGCTCGACATGTTTCTGCTTCGTTTGCAACACTCCGGTACCCCCGCACGACGGGTTTGGTGATTTCAACAGTTGCATGTTGCAAGTTCGTCCCCATCATACTTGTAGGTGTCCAGTGTGGTTGTCACAAAGAATTATTTTGTATTTGTAGATAAATCACCATTCACGGTTGAAGGATAAGCCACAATTTAACTTTTCCTATCGTTTGCCTTCGCTGTTTTCATACTTCTTTACAACTAGGATAACGCCTCTTTTCGAAATCATATTGTTGGGGATGAGTATGTCGTCTCTGTATTCTCAAGCATATTTCAACTTTCCTTTTCTTACTAAATTAGCTTTGCATGGAATAAGTGGTAGCCTATTAGGTTGGACTAGTAATTGGTTGAATGGTCGAAAACAGAGAGTTGTTTTAAATGGAAAAACTTCTGGATGGAAAAGTGTTGCAAGTGGAGTTCCTCAGGGTTCCGTTCTTGGGCCACTTCTATTCATAGTATATATAAATGATATAGACCATGGACTAAAATCTACTGTTTCCAAATGTGCTGATGATACAAAACTGTGCGGAGTGGCAAATGATCACTCAAACCAATTAGATATTCAAGAAGATTTAGATCAATTACAGCAATGGTCTGAAAAGTGGCTAATGAAATTTAACACAAGTAAATGCAAGGTAATGCACATAGGTAAAAATAACAGTAAGTACGATTACAAGTTATTTGGAAATTCGTTAACAAAAGTGGATAGTGAAAAAGATCTCGGCGTAATTATCAGTAACGACCTCAAATCATCCAAGCAGAGTATTTCAGCCTCTGAGAAAGCAAATAAGATTCTGGGATTGATTGCGCGATCTTTTGATTTCAAAAGTTCATCACTCATTAACAAGCTATATAAATCGTTAGTTCGTCCACATTTGGAATATGCTGTTTCCGTATGGTCACCGAATCTCATTAAAGACATTGACAGACTGGAAAAAGTACAACGGCAAGCCACAAAACTGATTCCAAATATCAAAAATAAATCATACGAAAATCGACTTAACCACATGAATCTGTTTTCCCTAAAAAAGCGTAGACTCAGAGGTGACTTGATACAGGTCTTTAAGATTTTAAAGGGAATTGACAACATCAAAAGTGACCAAATTTTCACATTGAATGAGAATCAGACAAGAAACAATGGTCTCAAACTGTCCGGAAATAGATTCAATTTGGAAGTAGGTAGAAACAACTTTGCCAACCGTGTAGTTAATGAATGGAATAAACTTCCTGCACAGGTAGTGCAATGTAGTTCAGTTCGAAGCTTTAAGAATCATTTAGATAAATACCTAAGTAAGATGCTGTAATGATTATAATTTATGTTATATTATTTGTTTTTGTTTTGTTATAATTTGTCTGATTTTCATTTATTATTAGTTATGTCAATTTATTATCATTTACTATTTACCTGTTTGTTTGTTATTGAACTATACCTATTCATTTATTTATGTATTTTATTTGTTATTTACATTATTATAGTTTTAATTTATTATTAATATGATTTTTTTTTTTTTTTGCATCCGACCTAGATATGGATCAAAAGGTCTCCTGTCGGCATGCTCCGCCTTTGTAATCCTTTGTAATATATATATATATATACATATATATATATATATATATATATATATATATATATATATATATATATATATATATATTTCTCCCAAGAGGCATGCATTGACTTGGCCACCCTTGACACAAGGGAGGAAAGGTTTACTGGTATACACATTGGAAACTGGTATGTTATAACACATTTGTAAATGTTCACCATAAACCCACTATCGGAGAAATAATATCGAAAGCACAGGAAAACTGTATATTTCGACTACTGTCTGTAGCCCTCTTCAGCTGAAGAGGACTACAGATAGTAGTCGAAATATACAGTTTTCCTGTACTTCCGATATTTTTTCTCCGATAGTGGGTTTAAATTGTATATATATATATATATATATATCTATATATATATATATATATGTATATATATACATATATACTGTATATATATATATATATATTTGCGCGTGTGTTCGCATGTGGACCGTGGACATCGAAAGGGTTGATATGTGTATATATATGTATATATATATATATATATATATATATATATATATATATATATATATATACATATACCGGTATATACATTTGCGTGCCAATAGCTCTTGTACTGAACTCCATCTCAACGAAGTCAATATCTGGGTTTGTGAAAGTCTTCGTCTCATCAACTCGGCATTCACGACAACAATGGGACAAAATCGACCCATATCGCGACCAATCATTCTTTTGCATATTGCAAGTATTCACTCTAACTTATACCCCTAGTCCATCTGCTCTTACTTCGAACCTCTATGGTCTGTATCGATCATAAGTTGGCACAGATTTTTTTAAAGAACAGAAATTATCTATAAGCCGTACGAATAACATCGTTGTTTGAATACATGGAGGAATTTTGTAGAGTAATGAAAACGTAATCACATATACTCATCATTCCACGGACATCAGACAGGAAATGTCAAAGTTCTATGGCACAAGATTTTTTTCACAAATGTGCAAAGGGATCTTTGGAAATGGTAGGGGTTTATCTTTGATATAATCAAGGAAACAATTTTGTTGAGAGGAAATTTATTGAAGCTTCACGTCCAATGGGAAGGGATGCAAACTGTAGTTTTTGTCAAGGGATACGCGTATAAAACGATGTTCATATCCGTACTAATTCCACATCAAAGGTGTCTGAATTTCATGAAGGAAAATTAAAAGTGTATTTACAAAAATTCTCTTTTGTCTAAAATGTCATGCGTCCTCCTTTGAGAGATGTTGATACGTTATTCTTTCCTTAAAATGAAAATACCTTTTAGATTGTTTACGTAACGAAAAAGTTATGACAGAAGTTGAATAATATTCCAAAAGTATTAAATTCAAAATTCCTATTATAGATTATTTAAGATTACTATATGAAGACCAAAAGCTTAAGGAATCTACTTAAAGTTAAGATTTCACATCTAGGAAGACGGTCAATATTTGTTCCATATACGTATACTAGCATAAGCACACAAACACTTAAAACATCACACTTGTATGTAGAATACACTCTTTTATGTAAAATGACATTTTCTCTCTCAAGATACGAGTATAATACGTCCCCTTTCCTTTCATAACGAAACAGACAATATAGTATTCGTTAATTATGATAGTTTTCAAAATAATTAAACATTATACCTCGATCTTTGATTGTTATCAAAACTGCCATCTGAGAAGAAAAAACAAACCAATAAATTTAGAGACAGTAAGCACTGTATTTCATGATATTTTCTTATTCTACTGTTATTTTATTTATATATACACATGCACACAAAGTGAAACGCACATATATATATATATAGACGTAAACAAACACGTGTGCAAATACATAATGTAAAGTACATTATATGCATATATATATGCATGCATACATACATGCATACATACATACATAAATACATACATTCATAAATACATATATACATACATACATGCATACATACATACATACATACATACGTGCCTACATACATACATACATTCATACGTACATACATACATTGCATACATACATACATACGTGCATACATACATTCATATATACATACATACGTACATACATACATACACACATATAATGGTGCGCACGACAGGAATGTTTTTGAGAACCAAGGACCTCACGAAGAATAACAACTCCCCTCACCATACCGATATCGTGTGTGTAAGTCTGGTGTTCCAGTTCCAGTGTCCATTTGGGGACTGTACGCCTACATCAGACTCACCACAACTCGCCTTTCCAGACGTCTGACGTACCAACTCGTGAAGGCCGTAAACGGCACCTCCAGGAGACCCAAAATACCCAAATCATCACATCCATTTTAGAGAAAAATACCAAAATCATAGACAGAGTGACAAGCGTCGCCTCGCCCTCCTTGAAGCCCTTCACATCAACCACAGCCAGTCCACAATGAACACCCAGCAGGAAGCCCCTACCATCCTTCCCAGCCTCAAACCCTTCAGAAACCGCCAAACCAGACGCCCCAACAACTACACAAACTAGCTCCGTCAAGTGCAGACACTTCGGCCGCGACGGATACTCATGCCATAGTAATGGTCACCTGCAATCCTCTTCCAATGTTCACTTGTACCCTCTCTCAGTATTAATGTGTTACCTTTCACAGTGTCCACATATACCCTCTCCCAGTTCTTGGCCACAGTAACGGTCACCTTCTAAGTGATCTCTCCCAATATCTATCTATATATGAATAGAATCACCAATGACGGTGATTTCGATTAAACAATTCAGATTGTCGTCCCCGGATTCGAACCGGGCTCGTGAAATCACGACGCCATCGCCTTACCAACTGTGCTATCGACCCTATTAAATTCTTTAACCTGGAAGTTGATCTACTTCCCGAGGAACTAAGTCGACTGTTAACTGCTGTCCGTACTTATTTTTACAGAGAACCAGGGCAACTTGTAGCTAGTGGTTAGGCTGGTACGTTTCTTTGATGGACTTATCGTCGTTGTCATACCTGAATAGAATCATCAGTAACGGTGATGTCGGTCAAATAATTCCGACTGTCGTTCCCGGATTCTCTAATACTTTTACTTCCTGTTTTCTCTACCGATTCCTTAATGGTATTCACTAAATTCAAATTCATATCCTCGACGGTGTCCTTGTTAGTTCTTAGAGCTTCGAATCTTTTAAAACTAGTTTATTTCTCTCGGCTCTGAAATTCAATTTAGCTGTGCAACCTACCATTTTATGATCACTACCTATGTTGACTTTATCACCGTAACATTGCTAACGCTCTCTCTCTCGTCTCCTAATATGAAGTCTACTTCGTTCTTTGTTGTGTCCATTTGGACTTCTCCATGTCCATTTGCGACCTTCACGCTTTTGGAAGAAAGTGTTCATTATCCTCATGTTGTAGTTTTCTGCAAAATTGCCTAACATCTCGCCTTTGTCATTCATTTCACCTACTTCAAACTTCCCAATGCACGACTCAAATTCCATCTTCTTCCCCACTTTAGCATTAAAGTCGCCTATTACCAGCGTGTACTTACTTTTTTCTTGATCCATTACCTGACTTCAATCATCACAGGACTTAATTTCATTGTCTGATCTCTGTGAAGCTGGTGCATAAAACTGAACTATTTTTAGAGTGTATTTTTACACAGTCTAATCACAATCCAAGCTACCCTGTCTGATAAACTATTGAACTTGACTACGTTACCAGCAAATTCTCGGTTTATGAAGAATCCTACTCCACTGGGTCTTTCTCTGTCCTTACCTCTATAGTAGAACAGGTGGTGACCATCTTGTAATTGTATTAGCTTTTCTTCCGCTCTTCGGGCTTCGCTCAGAACTACGATGTCCCACTCGATGTTGTCTAGTTCTTTCGTTAATCTCTACAGTCTGTGGTCTTCTGAGAGAGTTCTTACATTGTAAATATAGATCTTCATTTTCTTCATACTGATTAATACCCAAGACTTGGATCTGCTCGGACTTTGTTTACTCGCATTCGGTGGCACACTGTTCGTAAGCATACGAGGCAATGCGGTTGGACCTTTAGGAGACGATGATCCAACAGGAACGCCCGGTTTTCTTTTGGTTGTGCTATTCATAGTTGCTATGAAGGGGTTTTGGCAGTAATATCACCTCCCTGCCAACTGGTTTCTGGCGAGATATTTCTCTGGTGTCACCTTATCATATTCGGTGATGCCCTATATATCTATAGGGTGCCCATGGTCCACGCCGTCATTATGACGGTACCCCATATATCTATGAGGAATTTCCTCGTTCGCCATCAGGGACGTATGAGTTAGCAGTGGGTCCTGCGACTGTATGACCTGCTCTTTGTCTGATCTTACTTTAAAAAGAACCTGTTCGATATGGGTGACCCTGCAGAGATTTCCTCTCTATCGACATAGATTTTGTAATCATTAAGATTCTCAAGCCTATCCACCACGTCAAGGTGTCAACTCTCGGTGGTAAATATAGTCAACATAGGTAGTGACCATAGAATGGTAGGTTGCACGGCTAAATTCAATTTCAGAGCCGAGAGAAATAAACTAGTTTTAAGAAAGAAAATCAGCCTTGCAAATGTTAAGGATAATAATAAGAAAATTCAGTTGGAAATTAAAAATAGATTCGAAGCTCTAAGAACTAACGAGGACACCGTCAAGGATATGAATTTGAATTTAGTGAATATCATTAGGGAATCGGCAGAGAAAGCAGTAAGTACAAAAAGTATTAGAGAAAACAAATACCATGCAGATTAAAAGCAGGAGAGACGAAATAGAAAGAGTAGAAATAAACAAGCTTATCAGCAAAAGGCAAAGATCAAAGAAAAGAAAGAGAAACATGGATGAAATAGAGGAAACTATTCGGAAAAGCAAAATTATCAAAGGAAACGAGCGCAGACATGCTTTAGGAAGACAGCAAATAATATGTTTGAAAGCCAGAAATGGAGAAATCATTAAATGCAGAGACAGAATGGTAAAAAGAGTAGAAGAATTTTATCAAGAGCTTTGTACGTTGAAAACCGTAGTTGAGTCAGTAAGTTTATCTGTAGACGTTAGTAATCTACCAGAGATTACAAAGGAAGAAGTAGAATTTGATCTAAAAAAAAACATGAAACGAGGAAAAGCACCTGGGGAAGATACTATATCGATAGATCTCTTGAAAAACGCAGGGCAAGAAATTCATATTAAGTTAGCTCAGTTGTACACCCAGTGCTTACGTCAAGAAAGCGTTCCTGAATCGTGGTGCAATGCTATACTGATTTTGCTTCATAAAAAAAGGAGACCAGAAGGACCTTAGTAACTATTGACCGATTAGCTTGCTATCAAATGTATATAAAGTATTCTCCAAGATCCTTACAAATAGACTAAGTCAAGTTTTAGATGGAAACCAACCGAGAGAACAGGCAGGCTTTAGAAGCGACTATTCAAGTCCAGACCATTTGCAGGCGATGAACCAACTAACTGAGAAAACGACAGAATTTAATATACCTCTTTCTTTAGCTTTTGTAGATTACGAAAGAGCCTCTGACTCGGTGGAACAAATAGCATTACTAAACTCGCTACGCAAGCAGGATACAAACGAAATATCGCAAGGGTTGAAAAGATTTATGCAAAAGGTACCGCTATAATTCAACTACATAAAGATACAGAAAAGATCAAGATCAAGAAAGGAGTACGGCAACGCGATACCATTTCACCCAAATCATTGACAGCTTGTTTGGAATATATTTTCAGAGGGTTGAATTGGGAAAAGAAAGGTTTAAAGATTAATGGCGAATATTTGAACCACCTAAGATTTGCAGATGACATTATTCTTATTTCAGAAAGAGCAGAAGACTTGCAAGATATGCTGATTGATCTGAACAAAGAAAGCTTCAAAGTAGATTTAAAAATGAATAAGAGTAAAACCAAAGTAATTTTCAATGCGAAAGTTCAAAGTAAAGAGATTATAATCGATGGTGAGAGCCATGAAGTTGAAGAGCATAATTATTTAGGCCAGATGGTGAAAGTGACGAAAGATCATGATAAAAAAAAATTCGCATTGCAATTGGTTGGAAAGTGTTTGGTAAGTATAATAAAATCATGAGAGTCTCTCTATCTTTATGTTTGAAACGTAAAGTTTACAATCAATGCATTCTGCCAGCACTAATCTACGGGTGTGTGACTTGGAAACAGACGAAATTGATGGAAACAAAGCTAAGGACGGCACAGAAAAGAATGGAGAGATCAATGATGGGAATAACACTGAATGACCGAGAGAGAGCAAGTTGGGTGAGAGAGCAGACTACAGTGAAAGATATTGTGGTGGCGGTAAAAGAAAGTGGAATTGGGCAGGTAAGTTTGTGCAAATGACTGATGAGCGATGGAATAAGTGTGTTACTGAGTGGATGCCGCGAGATAGGAAGCGTGGAAGAGGGAGACCAGACAGAAGGTGGAGAGACGAGATTGAGAACTTTACAGGAGCGACGTGGCAGAGGTTGGCACGGTCGTGTGAATCATAGCATGCTAAGAAGGAGGCCTTTGTTCAGCACTGGACTCAGGATGGCTGATTTGATTTGATATATATATATATATATATATATATATATATGTGTGTGTGTGTGTGTGTGTGTGTGTGTGTGTATGTATGTATTCATATATATACATACATACATATATATACATACACACACACACATATATATATATATATATATATATGTGTATATATATATATTTATATAAATATAATACATACACGCACACACACACACATATATATATATATACATTATATATATATATATATATATACATATATATACATATATATGCATGAGAAATCACATAAACTCGTGATTCTAAATATGCGGAAAAACCACCAAGGAAAAAGAAAAACTGATGACCAAGCGCTTTCGTCTATTCAGACATCCTCAGGGTACATAGAAAAGAAAAAGTACACAAGAATATATACAAAGAGTATGAGGTCAGGGAGGGAACCAGGAAAGGTTGTGAGGCTCTAATGTCAACCTGACACGTTCGCGGCAGCGGACGTTTGGGCTACTACTTTTTTCACAATAAAATTGTCTAATTTATACATACCATGGCTTAAATTTAAGTTATTGACAAATGTATCTTTGATCAGACTGGATTCTATTATATTTCTCGTCAAATTTGACTTATCTTTAACAATTTCTTTAGCACCCTCCCAATTTATACAATGATTTGGGATTTTTAAGGGATTTTAATCATTGTATAAATTGGGAGGGTGCTAAAGAAATTGTTAAAGATAAGTCATATTTGACGAGAAATATAATAGAATCCAGTCTGATCAAAGATACATTTGTCAATAACTTAAATTTAAGTCATGGTATGTATAAATTAGACAATTTTATTGTGAAAAAAGTAGTAGCCCAAACGTCCGCTGCCGCGAACGTGTCAGGTTGACATTAGAGCCTCACAACCTTTCCTGGTTCCCTCCCTGACCTCATACTCTTTGTATATATTCTTGTGTACTTTTTCTTTTCTATGTACCCTGAGGATGTCTGAATAAACGAAAGCGCTTGGTCATCAGTTTTTCTTTTTCCTTGGTGGTTTTTCCGCATATACATATATATATATATATATATATATATATATATATATATATATTGGTTCAGGTCCCCAACCATTTCAGCCTGGCCCAACTCTGTACTCTATAGTGTCTACTGCGACACCACACCATTTCTCGACCTTGGGCGCTCTCCACCGCTCTCCTCAGCTTTATCCTACAGTCCTTAATGGTCTACTTCAAACTGATTAGAGATTGCTATTTCTATGGATTCCTGTAAGTTATAGTTCAGGCAGTAGATATACAGGGTGGGGCAAATCAAATGCCCGAGTATTGAAAGACTATTAGGAAAAGTAAAACAATACTTACAGAACTATTTGTTGTTTTATTCGAATCAGTATACAATGCCGTTTGTGTGATCACTTTTTGAGGATGGCATCAGGAAGATGGTGGCCATCTGTAGCGATGCACTGTTGAAGGCCATGTCTGAAGTTTTCGGTTGCTTTTCGGCACATCTCAAGGGGGTATTGCAGTGATTTCCACCCAAATTCGCATCTTCAATTCTTCCAAATTGTGTGGCCGACTTCTGAACACTTTCTCCTTCAGATATCCCCACAGGAAGAAGTCGCAAATGCTCAGATCAGGGGAGCGTGGGGGCCACTCGATATCACCCGTCCGAGAGACGAGGCGTGCCGGGAACATCTGTCGCAATTTGACCATTGCAACTTGAGCAGTGTGGGCTGTTGCTCCATCTTGTTGGAACCAGATGTCTCCCAGATTTGTTTCCTCACTTAATTCTTCCAATTTCGGTTCAAAAAAAGTCTTCCAACATCGCAAGATAACGTTGAGAGTTGACGGTGACAGATCTTCCATCCTCCTCAAAGAAATAAGGCCCAATTACCCCAAATTTGGAAACTGCACACCAAACAGTAACTTTAGGGGAATGGAGCGGTCTCTGGTGAAGTTCTCTTGGGTTGTCTTCAGCCCAATAGCGACAATTTTGCTTATTCACGCTTCCAGAAAGGTGGAAGTGGGCCTCGTCACTGCTGAAAAAAGTTGACGGTTCGGGGATGCGGTTCAACATTTCCTGGCAGCAATTCCTGCGATTTTCAAAGTCAGTGGGCTTCAATTCTTGAACAATCATTATTTTGTATGGATGGAACGATAAATCGTAACGCAATATCCGCCTTAAAGATCGGTTAGACATGGCCAATGCAAGTGAATGCTTCCGGGCAGAGCGTCTTGGTGACTGTTCGACAGCTGCTTTAACTAAGGCCACATTTTCCGGTGTTCTTACCGTTTTTGGTCTTCCACTACCCCTAGGTCTTCTTGTGGAACCAGTATCTTCCAATGCTTCAACCCAACGCCTGATTGCCTTGCCCTCAGGGATGGGACCATGACGTGGAATGTTGAAGTGCAGGCGGAAGGCGCGCTGGGTGGCGACAACAGAACGGCCATTTTCGAGATGCGTGCGTACTGTAAAGCCGCGATGTTCACCCGACCAAGGCATGGCTGCTACTGAAAACGGCGGGGTTTGGTGGTCACAACGAGACCACACACATCTTGCCATCACCACCACAGCCGTTTTGCGCGCCTTTCAAAATTCGGGCATTTGATTTGCCCCACCGTTTTTTGGTCTTCCAAAACCCCTAGGTCTTCTTGTGGAACCAGTATCTGCCCGTGGCACGCTGATACTCCGCCAATTATACTCCTGGGCTCAGGGATTATCCCTGAGTTTCTCTAGATGAAACCCAGGTGGGTTACATCTCGGGATTTTCTTTGATTCTTTGAGTGTTGCGACCACAGGTCTATGATCGATCCCAAAGAATTTAGCATTTCGAGAAACCCTGTAGTTTTGTAGGATCGCCCAACGAGTCCTAACAAGTGTGAGATCGATTTCCTTGGCCACTCCTCTGGCATTATTACACAATGTCCTTCGGTGTGGATATTATCAATGGAACCAAGAACCCTCAATCCTCAGTATTTTCGACTTTGAAAAGCTCTGAAGTTGAGAACTGTTGGTGTTCCTGGTTCCTGGTTCCAGAACCGTGGGAGCCAACACAGACTTAATTGCCAGTTCTGTGGGCGCAAGTAGCCGCATTAAAAAGTCGCCCAGAACAATAAGTGTGTCTCATGGCGGGCACTAGTCAATAATAGATTCAAGCTAGGCAGAGAACCTCCCCTTGTCTTCAAGATTATATGCCTCAGTAGGAGCATATACTGAAATAAAAGAGATGAATCCCAAGGTACGCTTCAGTCTCACCAGCATCACACGCTCATCAACCGGAGTAACTGTTACAATGGCGTGCAGTAGTCAGCTAGATATGGGTCCCATTGGTTCGGCCAGACCAGAAGTAGATGCAACCCTCACTACTCATCTCGCAGCTGCCTGGTCTTCCGACCTCTGAGAGAGCCACTATATCTAATCTAAGCTTCTTTAGCTCCACCGATAACAAAAGGGTAGTTGGTCGCGTCCTGAGAGAGGAAAAGAATTTTCAACGCGTCCACACGGGGAGCCCGCGGGAGATTCAACCCAGGCCTGGCTCAATGGCTACACACACAACGAGGTTGGTGAAATCGATGGGGACAGTTTGCAAGCCCGTCCCCACCATATCTGTCCAGTATAGTTACCATGAACGTACGCCTGTAAACCTGCGATTCGCCCTTCTACTCACCACTTAGCCCAACAAGTGGAGACAAGGATTTGAATATACATATTAATTTAATCGTCCAGGGAGTAATGGGAGAGTATAGGCACCCATCTTTGACATTAGGGGGATGACAACCTTGGACCGTGCTGTGTCGGACCAGGTGGTAATTGTTTGACTCAGGCCGTGCCTGACCTGCAGAATCAAATCAATTAACCCGCCGATTCGCCACTCCGACCCAAGAGCAGCCACCTGTCCTGGCCTAAATAGATTATCAAAGCTGGTATCCCTTGGAGATGGGTGTGTGTGTGTGTGTGTGTGTGTTTTACCAGCGAGCATGTAAATGTAGCCAATATCGATTCCCTGCTGTTCCTTGTTTCATGTAAAGGTATGTATTGAATTTTGTAAGGCATAGGACTTGGTGATTGTAGCAATGGTTTACCATTGCAATTTTCTATAAACCTTGATTTTGTGTACTAAGAGTTATTACTGTTCGCAGCCCTAGGTGCTTTGCGACGTGCGCGCGTGTTTGAATGTTACAAACCTTAGGGCATGCGTCGTAGCATACAAGGCCACTTCCTGGTATGTCTTTAGGGTGTACTCAGAGCTGTGGGCTAATTGCTACTGGCTGGTCAATATTATAAGTGAACTGTTAAGAGTACTTTATGTGATATTGTAAATATTGAAACATTAGAAAATGGTAATTAATTGGGTAATATTACAATCTTTCATTATTCTGCGGGTAATTTATTGTTTTCTTAACATGAGAATGAAGGAGACTGGAAGAAATTATAAGGCCTACACCAGGCAGTTCCATGTCCATTGCCAACTATCACCCCTACCCATAACAATATCTAACCTCTTAAAACAACCGATTGTTTCAGTGCTTACTAAATGGTTAGTAAGTCTATTTCATTCGTTAATCACTCTTTTGGTAAACCAGTTCTTTCCTGTCCCCTTCTTAAATTTAAAATTGTCCAATTTAAATTCATTGCTGCGAGTTTTGCTCTGCTGTCTTAATATGATGACCTTGACTGCATCACCAGTGACCGGTTTGTATCTCTATTAGATCACTCCGCACACTACATATGAACATAAGAATGAAGAAGACAGCAAGAGACCATAAGGCTTACATTAGGCAGTTCCATGTCCATTACATCTGTCATCCTCACCCATAAAGCTGTCTAACCGTTTCTTACAACAACTGATAGTTTCAGCGCTCACTACATGGTTACTAGGTCTATTCCATTCGTTTACCACCTTATTAGTAAACCAATTCTTTCCTATTTCCTTTTGAAATCTAAATTTGTCCAACTTAAATCCATTACTGCGAGTTCTGCCCTGTTGTCTTAATACTAGCACAAACCCAAGAAATGAGTCAGAAATAAATTCATGGTCATTTCAACAGCAACACTGTAATGAATGTTTTTGGCCAAAGTCGCAACCGTTGTAGCACTTTTAACTATAATTCAGGACATAGAACTTATACTAAGGGTTGTTGATTTAATAACAGTAATACACATGACATCGATGTACAGATTTAAAACAAATATTATGCAAAAGTGGAACATTTCAGAAATTTAGGCGCTTGTTTTCTATGTTTAGAGCTGACACACTTCAGCAGGTACTGTAGTAAAAAAAATCTTCTAACGTTAAAGTAAATAGTTGGGATATATATGGTAAGAGGCACCATCCGTTTCTACATTTAGTTTTTCCTAAAAAGTCTCAAACTCTCAAGGCTTTTACTAATTTTTTAGACAGGAAAGATATAATGCTAACTATAAGTAACATTAAAAGTGGATCCCAGAATTTCCTATCATTTTTCTTTTTTTTTTATCCAGGAAGCAATTTGACAATGATAATTCTTCCCACAACTCCTAGATTAAGTATTAAAGGTTTGGAAATGTGCATAACCTTAACTAAATTAGGAAATCGCACATAGAATATTGAAATTAAAAGATATAATGTGCCACTAACTAATACAAATGGTAATAAATGGATTATAGATGTAGTAGGTTTTGATGAAATAACTTCTAGGGTAAGTGAAGTCAATATGAATAAAATTCCATCAATTCTAGGAATCTAACCTCATCATATTCAAAGACCAGGTGATAAAGTGAACCTAATGGGTGGATCAGATCATTACTGTTTTCTTTCTAGCGTAATAAAGACATTTTCCTCTAAAAATGTGCTATCTAAACTATGCCTGCTTTCTGGGTTGTGTAAACCTACGTTTAACACACTGCACTTTGAGATAGTGAAGTTCATTTGTCATTTCACCGATCATATGAAAAAATGGTTAGGATCTTCCTGCATAATCTCGGTGTCTTCTCCAGGCCTAATTAGGTGCCCTATTTTAGTGTCGTCCGCGAACTTACTAACATCACTAATAATCCCATTGTCCAAGTCGTTTATGTGCAAAATGAACAATAAGAGACCTAAAACCAAGCCCTGGTGAACTCCACCAGTAAATCTCCCCTATTTGGATTTTACACCGTTTATGGTTACCTGCTGTTTTCTGTCAAGTATCCATATTCTAATCCATTCAAACTATTTTTTTCCTATGCCATGGTCTTTGACTTTATTTAGTAGTCTCTAGTGGGACACCTTGCCAAACGCTTTGCTAAAGTAAAGGTAAATAACACCGTAAATATATATATATATATATATATATATATATATATATATATATATATATATATGTACATATATATATACATATATATATATATATATATATAATATATATATATATATATATATATATTTTTTTTTTTTTTTTTTTTTTTTTTTTTTTTTCCTGGCGCCTTGAAGACATATTTTGAGTCACAAATCAAATGTCTCTCGATATGATCTCTAATTCTATCAGATATTATTGATTAAAACATTTTACCTATAAATTATGTCAGACTGGCCTGTAGTTGTACATAGACGATTTATTTCCCTTTCTGGAAACGGGAAAAACGTTTGCCTGAACCCAAACAATAGGCACAAAAACCAGCGTCTACCGAATCATTGAATATTTCCTTTAACTGGTCGCAGGTTTCAGCTCTTTAAGCATCCTCGGAAATTTTTCGTCTGGACCCGGGATTTTGTAGTTTTAAGTCTATCAATCTGTTTGACTACTTCTACCATAGAAATAAGAACATAAGAAATTAAGGAGACTGCAAAAGACCATAAGGCCTACACTAGGCAGCTCCGTATCCATCACCACCTGTCATCCCCATCCATAAAGTTGTCTAATCGTTTTTTAAAACAACTGATAGTTTCAGCGCTTACTACATGGTTACTAAGTTTATTCCATTCATCGACCACCCTATTAGTAAATCAATTCTTGCCTATTTCCTTCTTAAATCTAAAATTGTCCAGTTTATACCCATTACTGCGAGTCCTGCCCTGTTGTTTTATTATGATGACCTTGTTTGCATCACCCTTGTTATAGCCTTTGATCCACTTGAACACTTCTATTAGATCACCCCGCACTCTGCGTCTTTCCAGAGAGTGTAAGTTTAGGAGCCTAAACTTCACTCATCCCCACTGAAGATCGGGTCGCAGTCATGTACCATATCTATCCTCTCCTTTGTAAATATCGTGAGGAAATATTTGCTAAACGCCTCGTTCAACTTTTCCTCCGAATCTATTATGACATCTACAATTTGAACTGGTCTCATCCTTTCCTTATTTTTTGTTTTGTTGGGTTGGATCTCGCTTGCCTGGCAATCTTAATTTCGCTATGCACCTGATCATAGTCTGAGTACAGCGTTATATTTAGATCTAAGGTGTTTTCCCGTTTTTTTATTTTGGCGTAAAGCCCTCTTTTTATTCCAATATCGATTTTCAGCCTATACGTCATTTATTTGGGAGTACTAGTATTGGGCTCTATTGTTTTGAGGGGAATATTTTATCTTGTACATTCAAAATCAAAGCCGTTAGGTTACTGTACATTTCATCCATATCGGAGAACGAGAATGATGACCTTGTCAATCTATCCTAGTGACCTCACCCAGGGACTTCTTTCAGTCTCGCCTACTTCGCCTAGTGATCTCACCCAGAGTTATCGCCTTCCCTTGTGACCTCGCCTAGAGACTTCCTGGGACATTGTCTTCCCCCGGTGACCTCACCAAGGGAGTTCCGGTGACCTCACCTAGAGACCTTCGGTGACCTCTCCTACTTCCCAAATTACCCCGCTTCATACAGTGTGACGGTCAGCCACTATGCATCATTCTTCGCCTACTCTTTTCACCCTTAAGAAGTCTTTGTAAGAGGCCAAAAAATTAAGTTTTCGGTGTCAGTGTCAACAGCTTTTTGTACTGTTACATAGTATTATGATTTTTTTCGGCATTCATCAGCGCCTATCTGTACACCTTATCCATGGGATTGACATCATGAGTTATTTTGTTCATACCGGAGATGTCCCAAGAGAATGGAAGCTAGCTAACGTTACTCCCATATTCAAAAAAGGTGACAAAAAGAAACCAAATAACTACAGGCCTATAAGTTTGACTTCAATCGTAGGAAAAATGATGGAAACTATCATCAGAGATCCCATTCAACACCATTTAGAAAGTAACTGTTTGATAAATGATAGCCAGCATGGTTTCAGACAGAAACGTTCTTACGTGACTAACTTACTCGAATTCTACAACACAGTCATCTCGAATTATGACAAAAGAAACAATATAGATTTAATATATCTAGACTTTGCAAAAGCTTTTGATACCGTCCCCCACGAAAGACTACTTACTAAATTAGCTTCACACGGAATAAGTGGTAGCCTATTAAGTTGGGCTAGTAATTGGTTGAATGATCGAAAACAGAGAGTGGTTTTAAATGGAAAACTTCTGGATGGAAAAATGTTAAGAGTGGAGTTCCTCATGGTTCCGTTCTTAGGCCACTTCTATTCATAGTATAAATAAATGATATAGACCACGGGATAGAATCTATTGTTTCCAAATTTGCTGATGATGCAAAACTGTGCAGAATGGCAAATGATCACTTAAACCAAGAAGATTTTTATAAACTACAGCAATGAGCTGAAAAGTGGCTAATGAAATCTAAAATAAGTAAATGCAAGGTAAAAATAACAGTAGGTACGATTACAAGTTGTTTGGAAATTTGTAAACAAAAGTTGATAATAAAAAGGATCTTGGCGTAATTATCAGAAACGATCTCAAATCATCTAAGCAGTATATTTCAGCCTCTAAGAAAACAAGTAAGATTCTAGGGCTGATTGCACGATATTTTGACTTCAATAGTCCATTTCTCATTAACAAGCTATATATATCGTTAGTTTGTTCACATTTGGAATATGCTGTTTCCGTATGGTCACCGAATCTCATAAGACATTGACAGATCAAAAGAAGTACAACAGCGAGCCACAAAACTTACCCAAATATCAATAATAAATCATACGAAAATCGACTAAAACACATGAATCTGTTTTCCCTAAAAAAAACGTAGACTCAGAGGTGACTTGATACATGTCTTTAAGATTTTAAAGGGAATTGACAACATCAAAAGTGACCAAATTTTCACATTGAATGAGAATCAGACAAGAAACAATGGTCTCAAACTGTCCGGAAATAGAATCAATTTGGAAGTGGGTAGAAACAACTTTGCCAACCGTGTAGTTAATGAATGGAATAAACTTCCTGCACAGGTAATGCAATGTAGTTCAGTTCGAAGCTTTAAGAATCATTTAGATAAATACCTAAGCAAGATGCTGTAATGATTATAATTTATCTTATATTATTTGTTTTTGTTTTGTTATCTTTTGCCTGTCTGATTTGCATTTATTATTAGTTATATGTCAATTCATTATTATTTACTATTTACCTGTTTGTTTATTATTCAACTATACCTATGCATTTATGTATTTTATTTGTTATTTACATTATTATAGTTTTTATTTATTATTTTATTATCAATATGAATTTTTTTTTTCGCATCCGACTTATATATGGATCAAAAGGTCTCCTGTCGGTATGCTCCGCCTTAATCCTTTGTAATCCTTTGAAACTAAAAGGTATTCTTCAAACTGAAGAACTTGGATCTCAAAATAGCCAAAGCTATTAGCGTAGTTGACTTTAACCAGAATTGTTTACGTGAGAACCTGTGCCCGAGATATATATATATAATATATACATATTTATATATATATAAATACATATATATATATATATATATATATATATATATATATATATACGTTATACGTGTGTGCGCGTGTGTACACATCTATACTCACATGTATACATTTGAAAACATATGCATTCATATATACATGAGCAAACACATTCACACACGCGCACACACACACACACACACACACACACACGTCGGAATGAAAAGTAAACAGACGTGGAAACACAGACAAAATCAGACAAGCAGGTATATAGACTGACTGGCTAACTAGCATAAAGGGGGACAGAAAGAGACACAAGACCAGCAGGCAGAAGAAGCAGAGGAGGATAAAGAGTGGCATACAAAGAACGGAAATGAAACATGTAGGAAGGCTGACAGACAAAAATGGGAAGGAGAGGGCGAAAGAAAGTAGTGTGTGTGTGGGGGGGGTGTTTCCTGAAATATTCATAATTTCCCTTGATTAATCATTTTTTCGCTAATGCAATCGCATCCGGTTCAGATTAGTTCAATAACCTCCTCATCACCGAAGGGGATATGTGACGCTTGAACAAGTGGCACTTGTTGCCGCCAGGCTGAGGACCTTTCCTGCCGAAGAGGTTCTACATAAATGAATATTAAATGCGAAAGAGTATCTTTGTTTCTCTCCGTGACTCTAGAACAGCCATATACATAGCCCTAGGCTGGCATATTGTACCTTTTTGGGAGTCCGTTCATACCCAGTAACCCAGCTACGGCCATCATGACCTTGGAGGACATTTCGCTTGTTTGCGAAAACGTCGTCATAACTCAACTGAATTTTTGAGTTATCTATACAGAAATATTCATCTTCAAACACGGATTTTTTTGGTAACAGTGTCATATCTGTAGCTCAAAAATTGACCGCTAGGGAGTGCTAAATGTCCCAACGACATAACCTTACATGTTCCAACTTGTTCCAACAAATATTTTAGACTTAGTAAAGATTATGATTGTTTCAACTTCTATAAACTTTAGAGGCGTATTTGATGCTCCAAAAATTTTTCCACCTATGGTGTTTGAGGGCTTTTTATAATATTGAGAGCGTTTTGAAACTTTAAAATGCCTCTCCTGAAAAATTCGATATTTTGAGTTATGACGACGTTTTCGCAAACAAGCGATTTGCGTCATTGGAGGCCGGGGGACATTGAGTCCATCGGTTTAGTGGACATAATGTCCAACCTGAGTTGCCATGTGATACTTTAATTTCTAAAAGTTAGATCAAATTGTCAAAGTAAAGCTTAATGCTTAATATCTTTACTTTTGAATGTGCATTTCAAATTATTCAAGGGTCAAAGGCGTTTAAAGGCCTCCTAGAAGGAGCTAGGTTAAAATACCGTCCGGTAGGGTGGCTTACAATCTAGTAGCTGAATAAAACCGCCATTCAATTGCCATAAAATCAAGCACCCTACAGAACGGAAGGGGTTAATGGAAACATGTTCAGTACTCCGTTACCCATCAGAACCCCCTCTCCCCCCAGGGGTTTATGGTAATGGACATTGTTGACAGCAATAAAAATGGAGCTATCGTCAGTCCCCGTTCTTATGTTCTTAAATAGCTACGGCCGCGTTCAAAAACATCTGAGGCAAAAATTCACTGAAAAAAAGGCGGTCTCATTCGCTGTTCCACCGAATTTTCTTCATTCCTGTCTTGCCTAACGTGCTAGGGCGGTTCCATCATGGTGCCTACGAACGTCAAAATATAGAACATGTTTTTTTATGACTTTTGTCATGAAATCTTTAAGACTTCTAACTACATATGTTTTGTGTTGTTTTCACCGTAATAGGTCACAAAAAATAGAAGGGAAGTTAAAACTTCCAGATTGCCAGTAGAAAATTAAATAGTTACATAACTGTCGCATACTCTTGTCATCTATTCAACCATAGATTTGAACTTTTACAGATAAAGGCATAAAGAAGTAAATGCACTTTTATGATACACAAACAAATATATCTTTTGACTATTTTTAATTACCTTACCAGTCTTGTTTACTGTTTTATGTTTATATGACCTTGTAAATATTAATTACATGTGCTACTAGAAGAGATACAATAAGAAACGAAGACATCCGAAAGTAACTATATATCGACAACATCTTAGTCTTTGTGGAAAGAGCACAGCTACGATGGTATGGACATGTCATGAGAATGGAAGATAACAGAACACCAAATCGATGGCTGGACTGGTGTCTCAGGAGTAGACGACCACCAGGAAGACCACGGAAAAGGTGGTGTGACGACATCAATGAATCGCTTAGGAATAGAGGATTCTCCCTACAACAAGTACTACAAGACAGACGGTATGTCGACCGCGCCGGCTCGCGGGAGGTTCACGCAGACTGACAGGTCTTCCAAGACCTTCCAGGCGGATGATGAGAAGTGAGAAGGGGAGACAGAAGCTTCCAGTTCACTTACCTGTACGTCCCCTACCACCTGGTCATGCGTCATCATGTTCTGTCTGACCCGATGGCTTCGTCTCTGCTGCAGCGGCTAATACATACCTGTAGGGATGACAAAATCAAGTTAGGGATTGTTAACAAAAAGGTTCTGATCGGGAGCCCTAATTCTGCCGCCAACGCAACTTCCCGTCAGAAGGAAAAGTATTAATGACGAAAACTTTGGCTAAGATATAATTATTGGCAAAACTATTTAGTTGCCTCTTTTTCTTGCTCTAAAAGTTAGAACCTGATTATGACATGATGGAAGCAACCATGCGAAATATTCCTTGATCATCTTAACATTTTCATTTTTTTTTTATTGTGGCTTGCTAGGTGATTTTATTCTGGGAGAGGAACTTCTCCTTGCGAAAGAGATAAAAATAATCTCACTCAGGGCTCTAGGCTATTTCATTCAGCTGGGGGAACCTCCAACAATTAACCCATTTACTGTGAAAATTTATTTGAATATTTTTCTGAGGATCTCGTTAGACACTTTTATCTATACGTAACAAATTTCCATGAACCATAGGGTTAAAAAGTGGGGAGGCAGCAAAACCCACCACAGACGAAGAAAGTCTTTTTGCCCAGTTATCACTCCGACAACTGGATTTTTTTTTATTTATTATTATTATTATTATTATTATTATTTATTATTATTATTATTATTATTATTATTATTTTTTAATATCCTTGTAAAAACCTTTGTATAAGGCCAGCCGGGTAGCTCAGAGCACACACCATTATTTGTACGCTTTAAAGTGTCGAGATATATGCACACACAAATATATACAGTATATATATATGCATACATACATACATAGATACATATATCCCAGATAGCACTGCTCCGTCGGGGCAACGGCTACTATGAGCAGCACCGGGTACATAGATTCCAGCTATCGGGCAGTTGTCCGTACAACATACAAAACTGCTTTCCACGCCATCTATATAGGGAATTCTTTTGAGTGATGGTTTAGCTGACGGGTACACACCATGTGATGGGAAATCAAGTTTGAAGTTTGCCCTTCTCCTTCGGTAGCTGCATGGAATGGATGCGTGAGATACACGCATCTCCAGCAAACATTCAGTCTTGTCTTCACTTGCGACGTATATATGTATACGAAAAATATTTTTGAAGGCAAAGAAAATTGGACCAAAGTTATAATAGGACTAAATTACTTAGATAATCAATTTCTATTCATGCTTTTTTATAATATGTGTATATATATATATATATATACATATATATATACATATATACATACATATACCAAGGCTTTTTCCCCCTTACAAGGGAGGTAGCCAAAAAGGAAAAGGCATAAATCACTCCCACCCATTTCATCCCTGAACACACTCCACACCCCTCCACCCTCCCTCCCATCTTAGCACCTCCTGGATGACGGGTCATCCCTGCACCTTGTCCACTGCCCTGGGTCAGAAGCAGTGTCGCAAGACACAGCACATCCACAGCAAGGCCGCTTCATTAAATCGGCGACCCCCCCTCTCCGTCCCCCCATGCATAAAAGGAGATGGGGAGAAATCCCTTCGGGCTGCGTCAAATTTTGCTCACACATACTACCTCACCCCCCATCCCCCCACCCATTCCACCTCATGCAATCACAACATCATCCATATACAACCATTCTCCATTCACCCCTGTCTTCTGTCCTCTCCCGTCCTTCCTCAACAGACATTCCCCTCTTCCCCAAAGTCCCCTTCACCCCATCCATCCACCTCATCCTAGGACGTCCCCTCATGTTCACTCCCTCCACATCTGCCTTCCATACCTTTTTTACTAGTCTTTCTTCACTCATTCTTTCCATGTGTCCAAACCATCCTAATATTCTTTCATCAACCAGCTCCCTTTCCACCCCTGTTCTCCTCCTCACCTCCTCATTTCTCACTCTATCTAGCCTAGTAACCCCCATCATACTTCTCAGACACCTCATCTCAAACACATTCAAACTCCTTCTCTCTTCTTCTCTTATGTTCCATGTTTCTGCCCCATACAATGCTGTTGGCACAATCACTCCTTCATATAGTCTCCTCTTAGCATTCATTCCCAAATGTCTATTCCTCATTGCACTCTTTAATCCACCAAGGCATTTACTCGCTTCTCTCAATCTACATTCTACCTCCACCTTCACTCCACCTTTTTCTGCCACATTTGCACCCAAGTATCTAAAAATATCCACTTCCTCCAGTCACTCTCCCTTATTGCTCACTTCCAGTCTACTGCCACTTTCACCCCTTGTACATCTCATCACCTTACTTTTACCCACATTCATCTTTAGCTTTCTTCTATCACATACTCTCCCAAACTCTGCCACCAACTTCGTCAATCCCTCTTCCGATCCTGCCACAAGGGCAGTGTCGTCCGCAAACAACAGCTGGCTCACCTCCCACTTTTCTCCATTTTCTTTAACCATCTCCAATCCCTGACCCACTACCCTTACATTTACCTCTCGCACCACCCCATCCATGTATAAGTTGAACAGCCAGGGCGACATAACGCATCCTTGACTAAGTCCCACCTTTACCTCGAATCACTCACTCTCTCCATTTCTAATCCTGACACAAGCTCTACTACTCTCATAAAAACTCTTGACAGCTCCCAGCTTTCCTCCTATCCCATATATCTGCATAACCTCCCACAGTGCCTTTCTGTCTACCCTATCATAAGCCTTTTCCAGATCCATAAAAGCTCAAAAAACATCCTTCCCCTCTCCTATAGCTTTCTCACATATCTGTCTTACCACAAAGATCTGATCTACACAACCTCTACCTGTCCTAAACCCACTGCTCCTCACCAATTACTCCTTCTGTTCCTCTCCTAATCCTCTCAATCAAGATCCTCCCATACGCCTTCCCAACTACACTTAACAAGCTAATCCCTCTGAAACTACTACATTCACACTTGTCCCCTTTTCCCTTGTAAAGAGGAACTATACAGGCACTCCTCCAGTCCTCCGGCACTCTACCCTCTCTCCAGCAAACATTAAATAACCTCACCAGCCAGTCCACCATCACTGTACCTCCCTTTTTCAGACATTCTGCATGGCATCCATCCAGACCAGGTGCCTTACCTGCTTTCATCATCTTAACAACTGCCTTCACTTCATCCTTCCTTATTTCTCCTCCATTCTCCTCACTCATCACTCTCATTTTCTTCGCATTTCCCACTGCAGCTATCTTTCCCTCCCTATCCTCCTTCACATTTAGCAACTCCCTAAAATATTCTGCCCATCTTCCTTACTGCCTTCTCTTCCATTATCATCTCTCCATCTGCACCTTTTACTTTTTCTTCTCTACCTGATTCGCCTCCTCTTCCTCTCTTAATTTCTTTCCAAAACATCTTTTTATTACTTTCAAAATTTTCTGTCATACTCTTACCCCACTTCACATCTGCTCTCCTCTTTGCTTCCTTTACCTTTTGTTTTACTTCTCT
>NC_134806.1:50001009-50013509 GCF_046742065.1 Oratosquilla oratoria
GTTTTACAGGCACTCAAACATGATCTATGATATAATTATATTGGAATTACACCATTGTATCTTTCGCTGTTGATTACTTATTTCTTTATACCGTAGTTCCCTCATAATAAGAAAAAAAAATAAGAACAAAATTGCATGGGTTCAACAACAACAAAAGGTATATTTGCACACTTGTATCATGAGTGAGGTTCAGGTATCCACAAGATTGCCATAAAGACTGCGTGTTCCAGATGACGCTAGATAATCTCATCTGGTTGAAAAGCTAGCGCCCAACTAGAGAGTGAACTCGTTCAATGATGTGATGTTTGCATAATGTCTATTTAAGTTCTGATTAATCCCAGTAAATTATGTTCACCTATGGATTAGAGACACTCGTGATGTATCACGGTCTATGTTGACGGAGACTTCTTCTTTATTTGGTCCAGAGTCCGTCTTTCAGTTGAATACGAATCCTATGGCAGGAGCTGAGACCAAATTTCATACACTTTGCTTCACTTCGCTTCTGCCCCCAGGTAGGCTTTTAGCCTGCCAGACGGGCCAGGGCTCTTAACTAGTTAGTCCTTTCAAAGATTTCTTCCTCCCTCATCTCATCTAACGTTCCCAGTCCATTCGCTTCCAGGATCTCTTCCACTCCCTCCTTCCATCTAGATCAGGGGTTCTTAACCTTTTTTTCTCCAATTCCCCACTTTTTAGTGATCCTACTCTCCATTTCCCACCACAGCATCGGTCTTTGACAAATTCGATTTTAACCCATGCAGTGTTTAGTACGTAAATATACGCTTTGCTTTTTTGTGCCATTTTACGGTCCTTAATTTTTGTTTTCCCCACTTGGCAACTCCGCCATTCCCCACCAGTGGGGAATTCCCCACAGGTTAAGAGCCACTGCTCTAGATCTTCTGCCTTCTGGTCTCCAGTTCCATCTTTTCTTCATGATTCTCAACTTCCACTCCGTCCTTCCATCTATTCATCGGTCTTCCTCAATTCCTCTGCCTTCTGGTCTCCAGTTCCATCTTTTCTTCATGATTCTCAACTTCCACTCCGTCCTTCCATCTATTCATCGGTCTTCCTCAATTCCTCTGCCTTCTGGTCTCCAGTTCCATCTTTTCTTCATGATTCTCTACTTCCACTCCCTCCTTTCATCTATTCATCGGTCTTCCTCAATTCCTCTGCCTTCTGGTCTCCAGTTCCATCTTTTCTTTATGATTCTCTATTTCCTCGTTCCTTGTATATGTCCAAGCCATCTTAGTTGTGCTTTTTGTATTTTGTTTCTAATGTTATTTCAATCATTTTTCTTATTTCGTCATCTCTGATTCGATCACTTCTAGTTTTATTGACTGTTAATCTCAATTGACCGAATCCTGCTCCAGTCTCTTGATGTTGATTTAAACCTTCTAAAGCAGATTAATATTGATACCATGACTGATTCAAATATTGCTTTCTTCGTCTTTATTGGAATAGATTTATCCTTTAGGATAGGCTATAGGGCATATACTCACCTACTGCATCTTGATATTCGTTCAGTTACCTCTTCTCCGTTCTTATAACCATATTTTACAAAAACACAACCCAGATATTTAACACGATCAGCTTCTTCAACATTTTCATTTCCAATCTCTATTTCTGCAATATCGTCATTTTCCTTAGTAACAGTTAGTATTTCAGCCTTTAGTATATCAGTGCTTAACCATGCCTCCTTAATGCATCTCTTGCAACAATTTAGTTCTCTCTAACTGTACTATTTTATTACTCCAGCGGACTATATCTTCTGCATACGCTAAAACATCTCCGTCTTCGTTAACTCCCATTCTCTCTTTACACCGTTTTCTATCGTAATCCGTATGTGAATAAAATGGGAGAAGAACACTTCCTTCTTTCATTCCTGTTGTTACATCAAACCATTCATCTTTCTCGTATCTAGTTTTAACAAGATATGAACAGGGCTCACATATACTTCTATGGGTTTCCGCGGTCTATCTGTCATTCCATATTCTTCCACTTACCAATGTTTCTTCCTCGGAATAGAATCAAATACTTTTGTTAGCTCTATAAAAGTACAATATAGATTTTTGTTGAACTCCCAGCAGTACTTCGTGACCATTCTCAAAATAAAAATTGGATCCGATGTACTTCTGCCCTTCCTATATCCAAATTGCTCTTCTACTAGTTTTGACTCTATTTCTATTCTTGATCTCTTCTCAAGAATTATTTCAAAAGATTTAGCGCATGTCCCTGGATGTCGTGCCCTTCCTTGTGGACGTGCATCCATGCCTCAAAAACCAAAAACAAAAACAAAAAATAAATAAATAAATGAATAAATAAACAAATTAAAAAAATGATGAAAAATATGACGATAACAATAATAATAATAATAATGATAATAATAGTAATAATAACAATAGTAATAGCAATAATGATAATAATAACATTGTAATAATAATAATAATAATAATAATAATAATAATAATAGGGTAGCAATAACTGTTACCAACATATTACACAGTAACAATAAAGCAATATACAACACTACGGCACAAAGACTTGTATATACTTTCACCTTTGCAGAATTAAAACAATCATGCCAATATAGACCAGTTCTAGAACAACAGACGAGGGCGCATGAGTAAGCGAGTAATAATAGTGGATAACACAGGATAAATAGTGGATAACACAGAATACACAGTGACATGTTAAGCTAGCCTTATCAATTTGACGGACTGGGCAGAAATGTGATATACCCATAAAGTGGAAACCTTAAGTAAACCTCAAACCTATTGAAGAAAGTGACACATGTTTGGGGTTGGTTCATTTGAGGTTAACGAAAAGGTTAAGGTTATTGGGGTTAACGTTCACTTTATGTAAACAATCACCCAACTCGCCCTGAAATACAGTAATTACGTAAACAATTTGTTAAGTTATATTTGTTCAGTTAAGTTCCACAGTTTACCCAAGGCTATAAATTCTTTAATTATATAATTACATGTACACAGAAACAAGAAAGAAGGAAACAATTCATCACCAATGAACGCCAGTCACCGGTTCACAACTATGTGATAAATAAGCTACATTTTTGACGATCAAGAAACCCCAAGAAAGATTTGAACGAATATTGGATGTTTTTATCTTGGCGTATCGTCAGAAACTTTCAAAATGAAGCTTACAATACAAGCTTTTGTACAACCTGTCAGCACCTACAATGAAACAAGCATTATGAATAGAACATTCATAGATAATGCTGGCCAAAACAAAGATGCAGTAAAAAGGTTTTTACTATAGCTCGCGACCAAATAACCACATCAGGTTTTTTCTATTTTGACTTCTTATCGTAGCAATAACACATTTGGTAATCAATCATCAATTAAGGTCATTCACTTAATTGCAGTTGTCATATTTTGTAGATATCCAACCTATATCAAAACTAGTCAAATTTCTTCCAGAGCAGTTTTGCTCTACGGAGTGGCTTGGTTCGCAAAACATTAAAATTATCCTGAAGAAATAAGAATTACCAAACCAACGCATGTTGGCTTGTACTCTTGAGGTTTCTTGATCGTCAAAACATGGCCAAATTTATTGCACATTACAATTCTTAGGGTGGATACTCAAGGATATTTACAATATTGTGTTTCGTATAAACTCTTGTAATTTACGCCCTTAAATTGTAACTACTTACGCATGGAGGCAGCCATATTGGCTAGCAAGTGGACATTGTAAAGCGGCAAGACTTTCAACAGCCCAGGAATAGCTGTAAGTTGCAGTGAATTGAGCGACTCCCATTTTGGTCTTATTTTTCATTTTTTATATCGAAATAGGATACACTTTCAGGATTATTATTGATGTGGAGTGGGAGTGATTCCTATGTTTTGTACAAGCAGTCAATGACCTCACGAATCCCATATTTTCCCCGACAATATTTTCATGTTCTGTTGGACCGGAAATAATTATACTTGTAGGTATAGATTCCACAAACACCTCTTATTGTAAACTACAGTAATTTTTTGGCAGGCTTTCTAGGGGGAAATATTTTCGAATTTACTTACTAATCTTTCATTACAACCATAATCTCATCAATTTTTTTTTTTTTTTTGCATGTTTTTCTAGCGTACGACTCATCTGTGATTACATTTAGCGGCTACGACAGAACGTATTATCATTGGCTGAAGCCCCATGGGAAGCTATGTTCTAATTGGCTCGAACTAATATCAGCTGATGCGCGTGGAGATCGATGATTGTAAACTGCACGGTATACAAGATCATTGTTACAGTGTTTGAGACAGGCGTTTGAGCATAGGTTGTAACGGACCTTGTAGTCACATTGCAAAATTTGAACTTGTAAAATAGTTACGATCACCACGACCTTGTAAGTTACAACGATTTTAATGTATCTGACGCATGTTACAGCAAAAATGACTGACGTCATAATAACATTTCAAATCAGAAATATCTTTACGTATAGTCCTAGTAATTTAACTTCATGAATCAATTTGTATAATACAAGTGCATTTTAAAACGCAAGTATGTTTCCTGAGCGACTTTAGAGTTGTCAATTGAGAGCGTTTGGAAACTGGTTTTGACGTCAGAACGCCCGCTACTTCCGACCATACGGGCATATTATGATACTCACCATTGGGAAGCTCAGATGTAGTAGAAACTGTGGATTGTGGGTACCATACGCACGCGCGCACACACACACACACACACACACATTATATATATATATATATATATATATAATATATATATATATAATGTATATGTGTGATTCACCTTTCACCTTGGTCTTTGGATCACGTGTTGGACTCGTGACCGACAGCTATTTCCCTCCCGGAAGAGAGCTCAGAGCTCGTATGACCGATCTATGGGTAATGCTATGACCTTACACGCACACACACACCCAACTGCCCGCCCACGAGAGTCGGAGTAACGACTCGGAGCGCAGCGATACTGAAATAATTTCAGCCCTGGGCAGGATTCGAACCCAGTACCGCCGGTACCGCCGTACTGACAGTCTGTGTGCGTGCGTGATTCGCCATGGTCTTGGATTACGTGTTGAACTTGTGAACGACAGCTATTTCCTTCACGGAAGATGTCAAAGCTCATATATGACCGATCTATGGTTAATGCTGTGACCTTGCACGCATATGCACACACACACACACACCCAACCCCCGCCCACGAAAGTTGGAGTAACAACTCGCAGCGCAGCGATACTGAAATTATTTCAGCTATGGGCGGGATTCAAACCCGGACCGCCGTAGTGGCGGCCGCGATCGCTACCACTGCACCGTCAAGCCGTGTAGTGTGTGTGTGTGTGTGTATTCACTTGGTCTTTGGATCACGTGTTGGACTCGTGATCGACAGCTATTTCCCTCCTGGAAGAGAGCTCAGAGCTCGTAGGTCCGATCTATGGGTAATGCTATGACCTTGCACACACACACACACCCAACTCCCCGCCCACGAGAGTTGGAGTAACACCCCTCAGCGCTGCGATACTGATATTATTTCAGCCCCGGGCGAGAGTCGAACCCGGACCTCCGTAGTGGCAGGCCAGAGCTCTAACCACAGCGCCATGAGTGTGTGTGTGTGTGTGTGTGTAATTCACCATAATCGACAGCTATTACCCTCCCGGAAGAGAACTCATGTACGACCGATCTATGGGTAATTCTGTGACCTGACACACGCACACACACTCGACTCCCCGCCCACGAGAGCTGGAGTAACGGCTCCCTGCGCAGCTTTACTGAAATTATTTTAACCCTGGGCAGGATTCGAACTCGGACCGCTGAAGCAGTAATTGCAAACGCTACCACTGCCCCGTCGAGTGTGAGTGTGTGTGTGTGTGTGTGTGCGTGTTACAAAAAAAAAAAAAAAAGGATTACAAAGGTTGAGCATGCCGACAGGAGACCTTTTGGTCCATAACTAGGTTGGATGCGGGGAAAAATAAATGAATAGAACAAATAAATAAATAATGATAAATTACACATAATTTCTTTAATTTATAATAAATAATAAACAAATAAATGATAAAGAAACAGATGAATAATAATAGATAAATATTAAAAAATAAAATAAATGGCATCCGTTAAAGCATATTGCTTAGATGTTTATCTGAATGAATCTTAAAATTTTGAGCTATACTACATTCCTATTGCCTCTGCAGTAAGTTTATTCCATTCATTTACTACACGGTTGGCGAAGTTGTTTCTATCCACTTCCATATCAAAGCTACTTCATGACATTTTGAGATCATTATTTCTTGTCTGATTCGCATTCAGTGTGAAAATTTCGTCACTTCTGATGTTGTCATTTTCCTTTAGAATCTTAAAGACCTGTAGCAAATCACTCCTAAGTCTACGTTTTTTTGGGGGGGAAATAGATTCATATGTTTAAGTCGATTCACGTATGATTCATTTCTGATATTTGGAATCAGTTTTGTGGTTCGCCGTTAAACTTATGTATACACACACACAAACACACACACATTATATATATATATATATATATATATATATATATATATATATGTGTGTGTGTGTGTGTGTGTGTGTGTGTGTGTGTGTGTGTGTGTGTGTAATACTGATGACCCACTTTCGGACAAGAATAAGCGAAAGTATAAAGATCTGTATATTTCAATCACTAACTGTGATCCTCTTCAGCAGATGTGAATTACAGAGTAGAGAACAATGTGTAATTCATATCTGCTGAAGAGGATCACAGTTAGTGATCGAAATATACAGATCTTTATATTTTCGCTTATTCTTCTCCGAAAGTGGGTCATCAGTATTATTCTACAAATGTGCTACATAACTTTGTGATATACATACATATATATATGTATATATATATATATATATATATATATATATATATATATATATATACATTGTACTAAACACCAAAGTGAAAGAAAATTAAAAATTTGAGCCCGAGCGCTTTGGTGATATAATCAGCGCTCAAGCTAAATGACATTTGTAAATGTCATTAGCTTGGGCGGTCAATTTCCCATGTGTCAAACTCGATCTGTATACATACCACAATTTATTCTGTACATATTTATTCTCTTGTAATCCTTGAAAATGTGATTATATCACGAAAGCGCTCGGATTCGAAATTTTAATTTCCTTTCACTGTGGTGTTTAGCATAATTTGTGTATTCACGTGTGCTTTGTGAAACTTGTGCATATTATGTATATATATATATATATATATATATATATGTATATATATATATATATATATATACATGTTTGTGTGTGTGTGTGTGTGTGTGTGTAAGAGGGATTTACCATTGTCTTGGATCACGTGTTGGACTCGTGATCGACAGCTATTTCCTTCCCGGAAGAGCTCACAGCTCATATATATATACATATATATATATATATATATATATATATTATATAAGTTGAAAACTACAGCTTTTTTGCAATTATTTAACTTTCTCCTGATATTTTCGTGGTTTCTGATGACATTCTTTGCTTGAAATGGGTGTGCATAAACTAAATTTGCATAATATTCCATTCATTCAATATTTTGTCTAGCATAAGACATCATCAGGATTGTCTGTACTGATATGAGACAAAAAATACAAGATGACATTATAAAAACAATGAATAAAACAGGTATTAGAAAATAATATGTATGATGGTAGTTACATCTAAAATGAACAAGAGAACTAAAAGGTGTCACGGTTATTCATGCGTGCGTCTTATGGTACCATGGGGGTCGGAACGGGATGGGAGGAGGGGCCGCGAGGACAGTGAAGACCGTTGGATGGGGAGGGGGAGGAGGTGGGGGAGGGGGAGGAGGTGGGGGGGGGTTAGCGCATATCCGGTCTGATCTTCGTAGTAAGGTCAATGTTGTGGGTTGGGAGGAGGGACAGGGGGTGGAGGGGAGATGTGGAGGGAGTCGAGGAGGAGGGGGGGATATGCTGGATTGAATGTCAGTGTTCGATTAGTAAGGAATGGATTAAATAAAGGATTGGATGTTGGAAGGGATGTTGATGGTTGGGGGTCTATCTTTCGTGTGTACTGTTTCGTGTAGTTGATGTCGTCTGGGGTACTCACAGCTGGCAATGATTTTAATTGAATTAATTAATGTCTCCCTACTAATTTCTTGGATGTGGTGTAGCTCGCGATGTTGTCTTAAGGCTCCATATTTTTGGTGAAATATCAAACCACTGTTACGTGAACATTTGGTATTGCCAAAATAAGTATTGGTTACAACTGCGCAGTCCTCAAATTTGTATTCATAAACTACATTGGCTCTAGATGTGGAAGTTCGTCTAAAAATGTTATTGTTCGTAACCAGAGAAGAAGTTCTGGGTTTTTTGTAATAAGTGCGGACACGAAATTCGTTGTTCTCATTTGTAGGGTAGAAATTTCTGTGTATAATGTTTTTGAGTGCCTTCTCATCTTTTTTGTGTGCGTCAATGAAGGTGTTTCAGTAAAATATGTTGCATTTGATATTGTGGTGTGGTGGGGGACTGGATTTGATCTAATTTCCTATTGGAAATCTGAGTAAAATATTCATTATTAGTGAACATTTGTCTAAGGCAGAGGTGGGGAACCTGCGGCCTTCCGGGCCATCAAGTGCGGCCTTCTGCGGCCTTTGATATACAGATTTTTTTTTCTTTCTTTTAAAGACCTTGAATATTTTTTAAGTCTGAAATCATTATACACCTGAAACTTATAATATAATAAAAGGGATAAAATAATTGAAAAAAAAAATCAGTTTGGCCTCTATGTGGGACGATGAATTGTAGGGTGGCCTTCGTGCACAAAAAGGTTCCCCACCCCTGCTCTAAGGTGTGCTATCTCACCGTGGAAAGGTTTCAAAGAGAACCAGGCTGTGACCGTTTGCTTAATGTAAGCTCGAATTACACCTTTCTTGTAAATGTTAGAACACTCACCGAGGCCATTCATACATTTATCCATACTGACAAGTTTGCCATACACTAAAATTGAGAAGTAGTCTGAATTAGACTCTACCAGTACATCCCCCACTGGTGGACTCTAATATTAGTTCTCTTTGTTCATTTTAGATGTACCTGCCATCATATGTATAATTCTTGAATTCCTGGTATATTAATTGTTTTCATAATACCATCTTGTAATTTTTTTCTCATGTCATTATAGCCAATTTTAAAGATGTCTTATTAAAAACGAAACGTTGAATGGAAAACTATGCAAATTTTGTTTATGTATACCAATTTGAAGCAGAGTGTCATCAGAAACGTTGAAAATATCAGGAAAAGTTAAATAACTGCAAAAATGCTGTCGTTTTCAACTCCACATGTGTTACATAAAATCTGCTCCCCTCCTTTTCACACACACACACACACACACACACACACATATATATATATATATATATATATATATATATATATATATATATATATATATATACACAGTGGAACTACGCTTAACGAGCATAATTCGTTACCGAATCTTACTCGTAATGCGAAACACTCGTTAAACGAAATAGTTTTTTCCATAGGAACCAATGTATAATACGATAATGCTGTTGATCTGTAGTTTTTAATCTACATTAAGGTTTGGTGAGACAAACGAGGTGAAAGTCCGTTCATTTTAATATTTTTGTCTTCTATATTGTACAATCATGGAACGACCCCGAGCAGGGAGTTGCTAAATGTGAAGGAGGATAGGGAGGGAAAGATAGTTGCAGTGGGAAGTGCTAAGAAAATGACCGTGATGAGTGAGGAAAATGGAGAAGAAATAAGGAAGGATGAAGGAAAGGCAGTTGTTAAGATGATGAGAGCAGATAAGGCACCTGGTCTGGATTTATGCCAGTGATGGTACAGTGATGGTGGACTGGCTGGTGAGGTTATTTAATGTTTGTTGGAGAGAGGGTAGAGTGCCGGAGGACTGGAGGTGTGACAAGTGATAAGTGTGAGTGTAGTAGTTTCAGAGGGATCAGCTTGTTAAGTGTAGTTGGGAAGGCTTATGGGAGGATCTTGAGAGAATTAGGAGAGGAACAGAGGAAGTAATTGGTGAGGAACAGTGAGGATTTAGGACAGGCAGAGGTCGCGTAGATCAGGTTTTGTGGTAAGACAGATATGTGAGAAAGCTACAGGAAAGGGTAAGGATTTTTTTTTTCTTTTATGGATCTGGAAAAGGCTTATGACAGGGTAGACAGGAAGGCACTGTGGAAGGTTTTGCAGCTTGTGTCAGGATTAGAAATGGAGAGAGTGAGTGGTTCGAGGTAAAGGTGGGACTTCGTCAGGGATGTGTTATGTTGCCCTGGCTGTTCAACTTATACATGGATGGGGTGGTGCGAGAGGTAAAGGCAAGGGTGGTGGGTCAGGGATTGGAGATGGTTAAAGAAAATGGAGAAAAGTGGGAGGCGAGCCAGCTGTTGTTTGCGGACGACACTGCGCTTGTGGCAGGGTCAGAGGAGGGATTAAGGAGTTAAGGTAACAGAGTTTAGGAGAGTGTGTGAAAGAAGAAAGTTGAAGATAAATGTGCATAAAAGTAAGGTGATGAGATGTACAAGGGGAGAAAGAGGCAGCAGACTGGAAGTGAGCATTAAAGGAGAGCGACTGGAGGAAGTGGATGGTTTTAAATACTTGGGTGTGAATGTGGTAGGAAATGGAGGAGTGGAGGTAGAGGTAGAATGTAGATTGAGAGAAGCGAGTAAATGCCTTGGGGGGTTAAAAAATGTAATGAGAAATAGACATTTGGGAATGGATGCTAAGAGGAGATTGTATGAAGGAGTGATTGTGCCAACAGCACTGTATGGGGCAGAAAAATGGAACATAAGAGAGGAAGAGGGAAGGAGTTTGAATGTGTTTGAGATGAGGTGTCTGATGATGAAAAGGGAGAGTTAAAATATTCTTAAAACTGAATTGCTGATTACAGCCTTACTTACAAAAATTTGATAAAAAAGGGAGTTAAAATATTCTTAAAACTGAATTGCTTATTGTAATACTATAATCAGCAATTCAGTTTTAAGAATATTCTAACTCTCCCTTTTCATCAGTTTTTTTTAGTTTAACTCGTACTTTTAATAAATTTGGTGTCCAAGTTGTCTTTAAAAATAACAACACTGTTAAAAACAGGTTGATTAAAAATTCACCTGCTTGTAATGAAGGCTGTGTTTACAGTATCCCTTGCAAAAATTTTAACTTTAATTTTATTGGACAAACAGGCAAGGATTTAAAATTAAGAATAAACCAACATAAATATAAGATCAGAACAGGGCAAGTTTCAAGTGGGTTCTTTTTACCTTTAAGGTGATTTTAATCATTGCATTGATTGGGATAACACAAAGAAAAGTGTCTTAAGTAAGGACATTAAGGAGAGGAATATCATAGAATCATGTTATATAAAAGCTTCATTTGAGAACAACATGAATAGGAGTATGGGAATGCAAAAATTAGATAACATTATAACATACAAAATTGTTGACAGTAGCCTGCTCAAACATCCGGCAGTGCTGAGAGAGTGAGGTCATAATGGACCTGTCCTAACTCCCCCCTAGTGTGCTTCTATTGTATACATATTGACACTTTTTTCCTTACTCTGTACCTTTGAAAATGTCTTAAATAGACGAAAACGTTCGGTCACCTTTCATTTTGTTTTCCAGGTGGTTTTATTACACGTTTTGTGAATCACGTGTTTTTGTGATTCATTCGTATATCTATATATATATGTATATACATATATATATACACACACATATATATAATTGTATATTTTGGGCGCAGATTCTCATGAATACAAACTGAGTTGAACACAATATTTTCACAGTTATTATACTTTTTCTGATATTATTTCATTTTTGATGAATGTTTCGACTTCAGGTCTCCCAGCTCCCTGGCTGCCAATATTTAAATCTATGTTTTCTGTGTATAATTGTCAATTTGGTATTATGTATCTGTGAAAGGCTGTAATTTGTTTATACTATCCTGAGGATGACTCCCTGTAGTCGAAACTTAGGGTAATATGCATACCTTGGGTTAGGTCACTTAGAAGCGTGAGGTCAACAGCCCAATCAGCGATCTGGATGAAATGCACAGTAAACTATCAATTTTAATTCTAAATGTACAAAATAAATTTATTCCCCACGAGTCAAAATGGATGAATAGTAATACTCCCAAAATGGATGAATAGTAATACTCCCAAAAATGGATGACGAACAGGCTGAAACATGAGATCGGAATAAGAAGAGGATTTTACGCCAAAATTAAAAATAATGCGGAAACACACCTTAGATCCAAATATAACGATACGGCAAGACTGGATAAAAAGAACACGCGCACAGCGAAACGTAACTACGAAATTAAGGCTGACCTTTGTTCACCCTGTCCTCTCTCATTCAAATAGTTCAAACTGATGACATCTAATGTTGAGTCTGTCTTTGTGTTCCTGGTGCCCAGGTATATTGGATTTAAGTCTATGCACTTGTTCGCGCTAACTTCTTTTGTCGTCCATGCTTCTAAGAATAATCTTCTTTTCTTCGAGTGGTCTTCGATCTTCCTGTTC
>NC_134806.1:50023509-50028509 GCF_046742065.1 Oratosquilla oratoria
TAGAGGAACAATCAGCGCTTCATGTGCTTCGTTCAAATATGGTGGCCGAGCGAGCTGTGAAGCTGATGGAAGAGCTTTACAGTACTTACAAAACTAATAAATATCTTAACAGCAACTTCATAATCAGTAATTCACAATTTTAAAACCTTTTCTTTTATCAAGTTCACTGTACGCTATATTCATTTGCAAATAAAGATTTTTGTAAACGGCAGATATTTCTTTCATGCTTCAGCCTAATACAACATCTCGGTAGGTGCTGGGTGTTTTCACAATTTGACAAAACAAAAGCATTTTTATGAGCTTTAGGAAAAAGTTAATCATTTGCCACATTCTCTTAAACCTGGGAAAGTCATAACCCTATATACAAATACTGTATACACACACACACACACACATATATATATATATATATATATATATATATATATATATATATGTGTGTGTGTGTGTGTGTGTGTGTGTGTGTGTGTGTGTGTGTGTGTGTGTGTGTGTGTGTGTGTGTGTGTGTGTTGAGACATTCTGACAGGTTGACGTAAGCGGAGTAGGAAACACAGGAGTCTTAGTCTTGAGTTTATTCCTGACTAGTTTCATATGTATGCTTTTTCGCATACCTGCGAAACTAGTCAGGAATAAACTCAAGACTAATACTCCTGTAATACCAACTCCGCTTACGTCATTCATATATATATATATATATATATATATATATATATATACATATATATATACATATATACATACAATCGTACATACATACATATATACCTCCATACATACATACGTACAAATATACATATATACAAACACATATATATGCATACATTCATACATTTGACATCGAACGACACCATGCAGTCATGCTCTTCCAATTTTAGATGATTGCATGGGTCGTTCGATGTCAAACCCATGTTTACATCTTTGCCACAGGATTTACTAAAGCAGGCTGTCTTGGCCACGGTTGAGGGTAGGCGGGATTTTTTGTTAGATGAGAAGTAGTCGCCGAGGGAATTGATGAGACTAATGAGCCCGTGCCTGGACTCAACCCTTTTCAGGTTTAGAGACAAAAGTGTACCACCAAAAGGTAGGAATGTCCATAGACTCACCGATTTCGTATATATAAGCCTGTGGAAGAGGTTAATCAGGCAAGGATGTTGAAGGGAGGGGGAGTGTGGAAAGCCTGAAGAAACCAACCCCTTTCCCTATGACGTCACTATTTGAGAATTTTGTTTTGGCTAACACGGAACATTTACTGTCAACACTAAGGTCATTGACCTGTCCTAGCCCGATGATGCTGTACCCCTTGCTGAGTTGTTCAAAATCCTGGTTGCTACCTTCGGAAGACGAACCCCAGACAGGGTTCGAAACGTCGGAATAAATTGATGAACGTCGAGTCCAGCGTATACTTTCTTCCAATATATATATATACATATATATCTATATATATATATATATATATATATATATATATATATATATATATATATATATATATAATGAATGAATAAATAAACAAATTATAATAATAAATAAAAATATGTAAAAAAGTAATCAAACAAAAAATTTTAACAGAGGAATGCTGTGCAAATGCTTACAGAGCGTGTCTCACTATAAAGCATTCCACCCACTCTTCTTTCTCTCTTTTCTGAAGCCTTCTCTGCGACTGATGTCCTGTAATCTGAAAAAAGTGTGATCTGGCGCTAACCACAGTAAAACCTGAGGTACACGTCACTGCAACAAATAGGTCAACGTCATGTAAATTATACGGAAGCTATAGTTTCCTCCGGCAAGGATGCAGGTCGTGTACGGGAACACTGAGGCTAAAATCACAGCGTCACTAGTCCCATAATGAATCTTACCTTGGATATTCTGTAGAGGTTGGAGTTCGATCCTCCTCAAGGTCACACTCAACGATCTCCTCCTCCTCCTCCTCCTCCCCCTCCTCTTGGCCAGCCTGGTCTCCGAGATCCACGTAAAACATGGCACCAGGCGAGCAATTGATCTTGGTGGCAATTGTGATTCTTCAGAAACCGATCGGATCTCCAAGTCCAAAGTATTATGGTATGAATATGGTGACAGCTGTGCTTCTTCGGTGGCCGATCTCGGCCTCTAGAGTCTGGTATCTGAACGGACTTCGACTTTACAATTACTTGTTTACTTCCTTTGGTCACCACGCGCACAAGGTCTCACAAGAAATACTAGCGAGGAGTCGTTATAACATTACAATAAACCTAACTTTGGACTGAGCTTATACCATCAAAGCATCCACATCCCCTATGTTCCATAATCATTAACACTGCAATTAGATGAGTGTGAGCCTCAGACGGATTATGCAGTTTCTGTAGAAAAGTGTAAATTATAATCGGTTGTCTCGTTACATTTTTCTGCACTAGCGACTCGACATATCAAACCAAGCTTTCATTGAGACTAAATTTTGTAAACTCTATCGAATGACAACTAGTGTATCTGGCAGTTGTCTCAGTGTCACTGACACCTTATAACCTCCGCTTTGCTCGAATATCAGTACATACACTTCTACAGTAACTCTGCTACAGTTAATATACATACACAGCACGTGCACATTCACGAATATGTATATTTATATGTATATGTACATGTATAAGTGTATGTACATTAGGGCGTGTCATAGGATGGACAAAAACATGAGTTTGAAAAATCGGCCTCTGGAATAAATGATGTAGTTTACGTGCAGGATTGTGCGATATCTTCAGATTTGAAAATTAAATTTTTTGCTAGGTAAATCTTAACCTGAAATTCTACGAAAATTCAGTATTCCCAGTCTTTTACCAACACCACTAAATTGCTAATTTAGAGTAAAGCAAAAATTAATCCATAATAGCGAAACGAATGATCGTGATACCACTGATACATTTAATATTCCTTTAGAAAATAAAACCATCAAATACAACAACCGGTTTTACTACTACGATCCTATGTTGCGGCACGCCATAGAGAACATGTTTTCCTTGCTCCTGTTCCTACTCATCATCCCCCTGCTGACCATTTGAGTTTGAATGTGGCCTTCCCTCCTCTACTGGTTGTACACGTGACTGCTGGCCTCGCCCACTTGCTGCACACAACGCTCTATACTCTAGGTGTTTGAGGGACAGGCAGGGACATGTATGAGGTTGTCCAGGAAAACTCTGACTTGAACATTAGTGAGGCTGCAGATGAGAGGAGGCCCGATGCCAGCCTGGATGTTATCCAGATCTATGAGATCAGTGAGGGTATTGACATCTAGACTGATTTCAGGAATCTTCCTAACCCTGAGAGAATCGTGTGTATATATATATATATATATATATATATATATATATATATATATATATATATATACACACATATACTATAATAAAGTAGTAGCCTATGTCTACCTGTTTTTTTTCACAAACTCCTAGTGTTTTGGTGATAGACCCCCATAACCATATATATTCTGATACCCTATCACTCCAGGTACTTGAATAACTATATTTCATCTAATATATATATATATATATATATATATATATATATATATATATATAGAGGTTAGGGTTAAGGGTCAAAATTAGGTGGGGTATGGCGTGGGAACACGCCACTATTGTAGTGTCCCCTCAACGCGCATAGCATTTTTGTGACTAAAAATTACAATTATTAAACAAGCCATTGTATGTGTCCATCAATATTATAAAATATTTGTGAAATTAATGTTGCCACAAACTATGATAGCCTTTGTAAGGAGAAAGCATGTAAATGTAAAATGATTGTATAATTTTACCAAATGTTGAAATATTGGTTATTTCTATTTCATTTCATCGCGGGCGAAAATGCACTAACGAGTCGAAAAATATTTAAAATTTGTTTCAATTCTTCTCTTACGGCCAAGTAACGTTCATCATGTAGTGTTAACAATCCAATGCAATAGTTAGGTTAAAGGTTATTCACGAACTCCTCCTAGGTTTTTGCAGATAGACCCCTATAACTATATATATATTCTGAAACCTTATAACCCAAGGTACTTGGTCTCCGTCCTACAGAATGGACATCAATTCACTAGAATCAGTACAGAGAAGAATGACCAAAATGATACATGGACTCAGAAATTTGCCTTAACTTACACTCTCTGGAAAGACGCAGAGTGCGGGGTGATCTAATAGAGGTGTTCAAGTGGATCAAAGGCTTTAACAAGGGTGATGCAAACAAGGTCATCATATTAAAACAAAAGGCAGGACTCGCAGTAATGGTTATAAACTGGACAAATTTAGATTTAAGAAGGAAATAGATAAGGACTTGTTTGACAATAGAGTGGTCAGCTAATGGAATAGACTTAGTAACCATGTAGTGAGCGATGAAACTATCAGTTGTTTTAAGAAACGATTAGACAACTTTATGGATGGGGATGGCAGGTGGTGATGGATACGGAGCTGCCTAGTGTAGGCCTTAAGGTCTCTTGCAGTCTCCTTCATTCTTATGTTCTTGGATAACTATCTTTCATTTGTTTGAGGATTAAAGTAAGGTGGGGTATGGTTAGGTTAGGGATTATTCACGAACTCCTCCTAGGTTTTTGCAGATAGACCCCTAAAATCATATATATTCTGAAACCTTATAACCCAAGATACTTGGATAACTCTCTTTTATTTGTCTGTCTGTCTGTTTGTTTGTTTGTTCACGAACTCCTTCTAGGGTTTTGGAGATAGACCCCCCATAAACATATATATTCTGATACCCTATCACTCCAAGTACTTGAATAACTATATTTCATTAAAAAAAATTGATTAGGGTTAAGTGCTAAAGTTAGATGGGGTATGGTAAGGTTAGGGATTATTCACGAACTCGCAACAACGCGCGGGTAATTTGGCTAGTATATATACATATATATATATATACACATATATACATATACATATATATATATATATATATATATATATATATATATACATACCAACGGCTTTTCCCTTTGCAATGGAAGTAGCCAAAGCCAAAGGCATAAATCCACTCCC
>NC_134806.1:50033509-50187554 GCF_046742065.1 Oratosquilla oratoria
CCATCTAACCCAGGTGCTTTACCTGTTCTCATCATTTTCAGCGCTACTTGCACCTCATCTTTTCTTATTTCTCCTCCGTTTTCTTCTCCCATTACCGCCATTTTCTTAGCGCCTTCCACGGCTACCACCAATCCCTCCCTATCCTCCTCCACATTCAACAGCACTCTAAAACATTCCGCCCATCTTCCCCTTGCCGCCTTCTCTTCTGTTAAGATCTGTCCTTCTGCGCCTTTTAACTTTTCTTCTCTACTTCACTTACCCTCCCTTCCTCTCTTCATTTCCTTCCAAAACATCTTTATATTGCTTTCGAAATTTTGTCATACTTCGCCCCCGTTTCACATTTGCTTTCCTTTTTGCCTCCTTTATCTTTTGTTTTGCTCTTCTTTTTTCTTTAGACCTCTCATAATTTTCTCTCGTCCTATTTTGCAACCAATCCAACACCAGAAAAAATATGACGTCAGTCCTCGCTTCGCTCGCAGCGAAGCGAGGACTGACGTCATATTTTTCTGGTGTTTGATCAAACATTTTGGTGTTTTATGATTTTTTGTTTTATTTGACCAAATGACAAGACATCTTGTCATCGGAGTTGAATGGGTTAATGCTTGCTTCTCTTCTACTACCTTCTTCACTTCATCATCCCACCACTCACTACCTTTCCTTCTATTCTCTCCCATCCTCCTTGTTCCACATATAATTTTTACACACTTTGTCACTTCCTCCCTGAAATACCCCCATTCCTTTTCTACTTCTACCTCTACTCTACCCTTCACCCCCCACACTTCTCTCAGCTTCTCCTTTATCTCTATTCCTTTTCCTTCTCGTTTAAACAGTTTGTTCTAAGCACCTCTCTACCTTCCTCCCTTTTCCTCTTTCTCCACCTATTCTCTACTCTCACTTTACCTTCCACCAACAAATGATCTGATATTCCCCCACTCTCTCCCCTGAACGCGGACATCCAAAGCTATTCCTACTCCTTTTTTGGATACCCCTACATAGTCAATTAATGCCTTATCCACCCTCTCCCATGTGAACTTATGCTTAATTTTCTTCCTAAACAATTCTTTAAACACATCTCCATCATTAACTCTCCATTATGATTTTTACCAGGCACCCTACACTTCCCAACTTCATCTATTGTACATTGAGAAAAGCAAGTAAATGCCTTGGGGGATTAAAAAGCCTCATGAGAAATAGACAACTGGGAATGGATGCTAAGAGGAGATTGTATGAAGGGGTGATTGTGCCGACGATATTGTATGGGGCAGGGACTTGGAATTCAAAATAGAGAGAAAAGTTTAAATGTGTTTGAGATAAAATGTCCGAGAAGTAGGGCAGGTTTTACTAGGATGGATAGAGTCAGAAACAAGGAGGTGAGGAGGAGAGCGGAAGTGGAAAAGGAGATGGCAGATGGAGTTGATAAGACATTATTGAAATGGTTTGGACACATGGAAAGAATAAGAAGTGAAAGATGAGTAAAAGAGGTGTGGATGGATGGAGTGAACTTGAAGGGATGACGACGGATGAGATGGATGGGTGGGGGTGAAAGGGGGCGTTGAGTAAAAGGGAATGTCTGTTCAGGAAGGGAAAAAGCAGGAGATAATGATGAGTGGAGAGTGACTGTGTATAGATGACACTGTTTTGCAAGGAAAGGAGGTGCGGTGGGATGTGGTTCAGGGGGTTCTTATGTGTGAATGATATTTTGACGCACCCCGAAGGGATTTCTCCCCGTCTTCTCTCTTTTCTTATTTGAGGAGATGGAGAGGGGGGTCGCCGATGAAGTGAAGCGGCCTTGCTGTAGATGTACCGTGTCTTGCTGCATTGCTTCTGATCCAGGGCAGTGGGCGGGAGTACAGGGATGATCCGTCATCCACGAGGAGCTAAGATGAGAGGGGGCAAGGTGGTGGATGGGAGTGGAATGGGTGGGAGTAGGTACACGTGCCTTTGACACGGCTACCTCCCTTATAAGGGGGAAAAAGCTCTTGGTATATGGATGGTATATGAATATATGAATGTTTCCTATCTAACTTTCTTATAGTATATGGATTTCCGTCAGGGCGATATGAATTTTAACAGTTAGGGTATTGTACTACTTCTAGACACCCCCATTACCTCGTTTATGACCACCAGGTTGACCTCGTGACCTCAAATGAGAGTTCCCTAGTTCCTACGTGTCATGACCTAGGTCAGGTCAGGTCGATTATACCCCAGAGTGTTTCTTCATTCCCTCAAAATTACCTTTTCTAAGTCAGGTCTTACTATTTATTTCTTACCATTTAATATTAAGTTTTATTTCTTTATGATTTCTAGTGCCTAGTTTATCACCAACTGATACAGAGATGTTTTCGAAAAAGGGTTTCCACGTAATCAGGGTATTTTTTTTTATCGAAATTGATGATAAAATTCGAGAGTCGTGACAGGAATGAAGCTGAGAGTCGTTAGTGCTTAGTTATGTCGCTTTAGTTTTACATAGAAAGAATCTATTTCTAAGCTACTATTCAGGATAACTTTCATTATATAATTTTTTGTGGTTTTCCGCTATTTCATTATCATATCTATGAGAATATTTGTGCACATTTTCATTAATCCGCTCAGAACCTTTCCCAGGTGATGGACATCCTTGCTGAAGCTAAGATTTATGCGTCACATAAATTCTAAGCTAACGAATTACCAACGATAATCCACGTGTTTCACTGCAACACTTCATGTTTGTGTCATGTTAGTGTGGCACTATTACTCACAGGAGGCACTTTTCACTCCACTTCCGTTGTACTGGTGCAATAAGAATTCCACTTATGAGGCACTGCTTCGATGTTGTTGGCACATACCGGTATACTGTTGCCGAGTGGCACCTTTTCTTTGATCTTGTCTATCCCTAAGTTATTCAATCCATCACCGCCACACACACTCTTGGTAACAAAGACGCAAAACGGCCCACAATGGAGGCCATGCAATTTATTCAATTCATCAATCACTCCTCGCAATAAGATTATGACAAGAAATCCACAATTTCTCGTTAATTAACTTGCACCACACTGTTCACTGGAATTGTTGACGCGACAATAACGAACACTATTTCTTGTACATCGCGTGAGTCCCCTTTCACAGAACTCGTACAAGTAACACCTGTTAACGCCATTCAACAGGTGGCACTAGAGTTGGCACTTCCCGCCTCGAATATCACAGAGTCTAGATCTTCTCCCCACCTCAGCCACACACACACTGTCCCTCACTGCCACCAGTGACTCCCTACCACTTCCACCACCACGATGACGTTCCTACCACCCCCGCCACCACCGTTAACGCCACCACCTCCACCAGTGAACCTGCCACACCAACGCTCTTTCCTTAGTCAGAGGCCGAAGTAGCGGACGACAACAGCACCTAAACAGTGACGCTACAAGATTAATTTTGGTCGTTACCCTCCCCATTTACGAGCGCTTCGTTCTCAGTATCTATAAAATCCTTTCTTTCTTTCTTTCTTTATTTTTCCTTATTTATTTATTAAGTTATTTATTTATTTATTTCAAGCACGGGCACCTACCTTCAAATGAAACAAATCGTCATGCCTTATTTAGGAAATGTATACCATAATAAAAAAGAGAACTAATAATACAAATAATATAATTTATTTCTAATAATAATAATAATAAAAATTATAACAAAAATAATAAGGATAAAAACAATAATGATAATAGCAATTACAATAAAAATTATAATTAATAATAATAATAATAATAATAATAATAATGATAATAACAACAGCAACAATAATAATAATGAGGATTATATTATGATAATGATAGTTAACATATAATAATAATAGTAATAACAAAAATAATAAGGATAAAAACAATAATGATAATAGCAATTACAATAAAAATTATAATTAATAACAATAAAAATTATACTAATAATAATGATAATGATAACAAAACAATAATAATAATGAGGATTATAATATGATAATGATAGTTAAAATAATATAATAATAATAGTAATAATGATAATAATAATAATAATGGTAATAATAATAGAAGTAACAACAAATAATAATAATAATAATAATAATGGTAATAATAATAGAAGTAACAACAACAATAATAATAATAATAATAGAAGTAACAACAACAATAATAATAATAATAATAATAAAGTAATAATTATAGTAGTAATAGTAGTAGTAATAATAATAATAGAAGTAACAACAACAATAATAATAATAATAAAGTAATAATTATAGTAGTAATAGTAGTAGTAATAATAATAATAATAGTAATAATTATAATGATTGATGATGATGATGATGATGATGATGATGATGATGATGATGATGATGATGATGATGATGATGATGATGATGATGATGATGATGATGATGATGATGATGATGATGATGATGATGATGATGATGATGATGATGATGATGATGATGATGATGATGATGATGATGATGATGATGATGATGATGATGATGATGATGATGATGATGATGATGATGATGCATACACACACCAAGGACCTTCTCCTCCTTACAAGGAGGTATAAATCCACTCCCACCCATTTCATTCTTATACTCACATACTCCCATTTACCCCCACCCCCCTTTCTCTTCCTCTTTTCTTGGCTCCCCCTGGATGACTGGTCATCCCTGCATCTTTCACACTGCTCTAGGTTAGATGAAATGCAGCAAGACACAGTACATCCACAGCAAAGCCACTTCATTTAATCGCCAATCCCCTCTTTCCGTCCCTTCATACAGAAAGGGAGAGGAAGAGAAGTTCCTTCGGGTTGCAGTCAAGATATCATTCACACATACTCCCTCACACACCCCCATCCCCCACCCATTCCCTTCCATGCATCACACCATCATCCATATACAACTATTATCCACTCACCCGTCTTCTGTCTTTTCCCTTCCTTCCTCAATTATACTAATAGTAGTAATAATTATAATACTAATAATAATGATGATGATAATAGTAATGATAAAGATATTTACAATATCAGTAATAATAATAATAATAATAATAGTAATAATGATAATAGTAACAATAGTGATAATAATAATAATGACAATAATAATAATAGTAATAATGACAATAACAACAAAAATCGATCTATGTACCGAGAGCTTTTTTCCCCTTACAAGGGAGGTAGCCAAATCAAAAGGAAAGTAACTATCCCCACCCATTTCATTTCCACCTATTCCACTCCCATATACCAGCCTTTCTTCCCTCTCATCTTGGCTCTTCTTGGATGCTGGGTTATCCCTGCACCCCGCCCACTGCCCTGTGTCAGAAGCAATTCAGCAAGACACAGCAAATTCACAGCAATCCGATTCACTTAATCGTCAACCCTCTCTCCGTCCCCTCATGTAAAAAAAAAAAAAAAAAAAAAAAAAAAAAGGTAGAAATCCCTTCTGGCTGTGTCACAATATCACTCGTACATAAGCACTCCCTAACCCCTACCCAACCCCGCACCCACTAACTTCCTTGCATCACTGTATCATCTGTACAAAGACACTCTCCACTCACCCTCATCTCCAGCCTACTCCCTTCCTTGTCCAACAGACATTCCCCTCTTTTTCAACGCCACTTTCACCCCCATCCATCTCATCATGAGTCGTCCCTTCAAGTTCACTCCATCCACCTCTGCCTTCCACACCTGTTTTACAAATTTTCTTCATTCATTCTTTGCATGTATCCAAACTATCCAAATACTCTTTCATCAGCTCGGTCTGCCATTCTCCTTCTCTAGCCCAGCTCTCCTCCTCACCTCGTTTCTCACTCTATCCAACTTTACATCCCTCACCATTCTTCTCGGACATTTCATCTTAAACACATTTAAACTTTTCCTATCTGCCTCTCTTAAATTCCAGTTATCTGACCCATACATTGCCACTGACATAATCACCCCTTCATATAGTCTCTGAAATGCCTATTTCTCATTACGCTTTTTCATTCCCCAGGGCATTTACTTGCTTCTCTCAATCTACAATTTACTTACACCACCACTACCCCCTTTTCTACCACATGTGACCCCAACTACATAGTTATCGACATCCTCCAGCCTCTCTCCTTTAAGGCTTGGTTCCAACTGGCTGCTATCCTATTTCCTTGTACATCTCATCACCTTACATTTCCCCACGTTTACCTTCAACTTCCTCCAATCACATACCTTCCCAAACTCCATCACTAACTCTTTTAATCACTCCTCTGCCTCTGCCACAAGCACAGTGTCATCAGCAAACAACAACTGGCTCACCTATCTTTCTCAATTTTCTTTCACCATCTCCTGTCCTCTGCTCATTACCCTCGCCTTTACCTACTGTACCATTCCATCCATGTACACAAAGAACAGCCATGGCAACATGATACATCCCTGTCACAGTCCCACCTTAACTTCAAACCACTCATTCTCTCCATTTCCCATCCCGTTCTAACATAAGCTCTACTATTCTCGTATAAACTCTTGACTCCCTTTATCAGTTTTCCCTTAATCCCATATATCTACAATACCTCCCACAGTGCCTTCCTGTCTACCCTGCTATAAACCTTTTACAAATCCTAAAATGCCTAAAAAGATATCATTTCCTTTCACTGAAGCTTTCTCACATATCAGTTTTACAATAAATAAATAAATAAATAATCTGATCCACGCAATCTCTACCTTCCCTAAACCCACACTGTTTGCCACACGGTATGGAAGAGGTTAACATATTTGTGATCGTGATGATATTGTTAGGGTTCAAGAGACTTATTTCTCCTGTTGAGCAGAGTCCTGAAGTGGCAACTGATGGGCGCGTTAACGTGGTGTCACTGTTCCTCAAGATGTGAAGATGCTTCCCACCGGAAACAAAATATTCACCATTCCTCACCCAGTTTGGGAATGCAGCCTTGTGCGCTGGCACTTTATCCCTGGGTACGGCCCAAGATCTCCACTATATTACTGTGTGACCTTGTCTTTCCCCTTAGACCTAGGGTATTTCTTGCACAAGACCCACCCCCTTAAATCATTTAGTAGCGGTCCACGGTGTTGGCCCAAAGATTCCTGAGAGACATATGCGTCCGGCCTGTGACTGTTTCCCACATTCTGAATGTTGCTGTTTCTACAAAGTGGCCACCAGAGCTATAGATAAGTTGAATGAATAATAAAAGATTGCTCAATACCCTCCTAGAAACAAGAAGTGCTCCTTCCCTACATAATACCCATTCCCCTCTCATGGCATCCTCCTTCTGCATAACATACTCCTCCTTCCTCTGGATCATCAGCAATTAGTCTTTCCTTTAATATGCGCCACATCACAGTCGGCCTTTGCTTTTATTCAACTAGTCACATCCTATTGTATCATAAAGTGAATAAGGTAACCTCCTCCCCCAAATATTTCCATGTTCCACACATCCTATGGTATATGGGCTCCCCTGCTGTTCATGAACTAGGCCACGTGCCGCGTCACAGTCCGTTTTTATTACCTTGGATCAAGCCAAAAACTTACTGCATTACGAGGCGTCCCGTGACTCCAATAATCTAGGCGACCTTACATGTAACAGCTCTTTTTTTTATCACTTGGTATCACCTACGTCCTCCTGTATAAGATGCCTCCCCTAGTGCCCGTGAGAAAGGTGATCTTCCTTTCCCCTCCTGAGCTCTCCTCTCGTGAGCAAGTGCTTCTGTCCCGCACTACCGCGACCGATGCTATTCCTCTTCCAACAGGGTCTTCCAATTGCTTCCTTCCTCTCTCTCTTTTCTCTCTAATTCCCGGACACTCCTGCATTTTCCTAATTAAATTGTTATTCGTTTCCCCTACTAATGCAAAAACCCGTGTTTAGCTGATGCACCTTGTGGTCTTGAGCCACATTTTACAGCTTTCGTTGTGGTGAACACCACACACCAGACACTTCTAACAACCTGAAAGGTCCGGCTTTCAGCTGAATGAGACTATTTGTTTTACAGTAAATAAAAATATATACTAAAGACTCCTGAGTTAAAAGGTATATTACTGACCCCTACCTCACTCCCTATTCACCGTGAAGACACTGCTATGACTAAATCACATCATTCCAGTCAGCTAAGAGGTACAAACTCATTACTTGAAAAAGTAAAATCCAAATACGAGCGTGCGCTTAACCACGGCCAAAGCTTCCAAATTTGAACTACGTGCTCGAGTGGCCAGTGCAAGTAGTAACAACCGGTATCCTTGGGTAATCAACTCTGCTCTTGACGGGGAGAGTAACCCAGTGAACACCTTGGCATGGAATGATTCAAGGGTTGTCTGGCATCGCGACAGCAAAGGTCATTGACGCCGATGTCGTCTAAAGAAAGTAAATAATAACTATGAATAAAATAAAAGGGTAATTTAAAACATATATTTTTTAAAGTAATAATTAAAATCAAAACTTTTGAAGAAGGCCAGCTTTTTCGATGAATTTAAAAATGCCACTAGCATTATACACAACTTTCTCTCCAAGGATCTTGGCAAGGATGTATCTCCTATCCCCTTCAAGAGCCTCGGAGAGGTATCAGTGTCTAAGATCCTCGAGACTGGGGCATTCAACTAGCAAATGTCGCACCTTGGAGTCCCCCCGACTGCACCCCTGTTGCTGGCACCTACTTGTTGCCCAAGCCCTGCCCATGCTTCTGTTTCTGTCTCGTATTCATTAACCCCTTTCCGTACAGGGTAACACTTTTAGTTTTACTCTGGTTTCCACGAGGTGTTACTTTATTCAATTCCGAGGCATCTCCTCGGCAGGGAACGTGTTCCGTTACTCTCCTGGTTGCAGCCACTTTATTTCATCCATATCCCTTCCAAGAAACCATGGAGCGAACAAAAAATATAAATAAATAAATAAAAGAAGAAGGAACGGCGTAAACGGTCGGTCGAGATGACTATGGAGAGCAGGTGGCCCTTGTCCGTCAGCAAGTGACTGCCCATAACACAAACAACACAAATAGAAAAAATAAAACAAACGTCACAAACAGAATTATAAATAAACTTAAGATAGCTACATGGAACATCAGAACCTTGTACCAGACGGGTAAACTAGTAAACATAGAAAGAGAAACAAGAAATGAACAGAATGAAAATAGACATCATGGGATTGCGAGAAGTGAGATGGCCTGGGATGGGATGTATGGAGACGAGGGATGGCAGTCAGCTAATATATTCCGGAGGAGACACAGCACATAGAGGAGTTGTTATATCAATGACAGAAACAGTAGCCAAATGTATCATGGAATTTTGGCCCATTTCTGACAAAGTAATAATGGCTAAACTTAGAGGAATTTTTTTTACTATTAATCTGATACAAATATATGCCCCAACAAAGGAGAATGAAGAAAATATGAATAGCTTTTATCAAGAAATACCAAAAGCAAAGGAACAATGCAAAGAAGAACAATTACATTCATTATTGAGGGTTTAAATACTAAAGTAGGGGAAGGCAGATTCGAGGATATTGTTGGCCAGTATGGCATTGGAAACAGAAATGAAAGAGGCACCAGATGGGTTGAATGGTGCACAGAAAAAGGACAAATCATCATGAACACATGGTTCAAGCATCACCCACGCAAGCTATATACATGGAAAAATCCATAAGACGGATATAGGAACCAAGTAGATTACATAACAGTAAATAGAAGATTCAGAAACGCTGTAACACAGGTAAAAGCCTATACAGGGGCCGACGGAAACTCGGACTATATTCCTGTAGTAGCAACAATTAACATAAAAAAAAACACAAAGAGAAATCATAGCATAAGTAAACAGTTGAAATTATTAAAGAGCACAGAAATCAGAGAACAAATCAGTGAAGAAGTCAAAAATAGGTATGCAATTACTTGAAGACGTAGCAGGCGAAAGAGGTAGGATCAGCTCAGTGGCAATGGACGACACTATAGAAGGCCATGGAAGAGGGGTCAGTAATCATACCAACAAGAGAAAGAAGAAATAAAAAAGCCATGGACGACAGATGAGATTCATGAATTAATGGAAGAGAGGAGAAAATACAAAGACAAAGAATATAAAGAGCTTAACAGAAAGGGTACATATAAGAATATATAAAAACAAAAGAAAAATAGATGGACGAATTGAACACCTAGGAAGAACAGACCAACAAAAGATGCATGAGGAAATAAAAGTAAAACAAGAAATTCATGAATTAATGGGAGAAGAAAATACGAAGACAAAGAATATAAAGAGCTTAACAGAAAGGGTACATAAAGAATATATAAGAGCAAAAGATAAATGGATGGACGAATTGAACACCTAGAAATAACAGACCAACAAAAGATGCATGAGAAAATAAAAGTAAAACAAGAAATTCATGAATTAATGGAAGAGAGAAGAAAATACAAAGACAAAGAATATATAGAGCTTAACAGAAAGGGTACATACAAGAATATATAAAAACAAAAGAAAATTGGATGGACGAATTGAACACCTAGAAATAACAGACCAACAAAAGATGCATGAGAAAATAAAAGTAAAACAAGAAAACACAAACAAAATATAGCAGTTTTCAAAACAGATGGGACGGTACCAATGGAGGAAAAAGAAGTGAAGGATAGATGGAAAGAATACATCGGGGAACTTTTTTTGCATACGTAAGGGAAGAACTAGACACTTATGATGAAGATAGTATAGATATAATGGAAGATGAAATAAAAGCAGTACTATCAAAAATGACAAAAGGAATAGTGATAGGAGAAGATGGAATGGCAACGGAAATGTATGAGGCTTTGGGAGATTTTGAAATTGAAATTATGACAGAAATAGCCAAAAGAGTCTATGGAACTGGGGAATTAACAAAAATGCGCCAGTCGGTTTTCATAGCTTTACCAAAAATACACGGGACTTTAGAATGTAGCAAATACAGAGTAATTGGTATCATGAACCACTTAACAAAAATGATCTTAAGTCATAACAAACAGAATAAGAAACAAAATAAGGCCAGAAATAGCTGATGAACAATATGGGTTTGTACCAGATAAGAGAACAAGGAATGCAATTTTTGTCGCAAGAATACTACCTGAAAATAAGTTAGAGGTACAAAAAGACCTGTATGCCTGTTTCATGTACTACGAAAAGGCATTTGACAAAGTGAGACACAATGAATCAATAGATATGTTGAAGAAAATAGGAGTGGATGAGAAGGATTTAAGGCTAATCGCAAATCTATTGGAAACAAGAGACGGGAGCGAAAAATAGAACTCTCTGATTGGCAAAAGATTGAAAGAGGCGTAAGACAGGAGTGTGTCATGTCGCCAGACCTATTTAATTTATCCAGTGAGATAATCATGAGATATATTTACTATCTAAAACAATAACAGTAGGAGGAAAAAATTAAATAATATTAGATATGCAGACGTTACTGTTACTTGTACAATTGGAAGCTAAGCTACAGGAATTAGTTACAACACTAGAAGAAGCAAGTAGAAGCAGAGGTCTAAGAATTGGAAGCTCAGCTACAGGAATTAGTTACAACACTAGAAGAAGCAAGTAGAAGCAGAGGTCTAACAATGAATAAAAAGAAAACAGAAGTGATGGTAATGAAGAAAGAACAAGAATGTCCAAGGCTAAGAATTCAAATAGAAGGAAGAATATGGACACAGGTGGACCAATTCATTGACCTGGGAAGCATGTTAACTTGGGATAGGAAAAGCGACGAAGAAATAAAGAGAAGAATAGCCACAAAGAAAAATAATTTCAACAAAATGAAACACTCGGTAATTAAAAATAAAACTGATATGAGAACAAGAAAAAGATTTGTAAAATGTTACACTCGGTCAGTATCATTATATGGATGTAAAACTTTGACAATTAGTAAACAAATGCAGGAGAGGATAAAATCAACACAAATGTGGATTTGGAGAAGGATGCTGAAAATTTCATGGACAGAATTTAAAACAAACGAAGAAATACTGCAGTAAATAGGAACATAGAGGGAAATAATGGAAACTATCAGGAAAAGACAGTTACAATTTTAGGACACGTCATGAGGTAACGACAATTAGAACATACGTGACTAACGGGAAAAATAAGAAGAAAGAGGGCAAGAGGAAGTCCACGCAGAAAATATGTAGACGGGCTAAGGACATCTGTAGAAGAAATAACAAATGTCATCTTGTCATCATGATTATAATTTATTTTATATTATTTGTTTTTGTTTTGTTATCATTTGTCTGTCTGATTTTCATTTATTATTAGTTATATATCAATTTATTATTATTTACTATTTACCTGTTTGTTTATTATTTAACTATACCTATGCATTTATTTATGTATTTTATTTGTTATTTACATTATTATAGTTTTTATTTATTATCTTATTATTATTATGATTTTTTTCACATCCGACCTAGATATGGGCCAAAAGGTCTCCTGTCGGTATGCTCCGCCTTTGTAATCCTTTGTTAAGAGGAGACATGTGCAGACAGGCATGGAGATCCATGGTGGCCAACGTCCAAGTGGATACGGCACCCCGGTGTATAGATCCCTGGCAATTATTCAGTAGCTAAAGTATTAATTTCTCCTTAGGTTCTCTTATTCTCTATGGCGGTGTCTTAACCTCTCGGAAAAATGAATACCCTGACCCCATTCTGTCCTGACAACAACAATAACAGCATCACGTACCTTCTACTAACTCTGTCGCTATTCCCCGTCCCCTTGCAGGCCCCAGTGTCACTATAGTCCTTCTCTTACTGGTGTCTTTGCAATTACTGATCTTGTTCTGATTTGCGTCAGTAACCCGACTGCTCCCTTCGTAACCTGCCTATTTCCATTACTGCCCATTCCTTCATCGATGCCACGGCCCCAAATGCCCCTGTCCGTAAAGGAACCTAGAGTATGTCGCAACTGACCCTACTTGTAATGATCCACATGCCACAACTGCCTTTGCCGCTTGTGTCGTTGCCCGAACTGATGGATGATAGTGCTGATTCTCACTCTGCCTTCACTGGTGAAAATGCTGCCCATCCCTTACAGATACGAGTGTCGCTCCTCTCACCTCTGCTTTGATATGTTCTAGTGCCTCTACTGCCCCTGCCGTTACTGCCAACAGTCATGTTACTGTCCCGGCTCTTGCTGGTTCCTGTGCCACTACCACCCCAGCCCTTACTGGCACCAGTGCAGCTACTGTTCCTGACTAGCCAGGTGCTAGTGGCTCTGCCGACCCTACCCTGACAACTGCCATTACTATCTGATGCTCCTGTTCTTGTTGTTTCCTGTGAGACTAGCACGGTCGAGCTGAATGTTATCATCATCACGACTGCATTTGCCCTAAATGGTGTCAGGGTTTATGCTCCGCGCGAACAAATGCCAACGCTACTACTGCCCAGCTCCAACTAATGCCTCTGTGGTTACGACCTTCGCCTGACTGCCAATTCCTCTTCATTGCCTACTTCCTGGCACTTCTTGGCGAGCGCACAGCCCCCATCATGACGTCCTGTCCCGTCTTGCTGCCTTCAGTGATGCGATTGCTGGGTGGTAAACAAATGTATATAAGACTGACGCAAGCGTGCATATGCGCGTGTTAGTGATTATTTACGATGATGGTGAATGTACTCCTATACACTAGAGGTTCTTAACTCCTGGGTCGTGACCCAAAGTTGGGTCGACAAGCCATTTGAATGGGTCCCTAAGGATTTCTGGACTTGCCACTTTCCCAGTATTCATAATGAAAATATTATCATAAGTAATAATGCTCTATTCGAATACCTAAATCATTCACATCTAAGCACATTATGGAAACGATTTAACTGAGTACAATTATTTTAAAATCTAAGTGAAAATAAATGTTTAAGAGGTTATGGGTTACAATGCTCGATCTAGACAGGATTTCGGGTCGCTGCCAAAAAATATTAAGAGCCATTGCTATACAGGGTTATGGACACAAAAATGCAGTTAGGCATAAACACACAAACATACAGAAAATAATACACACACACACACACACACACACACACACACACACACACACACACACACACACACACACACACACACACACACACACACACACACACACACACACACACCATTACCCATAGATCGGTCATACGAGCTCTGAGCTCTCTTCCGAGTGGGAAATAGCTGTCGATCACGAGTCCAGCACGTGATCCAAAGACCAAGGTGAATACACACAATATTAGACTTACGGAACAAACTGGACAAATAAATAGTATGCGCCAAAAAACATACACGAATTTAAGAGCAAACTAGAAACGGCAAGATACAATGACGGGACACCACGAGCATAGTTCCCCTTCCCGTAAGATATAACTAGGTACATACAACTAGGTAAATACACACACACGCACGCACACGTACATATATGTACACACACACACACACACATACACATATATATATATATATATATATATATATATATATATATATATATATGTGTGTGTGTGTGTGTGTGTGTGTGTGTGTGTGTGTGTGTGTGTGTGTGTGTGTGTGTGTGTGTGTGCGTGTGTGTGTGTTTTGAACTGTATATGCTGTTTGGGACGACCATCTCCCATTGGATACGTCACGTGTTGTGGAATGTTGATCTGTCATTTGATAGTATGGCTACCTTCCAATTAGGTGGTGATCTTTTGGCCATCACAAATAATCAGCCGCTTACAAGCTAACGGCAAATCAATTGATCGGAAAGGGTTGAGTACTGGCAATACCTATTGAATAAATCTCTCTGTAAAATCATTAACATTGTTACCAGGCAAGTTGAAGCCACTTGTATAACATGGCAAACACACACACACACACACACACACACACACACACACACACACACACACACACGACTCGGTGGCGCAATGGTAGAGTTCACGGCTGCCACTACGGTGCCCCGGGTTCGAATCCCGCTCAGGGCTTAAGTAATTTCAGTACAGCTGCGCTGAGAGTCCTTAGTCCAACTCTTGTGGGCGGGGAGTTGAGTGTGTGTGTGCGTGTAAGGTCACAGCATTACTCATAGATTGGTCACATATGAGCTCTGAGCTCTCTTCCTAGGGGAAAGTAGCTGTCGATCACGAGTCCAACACGTGATCCAAGACCATGGTAAATCACACACACAAACACGCACACACGCACACACACACACACACACACACACGTAAACTTAGAAACATGCGCACACAAAAACACAAAAGCACATATACGCATACATACAAAAATACACGCACGCACACATATACACACATATGTACACACATGCACACAAAAACACACAGACACACACACACTCATACACACACAAACATACAGCACACATAAACACGCACATACACATACACACAATAAAATATACGCACATGCACACACACACACAAACACACAATCGCAGATACACACACATATGCACGCGCAGGACACACATTCACACACAAACACACAATCTGTCGTACATATTCATGTACATACACACATGCGTACACACAAATAGACAAATGCGCACGCGCGCGCACACACACACACACACACACACACACACACACACACACAGCACACGAATACAAATACATAATTTACAAACACACACACACACACATACACACTAAATTGGAGTTACCGACTTTGGAGCAAAGAAGAGAGAGAGGGGACCTACTGACCATCTATAGATTCATGAAGGGCACGGAAATACTCGATAGAGAGGATCTGTTAAATTGTGACAAGAGAACACACAAGAAGACATGGAAAGAAACTCAAAAAAGACAGTTATAGAAGAGATCTGAAGAAGAACGGTTTTCCACATAAGAGTGGTGGACACTTGGAACAAACTGGACGACACAATAGTGTATGGAAAAACCATTCACGAATTTAAGAGCAAACTAGACACTGCGAGATACAACTGCGGGACACCACGAGCGTAGCTCCCCTTCCCGTAAGATACAAGTAAACACACACACACACACGACTCGCCGGCGCAGTGGTAGCGTTTGCGGCCCAGGGCTGAAATAATTTCAGTATCGCTGCACTGCGAGTTGTTACTCCAACTCTTGTGGGTGGGACGTTGAGTGTGTGTGTAAGGTCACAACCTTACCCATAGATCGGTCATATATGAGCTCTGAGCTCTCTTCCGGAAGGGTAATAGATGTCGATCACGAGTCCAACACGTGATCCAAGACCATGAAGAAGCACACACATACACACACACACAAACATACACGCATACATACATACACATACATAAACACTATATATATAAATATATATATATATATATATATATATATATATATATATATATATATACAGACGCAAACTCACGGACACACACACACACACACATACGGAACCACACGACTCGTTGGCGCAGTGGTTAGAGTTTTCGGACGTCACTACGGCGTTCCGGGTTCGAATCCCGCTCAGGACTGAAATAATCTCAGTATCGCTCTTCTGCGTGTCGTTACTCCAGCTCTCGTGGGAGGGGAGTTGGGTGTGTGTGTGTGTGTGCATGTTAAAGTCACAGTATTACTCATAGATCGGTCATATATGAGCTCTGAGCTCTCTTCCGGGAGGGAAATAGCTGTCGATCACGAGTCCATCACATGATCCAAGACCATAGTGAATCTCACAAACGCACAAAAATAAACACACATAAACTCCTACACAACACACACCTAAATACAAACACGCACATACACAAACACACTAACACAAATACACTTACACACACTCAAAACACTTAAAAAACACACACTCAAAACACTTAAAAACACACACACACACACTCAAAACACTTAAAAAACACACACTCAAATAAAAACATAGAAGACAAACACAAACACTGAAACACACAAGACCTCACATACCACACACAAACACACACACAAATACAAACAGAAATACATTTATACAAATCACACACGCATAAACACACACACACACACGCGCGCGCGCGCAAACATACAAACACTAACCATTTATGAGTACAAACACCAAAACCAAAGCACAAACACAAAAACACACGCCCACACACATAACTAAATACACAAACAAAAACACACACATATACACACGCGCACAAACATAAACACAAACACACACACTCATACACACACACAGCTATATGCTCACACACACACACATACACACACTTACACAAACAATCACACACACAACGCCCATACACATAACACAAGAAACATACACACAAAGGAACTTACACACAAACACGCAATTATATTCACACACAATCACATACATACATACACACACACTCATACGAACCTACACAGATATACCCACAAACATACACACCCACCCACACACCCAGTCACATAAACATACGCACACACATACACACACAAACTCACACGCACAAACACACACAGACACACGCACACAAATACACACAAAAAACAGTCATGCACATACATAAACAGACTCGCATATACACACACACACACAAACACATACTGTACACACACACTTAAAAATTCACTTGAACGCACGCAGGCACGTACACACACACATATACGCATACATACACAGACACACAAGAACTCAGAGCACACAAAAAACACACACAAACCAACAAACACACATACACAGACGCTCACATATACACTCACACAAACACTCAGGAATACAAACACAAACATAAGAACATACTCGCGCGCGCACACACACTCAAACACGCACGCACGTACAAAAACACACACACGCCCGCGCGCACACACATACACAAACAAGAACTCAGACACACAATCACATAACACATACACACATACAATCACCCAAACACAAACACACTCACATACACAGACACACCACACACAAATACACACAAATAAGCAAAAATACAAAAAATACACGCACATACTGGGTAACCACAATGCAGTGACATTGAGGTCACCCAGTACCAAAAAGAATATAGAGAAAATTGAAAGAACCCAGAGAGCAACCACAAAAATGACTCTAGCACTTTCAAACTTGTCATATGAAGAGAGACTGGCTAAACTGGGGTTACCGACTTTGGAGCAAAGAAGAGAGAGAGGCGATCTATTGACCATCTATAGAATCACGAAGGGCAAAGAAATAATCGATATTGAAGACTTGTTAAATTGGGACGAGAAACACGAGAGGACATGGAAAGAAACTCAAAAAAGACAGTTATAGAAGAGATCTGAAGAAGAACGGTTTTCCACATAGAGTGGTGGACACTTGGAACAAACTGGACGAAACAATATTGTGTGAAAAAAACCATACACGAATTTAAGAGCAAACTAGACACTGCGAGATACAAAGGTGGGACACCACGAGTGTATCTCCCCTTCCCGTAAAATACAACTAGGTAAATAAACACACATATATACACATACATACATCCACACACACACACACAATTACACACACACACACACACACACATACCCTCCCACGCACACACAAACACACGTAGAAAAACATACACAAATATAAACAAACATGAACACACATATCTATATACACGCACAAACATACAGAAATACACACAAGCAAACAAACACGTATAGAAGCACACCCATGCTCACACAAATAATTACACATACACACACACATTTACACACAAACTAAAAAACACATACACTCACATACACACAGAAGCACACACACACACACAAACATACAAATACATATACACACACTCAAAGAACATTCACCTACACCCACACAGACATATACAGACACACACACATACATAAACACAATCCCATTAACACACACAAACATACAGACCCAAACACATACAAACAAGCACATTGACACACACAAATAACACAGACAAGCACATGCACAAACACACACATACACAAAAGAATACACACACACACACACAGTCAAGCACACGCAAGTACGTACACAAACATACAGACACACAAAAACTAAGACACTAAAAACACATACACACATAAGATACAAACATATGAATACATATCCACACACACACACCAATAAGCAATCATAAAAACAAAAACAGGCACATACAGACACACCGAAACATAAACACATACACATACAAACATCAATCCACGCACACTTTACTCAGTACAAAAAAAAAAAAAAAAAAAAAAAAAATCCAAACAAGCCTCTCAACTTAGATCGTAATGAGCTTGAACAATGGCTTGGTTTGTGTATATATTTTTCCATAAGCAAACTTCCTAATGTTAGGATGCACTGGTCCCACCTTTTAGGTGCTATGAGAGATGTTACTTCAACATTTATGAGTCGTAACCATTGGGAGTTTATCAATAGTTTCCATATGGTTGACAACAGTACTGAGAAAATAGGGATAAGCTTTTCAAGGAGCGGCCAATGATAGATCACCTCAAGGAAAAATTCAATCAAATATCAATAGAGCAGGAGCTGTGGATATATGAACAGATGGTTGCTTTTAAGGGACGAAGTTACATGAAACAATATGTTCCTAGCAAGCCACACAAGTCTGGACACAATTTTTTTGTTTTAGCTGGCAAGGATGGTATGGTATATGATTTCATGCCATATACAGGAAAAATTAACCCTGTGAATGATTCTACAGTACCTGATCTTGGTGCGAGCTCAAATGTAGTTTTACAATTATCTCAAATCATACCATCTAACTGTAATCACTATTTGTTTTTTGATAACTGGTTCACTTCCTTACCTTTGCTCAGGCACTTGGCAACAAGAAAAATTTGGTGTTGTGGTACAGTCCGTCAAGCACGCCTACCAGGCATAAAGAAGGGAAAAGATGAAGAAAAAAAATGAAAAAGGGGTGAGGTGCTTATGAAGAACTAAAGAGTACAGATGATGGTATAGAAACTACCTATGTCAAATGGTATGACAACAAAATAGTTAATCTTGTGTCCACTTTTGCCAAAACACTCCCTTTGGGTAAATGTCTCAAGGTGGGACAAGAACTCTCCCAAAGGATTGAAATTAGTTGCCCAGATATCATCAAATGGCACAACAAGGCAACGGAAGGAGCGGATCTGGCAGACTGGCTAATTGCTCTGTACAGAATCAACATTGGAGGAAAGAAATATTACCACCGTTTGATCTTTCATATGATTGACACGGTGACTGTCAACAGTTGGCTTCTGTACAGAAGAGGATGCACTCCACCACCAGCTACCAAAGTCAGAGGTAATTCCTTTGGTATTTTTCAAAATGAAAGTAGCATTTTCCTAGATAATGGCAGGGAAAGAATGCAGTTGTAAAAGAGGAAGACCATCTTACACAGAAGCTACTGGCGCAAGACCCAAAGTGAGTAAGATTGGAAGACCTCAAAGCTTGCCCGATCATCCAATCAGATATGAATATGTTGGCCATTGGTCTGCTGTAGAAGAACAGGGAAGAAAGTGTAAGAAAAGAGGACGTAATGGAAAATGCAATGTAAACCTTTGCCTGAATGGGAAGCAAAATTGCTATGTAGAATTTCATATTCAGTGGACAATGTCCTGTACCAATGAAGAAAATGGAACTTTTTTTCTTTTTTCATAATCTCATTATCCATTTATTTCCGTTAAAAACGGTATAAAGCTGTTGAATATGTATGCTGTAACCACTGTCAAACAAAAATAAACACCTAAGCTTGATTGATTCTATTTTTTTTTTTTTTTTTTTTTTCAGAAATTACTAATCATTCACTGTGTCCATATGGACGAATTATTCCTCTAATTCTACGTGACTTAAAATTCATGTTATGACGAAAACCACAAAATAACAAGACATAAATAACGAAAAAGAGTGCAAGAAAGTGCAGAATTATTTTTTTCTAAAAAAGAAAAAATGGGGAAGTATAGGGTTTATAAGATGGCATTTGTTATTTCTTCTACAGACGTCCTTAATCCTCTTGCCCTCTTTCCTCTGTTTTTCCTGTTAGGCACGTATGTTCTAATTGTTGTTTTCTCATGACGTGTCCTACAGAGTGTAACTGTCTTTTCCTGATAGTTATTATTTCCCTCTGTGTTTGAACACACACGCATAAACACACAAAAAACAGCTCATACGCACGCACACCCAAATACATACACAAACATAAAAGTAAGCACAGACAAACACGGACACACACAAACACACTCATACACATAAAACACATACTGTACACACACACAAGCTCGCGCACACACACACACACACACGTCGGACTGACAGCGAAGATTGGAACTCCGGAAAGAAAAGCAATTTTCGTGGATTACTGTGACTAGGGAGTACCTGTGTTGTATTAGTAGAGAAGGGAAAGCTCGTGGTGTAGTGGTCAGTTGAAGAAAAAAGGAGAAGGGGAGACATTGAGAAAAATGGAAGAAAACGAGGAAGGGGACGAACGGGCCCCGGACGTGAGAAGGGGTGTCAACAAAAGATGTGCAAGTGACACAGACGAGGTAGAACAGGCTTTTTCCCCCTTACTAGGGAGGTAGCCAAAAAGGAAAAGGCATAAAATCATTTCCACCCATTCAATAATAATAATAATAATAGTAATAATAAATAAATTAAATTCATTGAAGATTAAATTCTCAAATTAGAGAAGATTAATTTACTACATTTAGAGAAGATTAAACCTATGAAAACTACGGTTTAATATTTCAGTAATACATTTGAGAACTTACCGGTCACCTTTGTTTGAACCTGCGTAGATTCTCTAAAGGAGAAGACGGGGAGAAATCCCTTCGGGCTTGACGCAGCCCGAAGGGATTTCTCCCCGTCTTCTCCTTTTCTGCATGAGGGGACGGAGAGGGGGGGGGGTCGCCGAATTTATGAAGCGGCCTTGCTGTGGATGCGCTGTGTCTTGCGACATTGCTTCTGACCCAGGGCAGTTGACAGGGTGCAGGGATGACCCGTCATCCAGGAGGTGCCAAGATAAGAAGGAGGGAGGAGGGTGGAGGGGAGTGGAATATATAGGAAATGGAACGGGTGGGAGTGGTTTCTATGTCTTTTTCTTTGTGGCTACCCCCCATGTAGGGGGGAAAAGCCTTTGGTATATGTATGTATGTAGATTCTCTAAATGTAGTTGCTTTAGAAATACGATATCTTGAAGGCCTTCTGAACCGAAGACGTGATCCCATAGAGGTTTCCAAAAAAGAAGTCCTTCTTCTTCCTGAGCTCAGAGTAATCTAACTGTTCCGACGTTCGTGCGCACCAAGATCTAAGAATATAAGGTCTAACCACTTCCGACCGAATTTCGAGGGAGTTGGCGCAGCGGGCCCGTGAACGTCACCTGGCTGTTCAAAGTGGGGTTAGCGGGTCCTATAGCTGTCAGTTGAAGCTGGTCCGTCGTTCAAAAATGACGTCGCCTTCGCTCGCACAGCTCCACGCAATTAGTTATATTCTGACAAATATTATATAAAATATATATATAAATATATATAAAATATTATAGTTCCTGTCTATATATATGAATATATAATATATATGATATATAATATATATATATATATAATATATGAAATATTAAAGTTCCTGTCTTCCTTGGCGTTTCAGTTTTCTTCAGTGTATCACAAAGAGAAAATGGACTCAGCCAAATGACGTCAGAAGCTGCGCAGAAGAATGTAAACGGTCTGACCTGTATATTTAGACCTTGGTGCGCACATTGTACCAAGAGATTCTTACGAGTTCGAAGAGCTCAGAAGCCCACGGGTTACTTACTTTAAGTAATTTCTCAAAGTTAATTCCCTATTTATTAAACCCTAATAGTTACATATATTTAATAAACAAAATATAGAGGAGGGGAGTTTAATTGTATCTTATTTAAAGTTACGATAAGCAAGGTTCGAAGTTTCAGGAAAGGCTGCTCCTCAATCGAAGAAAATAACACTTTGAAGGAAAGTCTCCCGAATTAAGGTAAACACTAAGATTCCCAATAACAATTACCACAAGGTCAAATCATGTCAGGGAGCAGAACTAGTTAGTTAGAGGGCAGGATAGATAAGATGGGGGAGAGGGGGAGAGGGGGAGAGGGAGGGAGGGAGGGGGGAATTCGGGTTTTAGTGGAAGGAAAGAGTACTATTGGAACATGCAGCGGCGGCGCCAGGAATTTTTAGTTGGGGAGGCTAAGGGGGGGATAAACAAATTTTTTGGGGGGCTAAGCAAATTTTTGGGGGGGCTAATAGTAATATGATAATACACATATATTATCCTCATTTCAGAAGGGGAGGGGGTTAATGGTAGGGCTAGCACTGATGGCTGACAAATCTTTAGCCCTGGCAATTAAAAATTCCACTTAATAAAATTATTTCAATGAGTGTTTTAAATTTTCAATTTGCTCATTTCAGTTGGGGAGCTAATGGGGGGGCTGGCCACTTTTTGGGTGGACTAAAGCCCCCCCCCCCCCTGGCGCCGCCACTGGGAACATGCCAAAGGATCAACACATAACTGAGAAAACTGACAAACCAGTTTCTTCAGATTATGATGTAGAGAATGATGATTGTATATAATAATGTATACATTTATTAAGTTTTATGGGTATTTTATATTCCACATTATGTTTTCTTAAGTGACAGATTTGAGGTCCCTATATGATAAAATGCAATACTCATTGTTACCTATCATCCTTACATGTAAAATATACAGAAACCACTCGTGTATCCAGACAATATAATTTACTTTCAAATTTCACATAAGAGTTGATATTATCTGGACTTTAATATTCGAAGCCATACCCCTTACTCCAAAATAGTGAGATCAACTTTCTAAAATACTCTATGTATCCTAACATCCTAAGGCCAAGACGATTTATATACCAGAGTGATTACTATGTTTATATATGTGGTTGAGCCGCTTAGCCCCTCACCGCTAGCACCAAATGCTAGTGGTGAGGCACAGTCCCACTTTTCTCAAATAAACATGACTGAAGGATTAACAGTTATGCAACTATAAAAGTAGAAAATTCGTTTGTGTATTAGAAAGTACACAAAAGGCCTTTTTATGTATAAGTGTATTTTGTTTTAATGTCTGAATTTATTACGAGTTCATGCATTAACAGTGAGTTTAATGAGGATTTGACTTTATGAGAGTATTCTTTAACATATGGATTTACTTTGATAATGTTTCACACACAATGGCTTAAATTAAATATTTATTGACAAAGCATTTATTAAACTTTGTTAAAACAGGCAAGTTTCTGGAAATAATAAGTTGATAACTTTTACCGTTTGTCCAACAAATACTGAAATCCACTTGGAGCCATGTTACCACATAGAATTACTGTTTAATCTTAAATTTTATTTCTTTGTTGAATTCCTCGTGGTTAAAAACAGATGTATTGACATCTTGTTGGCAAGTTTATCATACCTGAAGGTTATAATATCATGGAAATACCTAAAGAGGATGTCCTTTTGGGTGCCATCTTGATTCTTTGGTTAGGCACATTGGGGTCGGGGTTCACTAGGGAATTTTATTATGTTATTCAGGACAATTATCTGTACATATCAATTTTAAGCTTATGAATTTGTTCCTTATTTAGCCTGCTTAGATCCTTATGTTCTTGGACTGCAAGTAATGTGGCGGGGAACAGATACTTATTAATATTGGATTTTTTTTTTTTTTTTTTTTTTTGGGGGGGGGTCTATGATTTGGCACTGCCATCTCCATATATGGAAAAATGCTATTTGGTGTGTACATATTTGTGTGTGTTGTTTCTTTCAAGAAACTATTTATAACAAAATAATTTTGTACTTATCAAATATAGACTGAAGCTACTCTGACTCAAAACTCCAATCTACATTGATTGTTGATCATGTCGGTGCTGCACATTTTACCCTACTTAGTATAATCTTTATCTAAATAACTTCTATGTACAGGACGCGTCAACGGACGCCTCGTTTCGAATTCTAGCATCAAAATAAATACATTTTGAACACTGGAATATTCATAATCTTTTAATCTGGATTTCAATATTCGCAAAATCAGTAATATATACCAATCGATTGTTAAATTTATCAAATTTGTTTAAACAAAAATTTGTAGATGCTCCTAACAGTTTTCTTTCTTACATTACCATTTTCTCTAGTACTTGGGGAGAGACTATGGTAATTATTCAACCAGCTTGATACACGTGTATTTTATTCACGTTTACGTTAAGTGATACTATTCAATTGAGAAAAAATACTTTAGTGTACAAGTTTAAAACATAGGGAAAGTAATCAATAGTATAGTTATATAACGTGGCATTATTCAACGAAGGACGCAACAAGACCGTTTTAACTGAAGTCAATGATGTCGTCGCGTCAACGTACACTATTTGAAATAACGAACAAAAAAGAAAAGACGAAGTTTTCAACATCACGAAAATCTGCCAGTCATCTTCAATGTTCATATATATTCGTCACTTTATATGGATTCCCTGGGGACTTCTATTTCCAACTTGTATTCTCTTCGCATCAAAACCCAACCTCAGGAAACACCGCATTGCACAGGTCAGATGTGTGGGTATCATAATGTCTTGGGAGTCAAAGCAAGAAGTAACTCATCTTGGAATACCCTTAGATCAGTCCTTCTCAGAAAATGCCTTAACGGATAAGATTGTATCCAAGTGTTCACATAAAGTTAAATTTTTGTACAGAAAAAGCCAGAAATTTTGATATGGAAACAAAGAAGCTTCTGGTCTCAGCCCTGATACAGCATCACTTTGATTACACTTGTAGCTGTTGGTAAGTAGTCTGAGCAGAAAAAACCAGTCTCGGCTACAGGTTGCACAAAATAAGATCATTAGATTCATGCTAAATTTACCTCAACGTAGTCATATTGGTATAGAAGAATTAAGCAAAGTAGGAATGTTACCTGTAAAATAGTGTCGAACAGCTGAAACTAAACCATGTTTACAATATCGTTCATAATTCTACTCCTTCGTATGTGAGCTGTAATTTTACGTTATCTGCTGAGAACCGAACCCAGAACAGTCAAGGGTCTTTTATTGTAACACATGCAGGTTCCTTCACCAAAAACAGCTTTCACTCCACAGGAACTCACTACCTATGTCCATTAAGCAGCCAAATAGCAAGGTTACTTTCAAGAAAAAAAAAATGCAAAGATTACTATATGTCTCAGCTGTGGACCAAGAACAGCCTTGATTTTATGTACCACTAGCCTAGTGAGGGGTGCCAGACTCCAAGAGCAATACCATCCAAATCTACGTTCATCCATAACTGTTCTGACCTCCCCTTTTGTCCTTAAGAGGTGTTTACTTATTATAACAATGTTTGATGTTCAAAACTGGTTTCCACCTTTGTTTTGCTTGTCATAGTAAGGTATATGTTTCAGGTATGGTCCGAGAACAGTTATGATCTGATCATGATACAAGCTTGGTGAATCAGGGTACCAGGCAACAAGGTAATTAGACCCTTCCCTCGAGCTCCTTGTTGTTTTACTCATACGAGTAATGGTCCCCTGTACCCTACTTTTGGTGCTTCAGGTTATAATGTACTACTTCCTAGTGCTCACACTGTTGTGTAATTGCCCACTCCGTCCTGAGGCACGGGGAAATTTTGTAATTGATTAATATGTGTCCCAAGCTGCCATGTAGCATTCACTAAAACATGTTGGCGTTGTTGATGGCCTGCTACATTCTATCCCGTGGTACTTGACATTTACGCTTACCCCCCCCCCCTTTATTGTCCCACACGTGCTACTACAGTAGAATAATGTAGTATATCACTAAGGGTACCACACTGATCTGGTACTCACTCATACTGTTTTGGTACATTTTAGTAATATTTTGTTGTTCCTGATGCATAATGTAATGTTCCCTTATTGTGATGGTGCTCAACTTTTGGTCTCAATATCCTACGTGTCACGAACATTTTAGTAATATTAGCAAATTTATGTGTCATATGTGTACCGATTGGTATTACTCATGACTGTTTCTGGTCCCCTTAACACCTACATATGTTGTCTGTGTAACTTGGTGTAGAAAAACAGTCTAATGAGAACCACAATGGAAATAAGCTTACGTACTTTTTTGTGCTATCCTCGGCAACTGTAATTGTTATTTACGAACTATTTGTTCTTTTCGTTATCTGCATTTCATGTATGTGACTCATTGCCAAATAAACTTACTCAAGGTAACCACTCCAAGTAATGGCCCAAGACCTCTGTTCACCTCAAGACCTAAGGTGACTTGTGTGCGACATATCAGCTTCCTCATGGTAGCGTCCGCGTAAGTGGCGAGTACCAGCCCCGCAAACCACGTAGGGAGAAATCGTAATAATAACAAAAATGAACAAAGTTCGAAAGCCAATATTTCGCTGTAATTATAAGATAGGTTTGGCTTTACTTTCATGTGCGTTATCATAGTAAGACACCAGGAGGAATCTAACAGTAAGGCAAGCTGTTTTGTGAAATTATGTATTCATATTATGTGTGTATATATATATATATATATATATATATATATATATATATATATATATATGTGTGTGTGTGTGTGTGTGTGTGTGTTCACATTGGTCTTTGGATCACGTGTTCGACTCGTGATCGACAGCTATTTCCCTCCTGGAAGAGAGCTCAGAGCTCGTATGACCGATCTATGGGTAATGCCGTGACCTTACACGCGCACACACCCCTAACTCCCCGCCCACGAGAGTTGGACTAACGACTCGAAGCGCAGCGATACTGAAATTATTTCAGCCCTGGGCAGGATTCGAACCCGGACCATCGTAGTGACAGTCATTATCATCATTATCACCATTATCATAGTCATCATTATCATTATCTTCATCATTATCATCACCATCATCATTATTATTATTATAATTGTTGTCATTGTTATTATTGTTGTTGTTATTATTATTATTCTATTATTATTACCATTATTACTATTATTAATTATTATATTATTATTCTATCATTATCATTATCATCATTGTTATTATTATTATAATTATCATTATTATTATTATTATTATTATTGTTATTCTATCATTATTACCATTATTCTATTATCATCACCATCATCATTATTACTATTATCAGAGCTAGAAATGGAGAGAGCGAATTATTTGAGGTAAATGTGGGATTTCACCAGGTATGTCTCATGTCGACATGGCTGTTTAATGGGTTAACGGGTGGAGTGGCGCGAGAGTATTAAGAATTGGAGATGTTTAAAGAAAATAGGAGATAAGCCAGTTGTTGTTTGCTGACGACACTGCGCTTGTGGCAGGATCAGAGGAGGGATTAAGGAAGTTAGTGACGAAATTTGAGGAAGTGTGCGATACGAGTTGAAGATAAATGTAGGTAAAAGCAAGGTGGTACGATGTACAAGGGGAGATGATAGTAGATTGGAAGCTTATTCATTATTAATTTTATAAATTTATTCATGTATTTATTTTCTGTTTATTCATTTGCTTATTCATTTGTTTATCTATATTCTAGTCTCTCATATTACCCAACCGATCGGTCCTTTTGTCTAATGTTTTTTGCCAATGAAGTGTTTGATAATTAAATGTAAAAACCCATGGCCATAATATATCTTCTTTTTCCAGTTTGAAGTTTGAATGAACCTATTATAGCCATTAGAATTTCAACTGGATTAAATTACACTTGCAAGTTTAAAAAGAAATAAGAAAAAAAGTAAAACAAGATGAAATAAAAATAAAAAATCAGGAGAGTATTCAGAAGAGTCTAAGAAGGAGTTAAGTCAAAGCCCCTCTGTAGCTCTCTCATGCGTTGCTTTCGAGATCGTTTTCCTTCAAACCCTGCGTGACATATCAACAGACTTTGCGAAAAGCTGAACGGAGGGCCACAAAGCACTGAACAGGACTTGCATTTTTCCACGTACACATTCCTTAACATTATACTTCTCTTTTGTTTTACCATACTGAATTTGTAGCGACAGGATATAGTCTCCGATAGTGGGTTTACAGTGAACTTTTATAAATGTGTTACAACATACCAATCTCCAAGTACTTACCTTGCACATTTGAAACAGGAGGTATGCAGTGGTAGAGCTCCAAGGTAGATTTGCGGGTTGTTGACACGAAATCCGCAGATGCCACAAGCATCCTTCAGCAATGGTGTTCTTATTCGTGAACGAGCTGCTCTGAGAGGACTCCGAAGCGTGGCATTGCCACTGCTGCCTTTGCGGCCCCGAAGTGTGGCGTAGACTTCACCTAATCTCATATCGGGCATCTTGAGCCGCCGGGACCAGTTGGCACCGCGGGCGTCACGACCAGGTGACGAGGTGCGAGAGGATGGGGTGCAGCCACGGCGAGAGTCCAGATGACCCAAGTCGAAAGTGGACGCCGCTAGGGATGGGCGATTCCGACTCCGCGACCGGAAAGCAGCGAGGGTCGAGGCCGAAAGAGCGCGGGTAAGAGCCGCTATACTCTTACCTCCTAGACCTCGCGTCATCAGGGATTTACGGCCTCTGCCACCACGGCCACGTTCATCTCCATCAAGTGAAAGAAGATTGCCTTGGGAACGGGTCACCCTACCCAGAGTGCTGTGACGCGAGTGAGGTGGGTAGTTGCTGTACTGAAAACTTGACTTGGGGTCGAGTGAAGTGCTGGATCTTACCATGCGACGACTGTCATAATGATGTGAAAGGTGAAGCTCGTTGAGAGGAATACTCGGAGGAGGGACATCGCCGTGCCTTGGGGGCGATAGGTCAAGGCTATCTTTGAGGCGCCGAGCTCTCAGCAGATCTGCCCTCCGTTCCTCCACCGTCCGACTCTTCATCATGGGTCTGGCTGAGTCCGAAGGCACTTGTAGACTCGAAGTGCTCAAACTGTTGGCTGAAGATAGGGTTGAGCAAAGGGTCGTCTTGTTATTGTTGATGGCATCAAAGCCTAGAGGTACTAAGACAGACGCATCTCCAAAGCTGTTGCCCCGCCGACGAGCCGCTGCCCGAGCTTCATCGAAACTGTTGTTGGTGTTGTTATTGGTCAAATCAGAAGTTGACTGAGTTGATGAAGATGACAACTGATGCTCAACCAAAGCCAGAAGGTCAGCAAAAGAGGCACTGAAGTCGTCTAGGTCATCCAAACCAAAGGGGCCATCTGACAAAGAAAAATAAGTTTAAGCAGCTTTATTATGATGGACTGAATTTCTACTACTAATATAGATTCCCTCAAATGAATTATATTACCTTGCTGTTAGTAGAATAGTCATACATAATTCAAATCACAGGGAAGGAGTTAAACGACAGTTTGCTGTGAGTTAGGTTTCCTTCGTTTGAATAAAGTAACAGATAGAAGAGCATTTACATATTACATAAAATGCAGAAAACAAGTTAATAAACGAGTTAATCAAAATACTTTAAACATAAAAAATATAATATTTGATTCGAACTATTAACGTTCTTCTCTGCATGGGCAGTTCCAAGAATAACTTAGTAATATAAATTTGTCCCGATCAAGAATAATGAAATAATATGAACTGGATCATGAATCAATATGTTTTGAAGATATGTTGACACAGAGTGGATGACATATCCTCTAAAGAAATATCAAAATTAGATTAACGGCAATGCTATGGCATTCACAGACTAGATGTGTTCTTTGATACTAGAATCTGACACTGATGGAACATGAAGAAGTTTGTCTTTAAACATTAAAAAATAGTGCCCAGTTACTGTAAGAGCAGGTAATGTTACCTATTTGTGGAAAATAACGAAAACTTATAACCTAGAATTAATCAAAGTAGAATTTTATGTCTCCATCCAGCCCTTAGGGCTCCCTATAGATAAACAAAATCGTCTGAGTTTAGCTACAATATGATCTATGTAAGATATATTTACCCTCGACCCCCCCTCTTAACAAAAAAGGGTAGCCGAGTCTGAATATACTCCCATTCTATATTTATCCCCACACTTATCTAAAATCCATTCATTCACCCCCACCCCATCTAGCTTCTCATGGATAAAAGGTCACCCCCTGTTTCCTCCCACACTACTCAGTTCAAAGGCAACACACCAAAATACTGCGCTTTCATAGCTGCACTCAACAATTGGAACTGGTTTGTCCCCGTGAATTTATTTCATGATGACAATATATACATATGCATAAACACGTATAAGTACATACATATATATACAGTATATATATATATATATATATATATATATATATATATATATATATATATATATATTTCAAAATTGTTTAAATTGTAATATAGATTATGAGCAGTTGTCCCATACTTGTTGGTTACCAGGACGGCCCAAACGTCCCATACTTGTTGGCTACCACGAGGGCCCAAACGTCCGTCACGTGTACTTCTTCCACTACCTCTCCGAATACCCTCTTCACTATGTCATATATTCTGTACCTTGTTTCTTCATCTTATAATTCCTTCTTTGTATCTGCACTGAAGATGTAATTATACGAAAGCGCTCTGCTTCGTTAGTTTACTTTTCCTAGTGGTTACTTACGCATTTGTGAACACACGCTCCTAGTGTTTTATTGCATATATATATATATATGTGTGTGTGTGTGTGTGTGTGTGTGTGTGTACACATGGACTTACACACGGATGAACCACAGGCTGGAACGGAGGTCTAGAACAAGCTCTGGAGTGCAGCGCTTTTTCGATAAGATGGAGGAAACACCTCGTTGGTATTGGGATAGGGAGTTTTGTTTATCGAGTGACCAAAATGACAAAATAGAGTAATTTCACTTAGTGGTAAAATATAAAATGGAGAATGATAAAGAAGACAAAAATATAGTGAACCAATGAAGAGAAGACTGGATGTAAGTAGGGTTGAATCACCATTAGGTGTCATCCCAAAAAAGAGCTGCAACATGGAAATGCCGAAGTCAAATCAAAGGTATGTAAATATTGCATTTTCAGGGTTTGCAAGAGAAAGTGGAATACTAGGTAGAGGTATACAATTGAAAAGAGAAACAAGGTATAGAATATTCTAAAAAATCAGGAGATCACAGAATTACTCCATTAAAGTATAGATCTCAAAGTTGAATACAGGACAATGTATAAAGAAGTGAACGAGTTGAAAAGACGAAATGATGAAATGAACAGTCTGTTTCTCCTCTCTATTTTTATCCAATGATTATATAAATTTTATATAATCATTGGATAAAAAAGAGAGGAGAAACAGGGTGGAGGATTCATGTTTTTTTTACTAAGAAAAACTTAAATGTGACAAAGATAACATACATATACCAAAGGACTTTCCCTCTTACAAGGTAGCCAAAAAACAGGCATAAACCACTCCCACCCATTCCATCCCTAACATACTCCACTCCTCTCTACCCTCTTCCCTCCTTATCTTGGCACCTCCTCAATGACAGGTCATCCCTGCATCTTGTCCACTGCCCTGGGTCAGAAGCAGTGTCGCAAGATACAACACATCCACAGCAAGGCCACTTCATTAAATTGGCAACCCAACCCCCCCTCTCCGTCCCCTCATGCAGAAAAGATTGGGAGAAATCCCTCCAGGCTGCGTCAATTTATTTCTCATATATACTCCTTCACCCTCCGTCCCCTACCCACAAAGATAACAGAAAAAACAATAATGTGGAATTGATAATGATAAAAGTTGAAAATAGTGACATAAAAAGTAGAAAATTTCTAGTGATATATGTGTCCCCAAAAACATATTCTTGGAAGGAAAGTGATCATTCCAAAATGTTGGAAGACACAAAATATGCATTAAATGATATATTGAATGAAGGAGGAAACTTGGTAATTATGGGTGACTTTAACTTTGAAGAAATATGTTGGGAGATGACAGTGATAGGCGGAGAGGACCTTTGGGGAAATATACTGCTGGACATGACCATTGAATACACTATGACTCAATGGGTAAAAGAGAATACCATATATAGAAATAATGAAGAAACATTAAGACTAGACTTAATATTTATGTATGAGCCTGAAATTATGCATGAAATGGAATACAAGACACCAATTGGGAAGAGTGACCACTTACTAATCAAGTTTGAACTAAAAGAGGAAGTATATTTAGGAAGAAATGAGAAACACAGGAAAGGAAGACTAATGTATAACAAAACAGATTTCTTCAAAAAGTGAATTGGGAAAACTTCTTTAATGAAGAAACAAAGATGAAAGAGAAATGGACGATATTAAAAGAAATCTATAATGAAGGAATAAATAAATACATACGAAAACAAAAACAGGAAAAAGTGTATAATAAATGCTGGTACAACAAAAAATGTAGCGAGGCTGAAGATAGAAGAGACAAAGCTTGAAAAAAATGGAAAAAATAAAAATGGGTAAGTGGCAAATATATATCAAACTAAGAAATGAATATGTAAAAATATGCAGGGAAGAAAAAAGAAACTATGAAAAAGACATAATAGACAAATGTAAGGATCAACCTAAATTATTCTACAGATATATAAATGGTAAATTAAAAAATAAACAGGAAATAGTGAAACTGTATCAAGGGAATGATGAATATAAAGATGTAGAAATGGACTGAAATTATGAACAAAAATTTTAAATCTGTATTAACAGTTGAAAATACACTTAATTGGAATGAAAAGGGAGAAAGATCCCCCCCAATAAAAAATAATTATGACACAGAAAGAAATAGGGGACTAAATAATAATCCTTGATGCCTATAATCACGCGGTCCAGACAGAATTGCAAATTGGATACTAAAATAATGTATAAATGAACTAACAGACAAAATACTTAAAATAATAGATTGCTCACTCAAAGAAGGAAAGGTACCACAAGATTGGAAAAATGCAAATATTGTACCAATATATAAAGGGGGAGATAAGGAAGACCCAACAAACTATAGACCAGTCTCCCTTACAAGCACAATAGCTAAAATATGTGAAAAAGTTATCAAAAGTAGATGGACTAAACATCTGGAAGAAAACAATATACTAAATCTAAAACAATTTTGTTTTAGAAAAGGAAGATCATGTGCCACAAACTTGATTTATTTTTATTCAAGGTTAAAAGATATAATGCAAGAAAGGGACGTTTGGGCAGATTGTGCTTTCCTACATTTACAAAAGGCATTTGATAAAGTACCACACAAAAAGGTACTAAGAAAACTCGAAACAACAGTAGGATTTATTGAAATGGATGGAAGATTTCTTGCATGGGAGAAAAATGAGGGTGGTACTTAGAGATAAAAACTCAACTTGGGAAGAAATGATAAGTGGAGTCCCACAAGGTTCTGTATTAGCTCCAATAATGTTTGCTATATATATAAATGACATGGATGAAGGTGCAGAATGTTATATGAACTTCTTTGCAGATGACACAAAACTACTAAAGAAAGCAAGTACAGAAAAAGGCTGTGAATCACTACAGAGAGACCTGAACAAAGTCTGGGAATTGAGCCAAAAGTGGGAAGTGAACTTCAACATCAAGAAATGTAGTATAATGGAGTTTAGAAAAGTTAAAAAAAGAATGTCAGGACAATATAAAATAAGTACAAAGGAAGTAAACAAAATTAGCTCAAAAAAGGATCTAGGAGTAGTTATAAACAAAGACATGTCGCCAGACATACATATTAACAAAAAAAGTTTGAGAAACCTACAATTTACTAAGATCAATAAAGGTGGCTTTCAATTACTTGGATTAAGTAATGGTAAAGAAAATATTAGTCACACTGATAAGACTAAGATTGGAGTATGCTGTGACACTATGGACACCCAGCACAAAAAAGAATATAAAGAAATTAGAAAGAATCCAAAGAGCAATGACAAAGATGGCACCAACACTTTCAAAATTGACATACAAACAAAGATTGAGAGATCTACTGGCCATTTACAGAATCATGAAAGGCATGGAAGTCCTTGACAGGGAACATTTATCAAAGTCCGATAAAAGAAAAACAAGAGGACATGAAAAGAAACTCAAAAAGGGTAGTATTAGAAGAGATCTGAAAAAAAAAGTTTTCCAGAGAGTGGTGGCTGTCTGGAACAAATTGGAAGAAACAAGTGTGCAAAAACCATACAAGAATTTAAGAACTGGATGTTAAAAGATACAAAGACGGGTCACTACGAGCACAGCTCCCCTTCCCGTATAATACAACTAAGTAGATACACACACACTATATATATATATATATATATATATATATATATATAAATATATATATATATATATATATTTATTTATATATATATTTATATATTTACACAGTCTAATCACAATCTAAGCTACCCTGTCTGATAAACTACTGAACTTTATTACATTTTCAGATTGCTTAAAGAGTGTAAATTTGAAATATGCGACCAGTTAACAGAAATATTTAATAAGTTGGTAGAGGCTGGTTTTGTGCCTATTGCTTGGGGGCAGGCGAAAGTTGTTCTTGTTTTTAAAAAGGGAGATAAGTTGTCCATGTGCAACTACAGGCCAATCAGTTTGACATCAGTTATAAGTAAAAAGAAATCGTTTCATAACGCTCGGAACGCAGGAACGCTTTATAATTTCGGGCGGTGTGTTCTTCTTAATTGGGTTCCTTTGAAAAATTTTGCGTTCTGCGTTCTTGCGTTCCTAAAAAGGCGGTGCGTACGTACGCAAGAATGCAGAAATGCCCTTGCCCACCTCTGTGTATTGTCACGTAGCCAATGTCCACGTTAATTTTATCTTATTCTTTTTTTTTCTCGTGTTGGTCGTTAGTTGTCTACCGGCACGTAGCAACCCCCACACCTGCCTATCTCTGTCGTCGGTGTATACCAATGTCACATCCTCTGAAAGTCAACATCTGTCAGATCACAGCGGGATTTTTAGTGATCCTGCCCTCAGGTCATATGGACGCTGCTGGGACAGCGTATGTGTATAAATTACCAGTTTGTATTTTTGGTTATGTTTCTTTTATCATTTTACTTTCCCCATTTATGTAATGTGACCAGATTAATCTATTACAGCTTGTAACACAGATACCATGTGTCAGTACGCTGCGACGTACTTCAATTACTGTACTGTTTAGACATATGGTAATAGTTTCCATCACCGGCAGGCAGGGCATGCGCATTGCGCACTCGAGTTGCCAGTTGATTTGTTTTTCTTTTCTGTGTTGATATTAAGGTAATTTTGGATACTTATATTCTTGTGTGTAATTTAAGGTTACTATGTAATTGGTTAGGCTGTAATGCCGTTATCCAAAGTGGGACAGGAAAAATTTCCTTTGTTGCAACCTCTCGGTTCCATTGATCTGTCAGGTCAATTGCGAGTATTTCAGAGAGGCTGCAAACCTCCCTCAGGTTGTTCTCTCCCTCTTCTCGTCCAGTCGGTAACCGGCCACCCATCTCCCCTTTTGCGGGGGCTTTTTCCCACAAGCTATGTAGTAACAGCCTAGGGGTTAAAATTCGTGAGTGGTTTGTACAGGTTATACGTCCTATGTGTATTTTTTTTTTTTTTTTTAAGTTTTAATGGTTTTTACAGGTAATACGTCCTATGTCTGGTGTGATTTTTTTTTTTTTTTAGGTTCACCTTTTGGGAACTGAATCGGAGTGACAAACAGGCTTTTTCCCGATTTCTCGTGCGTGACCTTACCTGTTTCCTCCACCTGTTTATCCACATTACGCGTAAGTGCTAGTATTAAGGGTTTATGTCATTCTCACGTGATATTTTGTCTTTTGATTTATCTTTCCTTAAAATAAGATACTTAATTGTGATCCAAATGCCGAGTGAGTTTGTTACATATTTTGTTGTGTAAATAAAGTATAGAAACTAAACACCCTTTTTTTGTTCCTGGAGAAAAGAAAGAAATTAAGAACTCTTTAAATTTTCAAAACCACCAAACGGTAAGAGTATATAACGATATATATATATATATATATATATATATATATATATATATATATATACACATATATTATATTAAATATATATATATATATACATATATATATATATATATATATATATATATATACACACACATATATATGGGTGAATGGAGAATGGTTGTGTATGGATGAAGCTGTGATGCATGAGGGGGACTGGGGTGGGGGATGGGGGTGAGGGAGTACTTATGAGAAATTGATGCATCCCGAAGGGATATCTCCCCGTCTTCTCCTTTTCTTCATGAGGGAACGGAGAGGTGGGTCGCCGATTTAACAAAGCGGCCTTGCTGTGGATGTGCTGTGTCTTGCTGCACTGCTTCTGACCCAGGGCAGTGGACAACATGCAGGGATGACTTGTCATCCAGGAGGTGCCAAGATAAGTGGGAGGGAAGAGGGTAGAGGAGAGTGGAGTATGTAGGGGATGCAATGGGTGGGAGTGGTTTCTATGTCTGTTTTTTTGCTACCTCCTTTGTAAGGGGGGAAAAAGCCTCAGACGTAACAAGTAAACAGTGACTTAAACCACTGCACTATCATCTCTCTTGATAGCGCAGTGGTTTAAGTCACCGTTCACTTGTTACGTCTGAGCTGGGTTCGAGTCCTTGGCCTCACTACGTATCAGTTTCCGTATATGTTTCCGACGAGCTACTTGTCCGTCTCGACCGTGATGACATGGAATTAAAGTGAAAAATTAATGTGGTTGAAAAAGATTAATATATATATATACTGGGGACCATTCAGTGTGTGCGTGTATATATATATATATATATATATATATATATATATATATATATGTATATATATATATATATATCTTGTCATTTGTAATATATATATTTCTAGAGATGCTTCTAGAATAATCTTGAAAGAAAATAAAGTCATAGAAGACAGTGAGTCAAGTGAAAATACAATCGTAACCCCGCCCTTCCCACACTATATACTCACGAGTATTACTCCTCTCGGGAGTAAAAGTTTCTCCCAGATGAATAAATTCATTGTCAAAACTTGAAGGTGACGATATCCCTCAAAGGACTCAAGATAGTTGTCAATAGGTTTGAATCCTTTTACTGCTACGGAGGGGTTCCCTAAGATGAAGAAAGTCGCCTGCTGGTAGCTAAAATAAAGGTATACCTACTGAAGTGATAAGTTTAACTCTCGTTTTATGATGGCAGGCGATTTTATTTATCATAGGACGGAGCTGTTTTATCGTGGTTAACTTTTTTTTTCAATTAAGATGTCATCAGAGCAAAGGGGTTACTATGATGACACCTTTACACATTTTGTTCCGGCTAAAGCCAATCAATATTCCTCAACTCAAGAACAACTGCCTGTCGGTACCTACAATAAAATTCAAGTCGCAATAAAACCAAAATTGATAATCCGATCTTTCACTGACCTGGCACAAGCGGAGAGAAGGGGTCATCCCAAGGCACCAAAATGGCTTCTTCCAAGTCCCTACTGATGTTCTTTCCGAAGTGGTCATCCTTGAGCCTCTGCAGCGGCGGTCGAGAGATGGTTACCATCGGGGTCATGTCTTGCGACACGTCGAGGTCGAGAGCCTTCTGCTGGTGTTGTCGACGTAGACTCATCTTCTGATTTTGTCGCCGAAGTTCGATCTTGTGGCTCGGGAGGATGGTGATGTCTTCGGAGGGATTGTACTCGCTGACTTGTGAGCTGAAGTCGTTTGCACTAGGAGAGTATTCAGTGGGACTCGGGGAGAGCTCACTGATGCATGGACTGTACTGTGGTGAATGACCAGTATACTCCTCGGTGCCGACATCATACTCAGGAGGAGGTCGCACGTTGCAAACGTAGTTGTTGCTCTCCACCACTTTTGGGCCGTGGAGGGCTGGGTATCCCTCCTTCAGCTTGAGGGTGATGTCCTCATTATGAGAAAATGTCGAGTCGTCCAAGTCGAACGTACCGAGGTCGCAAGCCTCAGCTCGGATCATACTCCGATCGTGATGCTCTTCCTGTAGGGGTGACCGGACCTATAGATAGAAGGAACGAATAATTGAATAAATGAAAAAATGTAAAGATTAGTTTCGACGCATAAATCCATCAATAATAGATAATGCATAAGAAATAATGCATGGTAAATGAAAACGCACAAACTAATATATCAATCAATAAAAAAAAAATGGCACCAGACAACAAATTTCGTCAAGCAGCAATGATTTTAGTGCATTTTGTTACTGGCGTGTAGCACTAAAGTGAAGGTGTCAAAAGCAACTTCTTGTATGTCGACAAAGGAAACTCATACTTGCATCTCTCTTCAAGTTTGAACCCTCTAAAAATCTAACACCTCCCTCTCCGAGTTTGACCTTTCGTTGTCTCTCAAGGCCAAAAGTCTTTATATAAGCTAAGTGAAAATCAATATGCGGATTCTTATAATGCTAAAGATATCACAAATTACTCTGTCTGCAACTAGTTTTGAGTTTATGCCCCCTAAAATATGTAACCCTTAGTTTGACTTTGCGATCAAACTATACATTTTAGTAGAGTGATGAGTGGGGTTATAAACAGAGAATAGAAATGCATCCGAGCTAACTTTTTCTAACTTCCTTTGTACTAATTTCATATTGTCCCGATATTATTTTTTCTTTTTCCAAACTCCATTACACTACATTTCTTGATGTTAAAGTTCACTTCACACTTTTGGCTCCATTCCCAGACTTTATCTAGAGCTCTCTGTAGTGATTCATAGTATTTTTCTGTACTTACTTTCTTTAGTAGTTTTGCGTCATCTGCAAAGAAGTTCATATAACATTCCACACCTTCATCCATATAATTTACATATATAGCAAACATTATTGGAGCTAATACAGAACCTTGTGGGACTCCACTTATCATTTCTTCCCAAGTCGAGTTTTTGTCTTTGAGTACTACCCTTATTTTTCCTCCCGTTCAAGAAATCTTCCGTCAATTTCAATAACTTTCCTTGTACACCTATTATTTCGAGTTTTCATAATAGCTTTTTGTGTAGTACTTTATCAAATACCTTTTGTAAATCCAGGAAAGTACAATCTACACATCCGTCCATTTCTTGCATTGTACCCATTCACCTTGAATAAAAACAAATCCGGAGATACCCGAAGAGAATGGAAGCTAACGTTACTCCCGCATTCAAAAAAGGTGACAAAAAGAAACGAAATAACTTAATAAATTAGCTTCACACAAAATAAATGGTAGCCTATCAAGTTGGACTAGAAATTTGTTAAATGATCGAAAACAGAGTTGTTTTAAATGGCAAAACTTCTAGATAGAAAAATGTTATGAGTGGAATTCCTCAGGGTTCCGTTCTTGGGCCACTTCTATTCATAGTGTATATAAATGATATAGAGCACGGACTAAATTCTATTGTCTCCAAATTTGCTGATATGTATACATCTCATATACATGACGAGTAATATAACCCCAGTCATATAACCCACTTCCTCACTCACTGTCCACCACAAGCATCAAACGCCAACTCAGCATCACGAGGCCCAGTGGGATGCACAAGTCCCTGACACATCAATCCTTTGGCTTCGCGACAACAGAGAACACACACACACACACAGACGAACACACGCGATCAATCTAGTAGCCACCCAGTACTGACATACGATATTACGTATACTGACGGTCCTCCCCTGGATATATAATTAACATGTATGATAGTAGACATCAATACGTAATTAATGCAGTTGCCCCACCCATGTGGGACAACAGACTAACAAGACATTATTGTAAAGATCACGATTAAGGGCAACTCTAGAATTTGTCTACTCGACACTTCCGGCCATGAAAACTGGCTCACACACCCGAGGAGCGGTCGGTTCTAGTGACGTGCCCTAGTGATAAGACTGTGTAATAGTGTGTAAACTAAGTTGTTTAAGATGTGACAAATAAAGAACAAAAACTTAAAGGTGTGTGTGCAAGTGACCCCTTTGTGCTGATGATGTAACGACCCCGTTATTTGGAAATTCATTAACAAAAATGGATAGTGAAAAGGATCATGGCGTAATTATCAGTAATGATCTCAAATCATCTAAATAGTGTATTTCAGCCTCTGAGAAACCAAATAAGATTCTAGGACTGATTGCACTATCTTATGACTTTAAATAAAAGTCCATCTCTCATTAACAAGCTATATAAATCATTAGTTCACCCACATTTGGGATATGCTGTTTCTGTATGGTCACCAAATATCATTAAAGACATTGATAGATTGAAAAAACTACAACGGCGAGCCACAAAACTGATTCCAAATATAAAAAATATATCATATGAAAATTGACTAAAACATATGAATCTGTTTTCCCTAAAAAAAACATAAACTCAGAGGTGACTTGATACAGGTCTTTAAGATTCTAAAAGGGATCAACATCAAAAGTGACAAAAATTTTAAACTGAATGAGAATTTGACAAGAAATAATGGGCTCAAACTGTCAGGAAATAGATTTATTTCAGAAGTGGGTAGAAACAACTTCACCAACCATGTAGTAAATGAATGGAACAAACTTCCTGCAGAGGCAGTGCAATGTAGTTCATTTCAAAGCTTTAAGACCCATTTAGATAAACATCTAGGCAAGATGCTGTAATGACTGCCATTTATTTTATATTATTTGTTTATTTTTTTGTTATTATTTGTCTGTTTATTATTTGCTTGATTTTCATTTATTATCATCAATTTATCATTATTTACTATTTACCTGTTTGTTTATCTAATTATACCTATGCATTTATTTATTCATTTTATTGTTATTTATATTATTATACTTTTTTATTTATCATTATATTTTTTCTGCATCCAACCTAGTTATGGATCAAAAGGTCTCCTGTTGGCATGCTCCGTCTTTGTAATCCTTTGTAATCTTTTGTTAGATATCCAAGGAAGTATTTGGAAAGGCAACCTAGAGGAAGGAGGCCTGTTGGAAGATCCAGGAAAAGGTGGATGGACTGTGTGAAAAAAAAACTTGGAAAGAAGAACTTTAACGTTGGAAGAAGTAAACAAACTGGAAATTTATGAGGATCAAGATGAGTGGAGGCATCTGATGATGAGTTCAACAACTGACAGATGAAATCAACTACCTGGCGTCTGGTGAGAAAGGTGAAAAAGTGAGAAAGTGAAATTTAACCTAGAATGTAACTTAATTTTTAATGATTTTTTTTTTTTAAATAACACAACAATTTCGATTTAACACTATTTGAATTTGGCGGTAAGAGCACTGAGAGAGAGGGCCTCCACGCGGTCAGTCTCCTGCGCTCTGTTTTGATCTCAGTCTGAAGCTAGCCCGCACTGTGATTGGAGGTATCTGTGTCCAAGTTTACTCTACTATGGCACCCAAGCGTTCTTCCACCTCAAAGGAAAGTGCTCCTAAGAAATCAAGAAAGACTCTTACAATTGAAAAGAAAATAGGCAGAGAGCGGCTGGTGATGACAAGAGTGGCTGGTGATGAGAGCAGCTGGTGACGAGTGCACACATAAAATAAATTACTGTGTACTACAAATAAAACAAAGAATGTGTGTTTTTGTTGTTTCTGTAATCTACAAATGTATTAATAATGTGTTTGTCCAAGTTCAGAGTAACAAAATCCCAAAATAGACAAGACTTTCCCAAGGTTCAGGAACATAAACCCCCGTTACCATTATTTCCTATGGGAAAAATATGTTTAACTAACGCAATTTTGATTAACATGAGGTCTCCAGGAACATAACCCTCGCATTAATTGAGAGTTGACTGTATATTTACCTAGTTGTATTTACCTAGTTGTATTTTACAGGACTTGAGCTATGCTCGTTGTGACCTGTTTTCGTATCTCTCCACGTCCAGTTCATTCTTGAACTCATGTATAGTTCTGGCATTCACTGTTTCACTGTTTAGTTTGTTCCAGACATCGATCACTCTGTGCAGGAAACTGTTCTTTTTCAGGTCTCTTCTGTAACTGTCCTTCTTTAGCTTCTTATCGTATCCTCTTGTTTCTCTCTTGTCCCATTTCAATAGGTCATCTCTATCAAGAACTTCCGTCCCTTTCATAATTCTGCACACAGATAAACAGGAAATACTTAAATAATGTCAAGGTAACAGAGAATACACAAAAGATATAGAAATGGCAGATGTTATGAACAAACATTTCAAATCTGTATTCACCAAAGAGGAAAAAAATCTACAAAACTGTGATCAAAGAATTGAAGTAAGATTTCCTCCAATGAAGAAATTAAATATTACTCAGAATGAAATAAGGAATCAAATATTAAAGCTTGACGTTAACAAGTCACATGGCCCGGACGGAGTTGCAAACTGGATACTAAAGGAATGTATAGACGAACTAACAGGAAAAATATACAAAATAATTGAATGCTCACTCAAAGAAGGAAAACTACCAGGAGACTGGAAAAATGCCAATATAGTGCCAATATATAAGGGGGGAAATAAGGAAGACCCAACAAATTATAGACCGGTGTCCCTAACGAGTACAATAGTTAAAATTTGTGAGAGAATCATCAAAGATAGATGGACAAAATATCTGGAGGAGAATAATATATTGAACCCGAGGCAATTTGGATTCAGACAGGGAAGATCATGTACCACTAATTTGATTTGTTTCTATTCAAGATTGATAGATATATTGCAAGAAAGGGATGGCTGGGCAGACTGTGCCTTCCTGGACCTACAAAAGGCATTTGATAAGGTACCACACAGAAAATTGCTATATAAACTGGAAACAATAGGAGGCATACATGGAAAACTATTGAATTGGATGGAGGACTTCCTACATGGAAGAAAAATGAGAGTAGTGCTCAGAGACAAATATTCAAAATGGGAAGAAATGAGTTGTGTCATCCCACAGGGGTCAGTACTAAATCTGATAATGTTTGCTATATATGTAAATGACATGGATGAAGGTATTGAAAGTTACATGAACTGTTTTGCAGATTATGCAGTTATTAAAGAGAATAAACTCTGAAATAGACTGACTCATTACAGAGTGATCTGAACAAAGTCTCAGAGTGGAGCAAGAGATGGGAGGTAGAATTCAACATCAAGAAGTGCAGTATAATTGAATTTGGGAAAAGCAAGAATAGAATATCAGGACAGTATAAAATTGACGGAAAAGAAGTAAAGAAAGTAAATTCTGAAAGGGACCTAGGAGTAATCATCACCAAAGACATGTCGCCAGATAAACATATAAATAAAATAGTCTGAGAAACATATAATTTGTTGAGATCAATAATGGTGGCCTTTAAATACCTGGATAAGGAAATGATTAAGAAAATATTACACTGATAAGGCCAAAACTGGAATATGCAGCGCTGATATGGTCACTCAGTACAAAAAAGAATATAAGAAAATTAGAGAGAATACAAAGAGCAACAACAAAGATGGCCCCAATACTTTCAAACTTGACATATAAACAAAGATTGGCTGAACTGGAATTATTGATCCTGGAACAAAGAAGAGAATGAGGGGACCTACTAACCATCTACAGAATTATGAAAGGAAAAGAATACCTTGATAAAGAGGACTTATTACAGTGGGACAGAAGAAAAACAAGAGGACCTGAAAAAGAACAGCTTCCCACACAGAGTGATACATATATGGAACAAATTGGACCAAAAAAATAGTGTGTGCAAACACAATACAAGAATTTAAGAGCAAACTAGGTGTTACAAGATACAAAGATGGGTCAACACAAGCATAACTCCACTTTCTGTATAATACAACTAGGTAAATACATGTACTGTGTGTATATATATATATATATATATATATATATATATATATATATATATATATATATATATATGTATATAGATAGATATTCACGAAGAACCCACAGTCGGAATACAAAGGAAACTTTAGAAGAATGTGCAACTTCTATATTTCGGCTAATAACTATAGCCCTCTTCAGGAAAGTACAGATTATAAGAATTTACAGGGATATAAGTACAAAGAGGTATGTGAAGAAGGGGAACACGCATAGTTGAAAACAGGATGACCCGTCTTGCAGGGCGGAGTCAGAGGTAAGGGGAAGAAGGGTGGAGGTGTGAGGTCATGGGAAAGGGCGGGAAAAGTCAGGAGGGTGATAATTCTTCACCAAGCGGCTCACAGAATCATCACCCTCCTGACTTTTCCCGCCCTTTCCCATGACCTCACACCTCCACCCTTCTTCCCCTTACCTCTTGACTCCGCCCTGCGAGATGGGTCATCCTGTGTTAACTTTGCGTGTTCCCCTTCTTCTCATATCTCATTGTACTTATGTCTGCAAATTCTTGTATCTGTACTTTCCTGAAGAGGGCTATAGCTATTAGCCGAAATATAGAAGTTACACATTCTTCTAAAGTTTCCTTTTTATTCCGACTGTAGGTTCTTCGTGAATATTAATTACGTATGTGCCACAACATTTTGTCAAAGTGATATATATATATACATATATATATATATATATATATATATATATATATATACAGTATATATGTATATATATATACATACATATATACATGTATGCAAAGTAGACCACCTGGAAAAAAGAAACTAACGAAGCAGAGCGCTTTCGTATATTACATCTTCAGTGCAACAAGTACATAGTAATAGAAATGCATAGATAATATATACATGAAACAAAGGAACAAGGACAGTTTGAATAAGGGTAGTGGCCAATTACCCCCTGGAGGGCGGAGGTCATTATCAATTAACTTATGATGGTGGGGCGACATCAGGTCACAGTCGCCAGGGTCATAAACTCGCTGGGTTAAATTTAACCTGATATTATCTTACTAATTTCTTGACAAATAAAATGATAAATTTTTTATAAACCAGTGCGTAGGTTGGTATTTTGATTACTGGTGGTATGAAACAAACTAAACTCTAACAAATTTCTTGCTATTATGTTGTTGGTATAATAGATTGGCTGGGCATTACCCCAATCGACTGGATGATTATTTAATTCAATATGCTTGAAAATACCACTACAAATATTGCCATTCCTAACATTTTTCTTGTGTTGTTCAATTCTAATGTTTCAGGGTTTGGCAGTTTGACCTATGTAAAATTGATTACACATTTTGCAAGGAATTTGATAAATGCATCCTTTTTTAATTTCAATACTATTGTTGATGAGTTTATGTTTTACTATACTATAATTTTTGAAAACTACCTTTACGTTAAATCTTTTTAATAATTCTGTGATACTGAACAAATTTTCTTGAAATGGTAAAATTAAAACATTATGATAATTGAAAGGTGATTTAGGCTGAGTTAAAAATGATTTCCTTGCAAAATTGCACGCAATAGCAAGGAATTGCTTAGGGTATTTTAATTCTAGCCCAATGTATTTGTAGTCCTGAATTTATTGGTGAAGAAATCAGAAATGTTTTTAACATTGGGCTGGAATTGAAATACCCTAAGCAATTCCTTGGTATTGCTTACAATTTTGCAAGGAAATAATCTTTAACTCCTTAGCCTAAATTACCTTTCAATTATCATAATGTTTTAATTTTACCATTTCAAGAAAATTTGTTAAGTATCACAGAATTATTAAAAAGATTTAACATAAAGGTAGTTTTTAAAAATGATAGTACAGTAAAACATAAATTCATCAACAATAGTATTGAAATTAAAAAAGGATGCATTTATAAAATTCCTTGCATAATGTGTAATCAATTTTACATAGGTCAAACTGCCAAACCCTTAAACATTAGAATTGAACTACACAAGACAAAATATACAATATAATTACTCATTCATGAAGGAGAGGTACCACAGGACTGGAAAAATGCAAATATTGTACCAATATATAAAGGAGGGAACAAGGAAAATCCAACTAACTATAGACTGGTCTCCCTTACAAGCACAATAGCAAAAATATGTGAAAAAGTTATCAAAAGTAGATGGGTTAAACATCTGGAAGAAAATAATATACTGAATCCGAACCAATTTGGATTTAGACAAGGAGGATCATGGGCAACTTGATCTGCTTCTACTTGAGACTAGAAATAATACAAAAAAGGGATGGATAGGTGGACTATGCTTTTCTAGATCTACAGAAAGCATTTGATAAAGTACCGCACAAAAAACTAATAAGAAAAATAGAATCAATAGGTGGCATCAAAGGAAAATTATTGGAATGGATGGAAGACTTCTTGACTGGGAGGAAAATGAGGGTAGTAATTAGAGACAAATACTCAACCTGGGATGAAATGATATGTGGTGTCCCACAAGGTTCGGTATTGTCTCCAATCATGTTTGCTATACAGTATATATAAATGACATAAATGAAGGTGTGGAATATTATTTGAACTTCTCCGCAGATAACGCAAAAATACTAAAGAAAGTAAGAACAGAGGAAGATTGTGAATCATTATAGATAGACCTAGATAAAATGTGGAAATGGAGTCAAAAGTGGGAAGTGAAATTTATCATCAAGGAGTGTAGTATAATAGAGTTTGGAAAAAGTAAAAATAGAATATCAAGAAATTGTAAAACTGGCGAAGAAGTCAAAAAAGTGAGCTCGTAAAGAGGCCTAGTAGTAATAATCAGCAAAGACATGTCAGCGGACAAACATATCAATTATCAATAAAATAGTCATTGAAACCTTCAACCTACTAAGGTCGATGAAAGTGGCATTTGACTATTTGGATGAAGAAATTAACAAAATATTAGTTACACTAATAAGACCAAAATTAGAGTGCCCTGTAACACTATGGACAGCCAGTACTAAAAAGAATATAAAGAAATTAGAAAGAATACAAAAAGCAATAACAAAGATGGCACCAACACTCACCAAATTGACATACGATCAAAGATTGTCCAAATTGGAACTACCAACTCTGGATCAAAGAAGAGAAAGAGATCTACTGACTGTAGAAATCATGAAAGGAATGGAAATCCTAGAGATGATTTATTAAATTGGGACAACAGAAAAACAAGAGGACATGAAAAGAAACTCAAAAAGGATAATTATGGAAGAGATCTGAAAAAGAATAGCTTCCCACACAGAGTGGTGGATACTTGGAATAAATTAGATAAGGCAACAGTGTGTGCAAACACTATTCAAGAATTTAAGAACAAACTTGATGCTGAAAGATACAAAGGAGGGTCACCACGAGCATAGCTCACTTCCTGCATAATACATATACACATACACCAAAGGCTTTTTTTCCCCCTTTATACAAAAGGTAGCCAAAAGACAAAGGCATAGAAACCACTCCCACCCATTCCATCCCTTACATACTCCACTCCCCTCTACCCTCCTGTATCATACAGCTAGGTAAATACACACACACACACACAGAGCGGTGGATGGTGCAGTGGTAGAGTTCCTGGCCACCGCTATGGCAGAGTTCGAATCCCGCCCAGGGCTGAAATAATTTCAGTATCACTGCACTGCTTGCTGTTACTCCAACGTATCTCGTGGGCAGGGAGTTGGGCGTGTGTGTGCATGTAAGGTCACTTACCAATTTTCTACTCCATTTCCAGATTTTATCTAGGTCTATCTGTAATGATTCACAATCTTCCTCTGTACTTACTTTTAGTATTTCTGCATCATCTGCAAAGAAGTTCATATAACATTCCACACCTTCATCCATATCATTTATATATATGACAAACATGATTGGAGCCAATATCAAACTTTGCGGGACACCACTTATCATTTCTTCCCTAGTTGAGTATTTGTCTCTAATTACTGCCCTCATTTTCCTCCCAGTCAAGACGTCTTCCATCCATTCCAATAATTTTCCTTTGGTGCCACCTATTGATTCTATTTTTCTTATTAGTTTTTTGTGTGGTACTTTATAAAATGCTTTTTGTAGATCCAGAAAACCACAGTCTGCCCATCCATCCCTTTCTTGTATCATTTCTATTAGTCTCAAGTAGAAGTAGATCAAGTTTGTGGTACATGATCTTCCTTGTCTAAATCCAAATTGATTTGGATTCAGTATATTATTTTCTTCCAGATGTTTAACCCATCTACTTTTGATAACTTTTTCACATATTTTTGCTATTGTGCTTGTAAGGGAGACCAGTCTACAGTTAGTTGGATTTTCCTTGTTCCCTCCTTTTTATATTGGTACAATATTTGCATTTTTTCAGTCCTGTGGTACCTTTCCTTCTTTGAGTGCATGCCTTTTAGTGTATTTTCAGGTGTGTATGCATTCGAACATTAGTATAATAACCTGCAAAGTCATGAATCGTAACATGTCTTGATGGTTACGATAAAAAAAAACAATAAAAGGAAGAAAATTTTACTTTAAAATTTACCCCTCCAAGACTGGCTCCATTCTCTGTTCCTGCTCCTTCGGTGAGCAAGGCATCGTCCTCCAAATCCTGTGAGTCACTCGGTGGGAGGGGAGCTCTGCGCTTTGTGCCTCTAGCCCTAGTGGTGACAGTACACGAGGAAGAGCAGGACGGCGACGAGGACGAGGTGGACGATGAGGAGTTTGAGAAACTCCTCAACATGTCTGACTTCCTCATAGTGGAGGGCGTTGAGGACCAGCTGGTTTCCGTTTAGGCAGGTCTTAGTGTCTTATACATGTTGTCCTCACTCGCTTACCATCCTGTTGGAGTAGAAAAACCTTTTATATGTTTGCAATTGGAACCATGACTAAAATCAGGATATGAGACTCCAATTTTAGTAAAGTCCACATGTATATATATATATATATAAACGGGATGGGGGATAAGATTAGGAGTCCTGCTACCTGTAGCCCCAAAGGAGACATTCCTAAAAAAAGCAAAGGCATAAGAGGGTCTAGGAGTTTTCCAACCAGTACCCTAAGGTTTGGTTCTTTTAATGTGTGTGGATGCGGTACAGATGAGAGTAAAAGGGAATCGTTAGGCACAATGTTTGTGAAAAGGCAGATGGACGTGTTGCCATTAAGTGAAATTAAGTTGAAAGGGAAGGGTGATTTTGAGTTTGGAAGTGTAGTGGGGAGGGTGTCGGGAGTGAGAAGAGGACAAGGAAGGAAAAGGGTGGCTCTACTAGTAAGTGAAGAGATAGGTAAGCATGTGAAGTGGAAGGTTTCTTTCAGATTAATGTGGATGAAGGTGAATCTGGGAGGGGAGATCTGGGTCTTTGTAATAGGATATGGGCCTGGTCGTGAGAAGAATGTAAAGGAAAGGGAGGCTGTTTAGATAGGTTTAAACGAGTGCGTATAGGCTTTTTGGGAGGAATGTCAATGTTGTGGTATTGGGAGATCTCAATGCTAGAGTAAGGGGATGAACCAATAGATGGAGTTATTGGGAAGTGTGGAGAGCCAGAAAAGAAAAAAACATAGTGGAGAGATATGGTGATGTGTTTAGAAAATTAACGATAGCTGTGTTAAAGAAGAAAGTCAAGCATAAGTACACACAGGAGAGTGAGTGTGTGTGTGTGTGTGTTTACCTAATTGTAGTTTACAGGAAAGGAGCAACGCTTGTTAGGTTCTGTTCGGTCTGCCACACTTCACATCGATGAGTGACCATCGCCCACTCATCCCAATGTTCATCCGGCCTCCAATGGTTAGAGAAGATCTCGCCTTATATATTTAAGGCTGTGTGGTGTGCTGGGAAAAGACCCTGCATCTCGAATGCACTCCCCCGAACCCCAGTTGGCCGCCCCACGCCCGAGAAAGAGTCAGAGTGTAATGAGGCCACTGTAAACGACAAGAGCACGTCACCTACAGTGCCAACACACACCAGGACTATACCCGTTGCATTGAGAAATGGCCGTTAGGGCGGAGCACTGGGAGTCCCCCTGTGGTGCCACATATAATTATTTCATAATTCTATTTTATTTTAAAATTCTATTTTATGATTTTATAATGTTGCCACATATAATTATATTATAATTTTTTGTCACACACCACCACTGAAGTAAAAATCAAAGCAATGTTTTCTATACAAAGGTTTCGTTTCCTCGAGTCTAGACATGGCATATGAGGAAGAGAGAGCGACGCTGCCGCTACATTTAATCTCTGGCCCCGCCCCCCTCACACTGCATTCAAAAAACATTACATCCACACGCACGTTCTCGCCATGGATGCCCATGTGTGGCAACACCGGGAAATCTCCTAGCCATGCCTTAGCGGTCATTTCTCGTTGCGCTGACTATAATCATCGACCACCATTGACATCTACAGGAAGTCAGACACGCAGCAAGTGTGTCCTCCGGGCTCCCATTCAGTCGCTTTGTCCTCACAGCTCTGTCCTCCCGTACTGGAAACTGCATGACAGTCTTCACGCAGATGGGGAGCTTGTGTAGTACAATCAACGCACCGTCATTCCTGCTGCTTTACGAAAGATACTCTAGCCCACCTCTATGACGGTCACCGTGGAGTAGAAACCACCAAGCGACAAGCTAAGCAGATTGCCTTCTGGCATTGCCTGCGAGTCACGCTAGTTGCTCCAGAGTAGCCAGTAACAGGATCCCCTCATGTGCGACGACAAACCTACAAGGCCCTCCGAGTCTCTGTCTGCCGATTTCTTCCAGGTTGTGAAGTAATTTTTGGCAATATCAGACAGACTCTCTGGGTGGCATGTGGTTGTTCCCTACGGCCTGAATACTATATCTGCAAGAGTGATCGGGATGTCCTGCCACTAATTCCACTAATGTTGGACTCCTCTCCACCTACGGCCCGACGGCGGACCCACCAGGACCGACTTCGAGAACTTCATGAAACACTGGGCCGTCAATCATGTGGTTACCTCGTCACATTACCTTAGTTAATAGCTACGCCGAGGCGGCTACCAAGGTAGTGAAGCACCTCATCATCAAGACAGCATCCACTGGGAACATCGACTGCGAGGAGGAGTTCGATAGAGAGCAGGCCCCTTCTGGAACAACGCAACACCCCTACCCATACAGGACGTTCTCCTACACAGGCATTATACGGTCACCCTCTACGGATATGCGTCCCGGTGCACCTAGATTTCTTTTTTCACAGGAATGGCAAACTAATGCTGAGTTACTCTCTGTGCTGATTTGGTGCAGCGCCAGTACGACAAGCACGTCCGCCCCCTCCACAGGCTAAATGTTGGACTACATATGAGGATCCAAGACCCGACACCACACCGATGGAACAAGGTCGGAGTCCTGGGCTGCGATAGGTCCCAGGAATATGAGGTTGTCTCCCTAGTAGCAGAAACTGGTAATGAGCCACCCCCCGCCCCCCTCCTTTCCCCAGATCGCTGTGGCCACTTGCTCGGAAGAAAAACTCCAGTCCTCATTAGTAAATTACCACATCGCCCTACGTCGTTAACCTAAAATCATGGAAGAGAGTCCGCTCGAGATGGTGGTACGGGCGCGAGGGGAGAGAGAGGTGTGGACACGTGATATAAGTTGGACAGATAGACATTCGGTGCACATAATAGTTACCACACTGTACATTGTATCATACCATGCCCATGGATCCATGGAACCTTGCTGCATATATTGAAGCATTTATAATAATGTCTTGTCTCAGTTATGTATGTATCTCTGTTCCTGACATGACATTGTTTCTATGCTATCTGTGTATGGCATCATTAGTATTTGTAACTTTGCAATCCAAGGGAATGTGGCGCGTTTGGTTTGATTATCGTGTAGCGAGTGCTTCTTTTTGGCTACCCCCCTTGTAAGGGGGAAAAAGCCTTGGTATATGTATGTATGTATGTATGAGTGCTTTCGGCAGGCATACTGCCAACACATTTATATTCATCAGCGTTATTCAGGCCTATCATTAGCCTTTGAACTTGAAATATCTCTCTCTCTCTCTTCCTCTTACTCTCACACACTCATTTTGTTTCCTATCCCTCTCTTTTTCTTACTTTCACTCATTCTCTATCTCTCTTTAATCATGTCTCTATCATTCTCTTCCCCTTATCTTTCTCTCTGTCTGTCTCTCCTCTCTTTCTTTTGACACACACACACACACACACGCACAAACACGACTCGTGGCGCAGTGGTAGAGTTCCTGGCTGCCACTACGGTGATCCGGGTTCGAATCCCGCCCAGGGCTGAAATAATTTCAGTATCGCTGCGCTTCGGGTCGTTACTCCAACTCTCGTGGGCGGGGAGATGAATGTGTGTGCTTGTAAGGTCACAGCATTACCCATAGATCGGCCATATATGAGCTCTGAGCTCTCTTCCGGGAGGGAAATGGCTGTTCTCTGCCGAATGAAATTATCAGGTATTAACCAAAACCAAAACTTATACAATTTGCCACTGCAGCAAGGACGCAAACTTCATGACAATCGCACCTTTCGTAAACTTACATAAGCAATGTCTCATGGATACCTTATCGTCACTGAACTTTTTCTCTGTTTTCACTTTGTCACATTGAGTTGCACAGCCCTAGTCAAGCCTTTAGTTCACTAGCTCCTAGGCTACATCCTCTAAGGAAAAAGAAAATAAAACAATGTAGCCTACCTTTTCGAAAGCAGTCTGCTAAATAAAGTTACCCATAGTTGGATACAGGGATCGATGGCGGGATGAGTAATTCTCTTAATAACAATGATGAATAAGAATAAGGTTCATTAGTTATCGTACTATCATAATTATCATTACTACAATATATCTCATCCCATTCCTTAACGCCTTGATAACTGGAGGCTTTCTTCAATTTAGTAAAATGGCCTAGCGGCACTCGCAATAAAATAATGAAATGACCGTCGGTAGTGAAATGAAGGCGATTAGCTTTTTATTCAGGCTATTCTATTAATTTTTTCTCGAACTCCTTGTCTAAGTAAGGGGCTGAAACTATGACAACTACCTCAATACTGAGGTATACTTCATTTTCAGGACAGCAACAGAATGCTATTTGTTATGTTGTATCTATATTTCAGTGCTGCTAAACTCACTAACGTGGTACACTTTATAGTTATTGTCATGGCCAACATCAGATGTTTATTATGCAGCTGAGAGGCAGACTTTATCTGTATGTGCTTTATCAATTTTTCGTTCAAGTTAAAAACAAAATGATTTCGTTCAAGTTAAAACCAGATGATTTCGTTCAAGTTAAAACCAGATGATTTCGTTCAAGTTAAAACCAGATGATTTCGTTCATTTGAGGAATGAATTCGAGTCTGCCCCGCAACTGAACAAAATCGCCTGGCTTAGGCCAGCGCAACATCTACAGTGGGTGCGGGTGTCACTGTAGTGAAATAATTAATCTATACTTCCCGAAGTCACCGAAGAAGCTGCTGGAACAATTACCTGTAATTTGTTTATATTTTTTCTTCGTCTCACCGCGAAAACTCATCGGATCTGTTATTAGGTGCAAACCAAAGTTCACAAGAGATCGAAAAAAGGCAAGATTTATAATCGGGCCAATGTCATTATCATGTTGGAGTTTGAATTTACACCCGGCAAGCAGCTCTTCCACCATGCCTCCTCTTTCCAATTTCTTGCTGGATGTATATCTGATCAACACTAAGATGAAATCGGATTTTATAGATAATGTCGTAAGTCTTAAAGTTACAAGCTGCAATTTGCTTCAATGCAGTATTAAAACCCGGTGACATCGCTACTGTCAACCAAAGAGAATCTTCAGAAAGCTCGAGGGTAGGAACCGGACGCCCTTCCACAGAGGTGCCACAGAAGAGGCTCCCCTTTAAAGAGTCAATTAACGGTCGGAAAGCAATAAAAGATTCAACGGTTCTCGGCTTGCACTCCCTCTAACATCGCCGAAGATGCCGTTAATGGTGTTAGTCACGGTTCCGCCTAACCGGAGGCTTAACCTTGTAACAGTGACCTACTTCAAGGACTAAGGACAAGCTGTTTATACGACTAAATCTATGGGCAGACGTGCAGGTATGTTCCCAATATCACAATTTCTGTCATCAGTATAACCCATTAGAAACAAATATACGCAACTTTTCCTTGTCCGTCTGTATCGGAGATATTCACATATTGGTTTGTAGTTGACATGCAGGCTAATATGGGGATTGGTGATGGGCATGCTTAGAATATTATTTAATATCTTCCTCAGAATAATAATTAATTATTAAAAACTTAATCTTCCCTTACGATACGCTTACTTCAACTGAACTCTGATCGACCATAGAATATAAAGCGTCTTTTCAAATGTGTTCGTTTGAGGTTACTTATAAAACCGATGAAATAGTTTATACTGTAATGACATACCGCTTACTAGTCTCCTTTTGGCCCGCCAATAACCGCCCTCGGCTTACTCGATGTCTAGGTATTTCCATCCGTCTCGATCAATTTCTCTGTTATCCAATTCTCCCATAATTGCATTCATCCATCCATACTTTTCTGGGACGTCATTCTTCCCTGAACCACTATTCCCATCGCCACTCTCAGAATCCCTGACATGGCAAGTGCTTCCATTAAAAATAGCTGCTTTCTCGTGGATATGACAACAAATACACGACTTGAAACTGTAACGTCTCATCGCCTTTCAAAGACATCAGCAACAATGTATCCATGGAATAATGGTGTGGAAAATGAAGGTGCGATAATTTATATGTTTTGAAAACTAAGCCTACTTTGTCATCAAATGACATAATGGCAGTTTTTGCGGTTTGTCGAAATTTTATGCAACACCGCGTGACCAACAAGGCCGACTGTTGTAGGTGTGGATATATTGCACCTGTATCGGCAACATTGGCTACACACACGCAGGTGTGACCATAGTATAAATGAGGGCAAACGTCGATCTTAGCAGAAATAAAATATATAAAACACGCCATTATAAGGAAGAAACTAGTAACAGATATATATTCTTTAATCATTAACCCTTTCATCACAGTGGCAGAATATATACTGTTCCGGATAAGGGCAGGCGAGTTTTAGTAACAGCTGAGTGGGCAAACTTCAGCTTGAATGAAATTTCAGTCGATCGAGACCCCTTTCAGGCAGAATTGCCCTCTTACCTGCATGAAATTCCCTGAACTTGGACGGAACAACAGCTATAAGGTATATTACAGTGTAGAGGTTATGTAAGCACAGGGTCCTGATAATTCATGTGTGTTTGAAACGCTCAATACTCTGTCGCAATGCACGAATCATGCTTGGGGTCAGTCCACGTTCAGTCAAAGTAAGTTTTCAATGAATCGAGACCGTAATCAATCAAGCCTCCGACCTTCAGATGAATGAAATTTACCATAATAAATACTGCATTAAGAAATTTACCATAATAATTTACCATAATAATAAGAAATTTACCATAATAAATACTGCAACAAGAAATTTACCATAATAAATACTGCAATAATACGCTCAGGCTTGGACTGAGTGTACTGAGGTCTTTTTTCAGTAGACTTAACGAATAATCATTTTTTTTTTTGAGATACGAAGCCCTGAGCATACTGTATACATTCAACGTAGGTTTTCCAACAAGGTTTCAGCACAAGGCTGGGTACCCTTTAAAAGGTCCTCCCTCCTTCCGATGGGTGCCCTTTAAAATACTAAGCATCTGCGCTCTAGTTCAGGGGCCTGGAGCATCTAAAGGATTTTCTTTGTGGAGGTCAGAAAAGAGAGGAGAGTCCCTGACATACTGAGCAGCTACACGACCTGCCGAACTTGTTACTGAAGTGTCCTTTAAAATACTACGCATTTGCGCCCGACAGTTTATGTCAGGTGTGGGGAAGGGAGTAACGGAACTCAATTATGGAGAACGAGGTGTTCCCTTAAAGACTGTTCATTATGTAAACGACCATGAACATATGGTCATTGTAGGACAATTTTTTAAAATACAAAATACCAGTGCCTGAATTTTAGGCATCGGGAAGAGAAAAATTCTTTACAGAGACCAGGAAAAGTCGATCTCCCTGAGAGACTGGGCTATGCAGACATACACAAAATATTATCAATAAAGTGGTGCCGTTAAAGACTTCACCGTTAGAAGGACGCTAGGCCTAACGATAGACGGTCGCCCTTTAAAGGGATCAGCAAGGGCCGGAGGTCAAGCTTGCAATATTGATGCCTCGACGCGTTGCCTTGCTATGCTGCCTGTCTTGGCTGCATTGTGTTCTGCTAGCCCCCTTATAAGCTTCCTTTCTTTTCAAGCCGCGTTAAATTTCAATAGGTTATGCTGCAGGGATGTGTGTCACACTCATGCTATCCTGCCTCCATTGACCTCCGTATAGAAATTCTTCCTTTTCATACTACGTTAAGTTTTGACGGGCTATGCTGCAGGAGTGTGATGTCACTGCTATTGATATCTGATTTGGTCCCACTGGTTTTAATCTAAATTTTCTTTTCATGCGTTGATTTCTAATGAGACATGCTATGTTGTCACGGCCCTACCATGCCGTCTGAATGGACTCCATTGTTTTTTGTGTAAGCTATCTTTCCTTCTATGCTACACATGCAAGTACTGACACGGTCTTTCTATGCTCTGTTGGTATCCGTATAAACCCTTTCTCTTTCTTCATGCTGTTCAATTTTGCTCAGTTATATTACAGGGATAAGATAACAAGATCTTATGTTTTTAACCTGGCTCCACTGTGTTCTGCTGACCTTCGTATATACTTTTCTTTTTATGATGTACTATGTTATAGGGTCATGCTGAAATTGTACTTCTAAGGTATATAAATTTGATTGTTGGCCAATATGTATGTTTTCTTTTCATTCCGAGTTAGAATTAACTGGGTTATGCTGTGGGTTCATGCTAGCATGACCCTAATATGTCGGTTAACATGACTGCGTAGCGTTTTGCTGGCCATGAACAACCTTTCACCCTTATACTGAAACAAGCTTTGATGATTTAATCTATGTTGCCGCACCATGCTGCCATGACCTTGTCCTTTCTGCTTTTAGGTAGCTTTTTATGTATCACACAGTAGAATCCGAATTTCGTGTGACAAAAGGAAAATAATAGAAATTTTCAACTCCCTTGGGGAATGCTAAGTAGACGAAAAGAATGGCCTGGCGGCATCCAAAGAAAAAGGTAAAGTGTTGCGTCGTACGAAAGGAATTAATCGAGTTACGCTTATTTACTGAAATATCTCACGCGTAGTTTATAAATACACCTTATCAGTGTAGTACGTTGTCGTAATGCGTTGCTCTTTCCACTTGCTTTGCGTTTGCGCGGTCCCAAGTTCTACCGCTAACCAAGTTCGGTCGATACAAAGGGATACTCGCTTTTTTTTTCTTCTTTTTTTTCTGGCTACCGCTAGCTTACTGTGTCAGCGTCGTGGCACTTCCTTGGAAAGGAATGGTATACAAACCACCCTTGATTAACCCTCATTACTTGCCAGAGAATATTTTTTTCTTTTAATGATGGTTGCCACCAGGAATCATAACCAGTTCCGTAGCATTCCCTAGAATCAGTGGTTCTTAACCCCTGGGTCGCGACCCAAATTTGGGTCGCCAAGCCATTTTATTGGGTCGCTAAGGGTTTGCAGAAAATAATTATTTTCCCACTACAGATATATTATAATTATATACTGTAATAATTAAAATACATGATGCCTAGTTTTAGGATTCTAAGCAGACCATGATTAAATAAAAACTCCAAAGCAGAAAATTTAATTTATTTTAATCATATTACTTATAAAGACAATTCGTATATCTATGTAGGCTTGGGTCGCGATGCTTGATTTGTGCAAAATTTTGGGTCGCTGCCAAAAAAGGTTAAGAACCACTGCCCTAGATAGATAAGTAGTTCAAAGATGACTTAAGAGTATATTGTGATGATTTACAATCATGACGCATTAAAATTCAACTGAGAAGGCTTTGGATTTTTTTCATGTATGAAAATATAACTTAGAAGTTAGAACACTAAAATACACGTTTCTAGTATTTTAGTCTTGATTTTATCTACGGACTTTCATTGTCGTAGTTACATTTTCCATCGCTAGGGCATTGATGACATATTAAGAGCTGTTGTTTACATACTCCAACACCTCCACTTTTTTTTTTTTTTTATGAATTTTCGTTGAAATGAAGGGCAGCAAATAGTAGTCTGAAAGTGGAAAATTGATAATGATAATTTTCAGTCACCATGCATGCATATTACCATTCTCAATATGAATTCCCTTTCTGCCTGAATTACCGTAGTGAAATTACATCAAGAGATGTTTCAAGTTACATATATACTTCCCTTCCTTTCATTGTATTGGTAGGGACATTTTGTTTCTTGGTTTGTATGTCGCCTTCTCCAAGTTTCAGTGTGTTTGTCCTGGCGCGGAACAGAATGGCAGTCTAGGTTATATTTATAAACTACTTCCGTTTTTATTTCTGGTTTCGATCGCCTGTAGTGCAACAGGGAGGATTTACTTGCCAGTTCGACTTTGCATATGTCTGTGTCAATATTATTATCCTGGCTTTGAGACCCTCCAGGTTTAAGTTTATCTTGGCCCAGTAACTTCCTTGTCTTTTATATAGGTCATGAAAAATGAGCTGTTGCTTGTTTCCCTCATCTTCAATGATGTGTCTGGCATATGAGAGCTTGTTTTGTATATCTCTAGTGTAAGCTAAGGAAGATCCGATCTCTGCTCTGCATTGCTTTGTGTGCTTACGGGCACACTGCCCGTAAGCACACAAAGCAATGCAGTTAGACCTTTTAGATGATGATCCTACACGAATGCCCAGAAAGGTAAAAGTATTAAAAGGGACTGAGCACAGATACGCTTTAGAAAGACAGCAAATGTTTGAATTATAGAAATGGAGAAATCATTAAATGCAAAGACAAAATGGTAAAAAAGAGTAGAAGAATTTTGCCAAGAGCTTTACTTGTTGAAGACCATAGTTGGGTCAGTAAATTTATCTGTAGACATCAGTAGTTAGAGATTACAAAGGAAGTAGAATTTGCTATAAAAAATATGAAACGTGGAAAAGCACCTGGAAATGATGGTGTATTGATAGATCTCTTGAAAGACGCAGGGAAAGAAGTTCATATTAAGTTAGCTCAGTTGTACACCCAGTGCTTACATCAAGATAGCATTCCTGAATCGTGGTGCAATGCTATAGTGATTTTGCTTCATAAAAAAGGAGACCAGAAGGACCTTAGTAGCTATCAACTGATTAACTTGCTATCAAATGTGTATAAAGCATTCCCCAAGATCCTTACAAATACACTACATCAAATTTTAAATGTAAACCAAATGAAAGAACAGGCAGGCTTTAGGAGTGGATATTCAATTATAGATCATTTGCAGGCAATGAACCAACTAATTGAGAAAATGACAGAATGCAATATACCTCTCTGTTTAGCTTTTGTAGATTATGAGAAGGCCTTTGACTGGGTAGAACAAATAACACTAAACTTGCTACATAAACAGGGTACAAACAGATTGTAAGGGTTTTAGAAAAGATTTATGCAGAAAGTATTGCTATAATTCAACTACATAAAAATACAGAAAAGACCAAGATCGAGAAAGGAGTACAGCAAGCCGATACAGTAAGTCCTCGTTATACGGTACATATGCGCTCCTGAAAACCTTACCGCAAATTGAAATTACCGTATACTAAACCCATTATAACATGTAATAATAGGATATGTGTTCCAGCACATCGAAAGTCACCCCTACAGACATGAAAATACATGAAAATAGTCACATAAGAAAATGTAAAGTACTGTACTGCGCAGAAGAAATAAACAGAAAATGTTTTTATTTACTTTTCACTCGCCATGTATTCTATTAGATGATGTCCCTCCTGAGGTTAAGGGAAAGTAGGGATCTCAGCCCTTACTCATCTTTTGCTGAGTGGGCAGACAAAGATGAGGGTGAGGCAGGAGGCTGAAAACCCTCAAACACTTTGTCGTCTGCACTATTGGAAGCAGATGTGGAAGGGCCAGCTGTAGCAGGGTTGGCACATTTGACTGGTTTGAAGAAAGAAGATATGGAGGAAGGACCAGCTGTAGAACCATCAGCAGTGGATGTGGAAGGGCCAGCTGTAGAACCGTCGGCAGCGGATGTGGAAGGGCCAGCTGTAGTAGGGTCGGCAGGTGTGACAGGGACGTAAGGATTTAATTTGTGTTCAAAGGGAAATGCAGGAAAACACTGATTGTTGTGGTGGCTGCATGGCATGGTGGTGCTACAGTACGGTGTAAACAAAACACGAGCGGATACAGTATCTGTGAATTTTTCTTACCATAAATAGAATTGAGGGTAGTAATTACTAAATACCATAACTGTGAATTTACCGGATAAAGAATTACCGTATAAGGAAGACTCGCTGTACCATTTCACCCAAATTATTTACAGCTTGTTTGGAAGAGATTTTCAGAAGGTTGAGTTGGGAAGAGAAAGGTTTGAAGATTAATGGTGAATATTTCATATTTGTGGATGATATTATTCTTATTTCAGAAAGAGCAGAAGACTTGCAAGATATGCCAAGTGATCTGAACAAGGAATCTCAAAGTAGGTTTAAAATGAATAAGAGTAAAACCAACAAGAAAGTTCAAAATAAAGAAATTATAATTGATTGTGAGCCTTGAAGAAGTTGAAGAGTATAATTATTTAGGCCAGATGGTGAAAATAACCAAAGATCATGATAATGAAATAAAAAGATATATTACAATTGGTTAGAAAGTGTTTGGTAAGTATAATAAAATCCTGAGAGGTTCTCTACCTTTATGTTTGAACAGTAAAGTTTACAATCAATGCATTCTGGCAGCAATAATCTATGGGTGTGAGATGTGGAAACTGATGAAGGTGGTGGAAACAAAGCTAAGGACTGCACAGAGGAGAATGGAGAGAGCAATGATGGGAATAATGCTGAGAGACTGAAAGAGATCAAGTTGGGTGAGTGAGCAGACTAGAGTAAAAGATATTGTGGAGGCAGTACAAGAGAGGAAGAGGAATTGGGCAGGTAAGTTAGTGCAAACGACTGATGAGCGATGGAGCGTGTTACTGAGTGGCCACTGCAAGATGGGAAGTGTGAAAGAGGGAGACCAGACAGAAGGTGGACAGATGAGATAGAGAAGTTTGCAGGAATGACATGGCAGAGGTTGGTATGGTCATGTGAATCATGGAATGCTATGAAGGAGGCCTTTGTTCAGCAGTGGACCCAGGATGGCTGGTTTGCTTGATCACTGAGCTAAGGAGAGACCCCCATGGCTAACCCACTATGCCGAAAATATTCTACGCGATTGAACATGACGGGGCTGAAGTTGATACATAGAGAAACCAAATTGATGAAGTTTCTCTTTGTCACTGGCAGCTCATTCATTCTTATTCAGATCTTACAACTTCTTATTCAGATCTTACAAGGGGAAGATGGGCAGAATATTTTAGGGAGTTGCTAAATGTGAAGGAGGATAGGGAAGGAAAGATTGCTGCAGATGGGAAGTGCGAAGAAAATGAGAGTGATGAATGAGAAGAATGGAGGAGAAATAAGGAAGGATGAGGTGAAGGCAGTTGTTAAGATGATGAAAGCAGGTAAGGCACCTGGTCTGGATGGATGCCATGCGGAATGTCTGAAAAAGGGAGGTACAGTGATGGTGGACTGGTTGGTGAGGTTATTTAATGTTTGTTGGAGAGAGGGTAGAGTGCCGGAGGACTGGAGGAGTGCCTGTATAGTTCCTCTTTACAAGGGAAAAGGGGACAAGTGTGAATGTAGTAGTTTCAGAGGGATTAGCTTGTTGAGTGTAATTGGGAAGGCTTATGGGAGGATCTTGATTGAGAGGATTAGGAGAGGAACAGAAGGAGTAATTGGTGAGGAACAGTGTGGATTTAGGACAGGTAGAGGTTGTGTAGATCAGATTTTTGTGGTAAGACAGATATGTGAGAAAGCTATAGGAAAGGGGAAGGATGTTTTTTGGGCTTTTATGGATCTGGAAAAGGCTTATGATAGGGTAGACAGAAGGGCACTGTGGGAGGTTATGCAGATATACGGGATAGGAGGAAAGCTTCTGGGAGCTGTCAAGAGTTTTTACTAGAGTAGTAGAGCCTGTGTTAGAATTAGAAATGGAGAGAGCGAGTTGTTTGAGGTAAAGGTGGGACTTCAGGGATGTGTCATGTCGCCATGGCTGTTCAATTTATACATGGATTGGGTGGTGCGAGAGGTAAATGCAAGGGTAATGGGCAAGGGATTGGAGATGGTTAAAGAAAATGGAGAAAAGTGGGAGGTGAGCCAGCTGTTGTTTGCGGACGACACTGCGCTTGTGGCAGGATCGGAGGAGGGATTGAGGAAGTTGGTGGCAGAGTTTGGGAGAGTATGTGATACAAGAAAGCTAAAGATAAATGTGGGTAAAAGTAAGGTAATGAGATGTACAAGGGGTGAAAGTGGCAGTAGACTGGAAGTGAGCATTAAGGGAGAGCGACTGGAGGAAGTGGATAGTTTTAGATACTTGGGTGCAAATGTGGCAGGGAAAGGTGGAGTGAAAGTGGAGGTAGAATGTAGATTGAGAGAAGCGAGTAAATGCCTTGGTGGATTAAAGAGTGTAATGAGGAATAGACATTTGGGAATGGATGCTAAGAGGAGACTGTATGAAGGAGTGATTGTGCCAACAGCACTGTATGGGGCAGAAACATGGAACATAAGAGAAGGAATTTGAATGTGTTTGAGATGAGGTGTCTGAGAAGTATGATGGGGGTTACTAGGCTAGATAGAGTGAGAAATGAGGAGGTGAGGAGGAGAACAGGGGTGGAAAAGGAATTGGGAGATAGGGTTGATGAAAGAATATTAGGATGGTTTGGACACATGGAAAGAATGAGTGAAGAAAGACTAGTAAAAGAGGTGTGGAAGGCAGATGTGGAGGGAGTGAACATGAGGGGACGTCCTAGGATGAGGTGGATGGATGGGGTGAAGGGGGCTTTGGGGAAGAGGGGAATGTCTGTTGAGGAAGGACGGGAGAGGACAGAAGACGGGTGAATGGAGAATGGTTGTATATGGATGATGTTGTGATTGCATGAGGTGGAATGGGTGGGGGGATGGGGGGGTGAGGTAGTATGTGTGAGCAAAATTTGACGCAGCCCGAAGGGATTTCTTCCCATCCTCTCATTTTATGCAATGGGGGGATGGAGAGAGGGGGTCGCCGATTTAATGAAGCAGCCTTGCTGTGGATGTGCTGTGTCTTGCGACACTGCTTCTGACCCAGGGCAGTGGACAAGGTGCAGGGATGACCCGTCATTCAGGAGGTGCTAAGATAAGAGGGAGGGTGGAGGGGTGTGGAGTGTATTCAGGGATGGAATGGGTGGGAATGATTTTATGCCTTTTTCTTTTTGGCTACCCCCCTTGTAAGGGGGGAAAAGCCTTGGTATATGTATGTATGTGTACAACTTTTTTAACTGCATTTAACACTTCTTTTGTGGATACATTTGTAAACAAGACTTGAATATCAAAGCCTTTTTTTTTTCTTTTCTTTTGCCAGTTAGGTCCATATTTCTAAGTCTACTAAATAAATCACATGAATTCTTAAGATGTGCATCACTGATGGTATCTGATATTTTTTAAGGGGTTTCGCTAATACTCGGCATGTCTATGTGGTGCTGATCCTATTACCGATGTTATGGGTCTCACAGGTATGTTTGGTTTGTGTATTTTAGGTAGGCCTCTCATATGTGGGGGTCAGATAGATAGATAGACTTTATTTGGCAAAGAATCAATATACATGAAGTGCAGATAATGACAACAACACATAGTTCGAAATAATAATTGCAAATTGCCAAGGATAACACAAAAAGCATGTACGCTTATTTCCATTGTGGTCCTCATTAGATTGTTATTCTACACTAAGTCACACAGACAACATACGTAGGGGGTTAAGGTGACCAGAGACAATCATGAGTAATACCAGTCAGTACACATATGACACATAAATATTGTTATAGTTTTGCTAATAATACTAAAATGTTCGTAACACATAGGATATTGAGACCAAAAATTTAGTACCATCACAATAAGGAACATTGCATTAAGCAAAGGAACAACAAAATAATGTTAAATTGTAACAAAACAGTATGAGTGAGTACTATATCAGAGTGGTACCATTAATGATATACTACATTATTCTACAGCTGTATCAACATGTTGTTATAGTGAATGCTACATTGCAGCTAGGGTCACCTATTAATTCTAAAATTTTACCTGTATCTCAGGATGGAGTGGGCAATTAGTATGAGCACTAGGAAGTAGTACATTATAACCTGAAGCACCAGAAGTAGGGTACAGGGGACTAGTACTCATATGAGTAAAACAACAAGGAGAATGAGGAACAAGTCCAATTACCTCGTTGCCTGGTACCTTGATTCATCAGGCTTGTATTATGGTCAGATCATAACTGTTCTCAAACCCTACCTGAGACACATACAATTCTATGACTAGCAAAACAAAGGTGGAAACCAATTTGTAACATCAAACATTATTATACTAAACTAAACTTCTGAAGGACAAAAAAAAGGGAAGAGGTCAGAACATTTATGAGTGAACGCAGATTTGGATGGTATTACTCATGGAGTCAGGTATCCCTCACTAAACTAGTGGTACATAAAGTCAAGGCTGTTCTCTGTCCATAGCTGAGACATATAGTAACCATTGACTTTTTTCTTGAAGGTAACCTTGCTATTTGACTTCCTAATGGACACAGGTAGTGAGTCCCATTGTTGAGCACCTGTGAAGTGAAAGCTGATTTTGGTGAGGGGACCTGCATGAGATACAATAAAAGACCCTTGACTGTTCTGGGTTCGGTTCTCAGCCGATAACATAAAATTACAGCTCACATATGTGGGAGCAGAATTATGAACGACATTGTAAACGTGGTTTAGTTTCAGCTGCTGGACACGATATATTACAGGTAACATTATTACCTTGCTAAATTCTTCTATACCAATATGATTACATTGAGGTAAATTTAGCATGAATCTAATGATCTTATTTTGTGCAACCTGTAGCCGAGACTGGTTTTCTCTGCTCAGACTACTGTACCACGAGCTACAAGTGTAACCAAAGTGATGCTGTAACAAGGCTGAGACCAGAAGCTTCTTTGTTTCCAAATCAAAATTTCTGGCTTTTCTGTACAAAAATTTGACTCTATGTAAACACTTGCATACAATCTTATCCATTATGGCATTCCCTGAGAGGGACTGATCTAAGGGTATTCCAAGATAGGTTACCTCTTGTTTTGACTCCAAGACATTAACCCCACATCTGACCTGTAATTGCGGTGTTTCCTGAGGTTGGGTTTTGATGTGAAGACAATACTTTCCATTTTACCAATGTGTAAAGACAGCCTGTTATCTATGAGCCTGTCCTGGACTGCTGACAGTTCGACACTCAGTGGCTCCTCTACTTCAACTGGGTCCCTACCTGAGACAATTAGTGCAGAGTTGTCTGCATATAGCAGTACCTTACAGTTCGATGCACCTGGCATGTCGTTAATATAAACCAGGAACAGTAGCGGTCCTAGAATTGAACCTTGTGGTACACCACAAGTTATCTCTCTGTCACCTGAGCAAGCTCCATTTACCTGTACAAGTTGTTTGCGACCTGTAACGTAGGACTTGAGCCAACCAATATTCGCCACTCCTAATGCTTAAATTTTTTTTTAATAAAATATCATGGTCCACTGTGTTAAATGCTTTTTGTAGATCCAACAAAACTAAACCTGTGTAGTTACCTCTGTTGCATTCCTTTATTATCAGATCATAAAGGTCTACCAAGCTGGTGTCTGTTGAGTAATTTGTTCTAAAACCAGATTGCATGGTGTATAGTAGATTATGTTTCCTGAGGTTGGTATTTAACTGATTGTATACGATATGTTCCAAAAACCTTGGAAATAATACCTAGAATTGAAACAGGCCTGTAGTTAACTGCCTCAGTTTTTGCATTTTTCTTATAAAGAGGTGTTACCCGAGCCCTTTTCATGTCACTTAGGATAAATCCTGAACTGATAGACAAATTTATTATGTGGATTATTGGAGGAGTTATAATTGTGGCTCCATCCTTAACAAACCTCGCAGGAATGTCGTCTAACCCTGTAGCCTTAATGGCACTTATGCTAGCCAGTAATTTAAACACTTCTTTTTGAGTGGTCTTTTGTAGTTTGAAACACTTTATAGTACTCCTGAACATACCCCAGCCCAAACTTCCCAGAACCTGTTGGGAGGGATTTTAATAGTTTAGTGGCTATGGTTGTTAAAAAGGAGTTGAAGTGGTTGGCTATGGTGTTTCTATCAGAGTTAAGCTTGCCGTTTATCATGAGTCCTATTCTGTCTACTTTGTTACTAGGCTTTGTGTGAACTTCTAGGGTCTTCAGAGTTTGCCACAGCTTCCTTGGATTGTGTTTGTTCTGGTTCACCATGTTAGTACAATAATCAGCTTTGGCTTTTTCCTTCCAATATTTCACCTGATTCCTATAGTACAGAAAGCCATTATAGTCCTCCTGATTTCCACTTTTCCTAAATCTAGCAATAAATCTGTCTCTAATTAAACCCAGTACTTCGTTAGTCATCCATGGTTCCGTCCTCTGTTTTATTCGTATCTCTTTGAGAGGCGCTACTCTGTCAATAATAGTAAGAAATGTGTACTTAAAATTAGACCAGGCCTCATAAACATCGGTACAATTTAGTACTGGCGACCAGTCTGTCCTACCCAGTTCATCTACAAAATGTTCCCGTGAGTAATGCTTCATGGAACGAAGCTTCACTGTGTTGTGCTTGTTGAAAATCGTCTTCCTAGCTTTCCTAGTACAATATATGAGCTTGTGGTCACTAAGACCATAATCACAAGCACCAGCCTGCGTTATCTTATTACAATCGGAGACCAGGATAAGATCTATGATGGACCTGGATGTGCCTGTTATTCTAGTAGGCTCGTCAATCAGTTGTGTCAGGCCATGAGATTTTAGCAAGTCTCTCATTGCCTTAACAAGGTTATTATTTGTACTTGCCAGATTCGTATTAAAATCACCTAGGATAATAATTTCTTGGTCATGCATATTGACCCAATAGAAACAGGTAGATTCTAATGCGCTATAGAAGGACATCTGCTTCGGTGGTCTGTAACAGACCCCACATAAGATGGGATGCGATTTAGGTAACAATATTTCTACCCATACAGCTTTGAGCCCCTCGTTACTCATAAGGTCTGTACAGGGGTTGAATGCTAAATCATTGCAAATGAAAGTACATACCCATCCTCCGGTCCTCTTTCTATCATTACTCACAACACTAAAACCCAGATTCACAATTTCCGAGTCAGAGATGGTATTGTCTAACCAAGTTTCGGTGACACTGATGACTGCTGCCCTGGTCCGCCGCACTAGTAGAGGAACTCATCTATCTTAGGTAGAAGGCTTCTGGCATTCAAGATGAAGCAGTTGAAATCGTCCCCGGGTGTTGACTGGGGCGAGGCACAGTGATCGGGGTTAACAGGTGTAGGGTCAACCTCACCATCGGACATGGGGGGGTCCTGGTAGTTCTTTGAGTGTACACCCATTGTAAGTGAAGTGGAAAATGTCCTCATTCACCAAGGCAGCATTGTAGGTTTCGAGAGAAATTCCACAACACTTGATATGAGTCCATTCCACACATGACTTGCAGCTGATGGCTCTGCTATTGCGACGGACTCCTTTTAGACAGCTTACACATGGGTGTTTTGGGACTCTCGTTGCAGCTGGGCCGGGACAGGGATGTATATCACCACAGAGAAGGAGGGCATAGGACACCAGAAGCTTGGAAGTGTTGATTTTTCTCTTCAGTGTTACGAGAACTTCCCCTTTGTTTAGCTAATCAAATCCAATGCCACTTTCTGCCTTCTGTTGTTGAGGCAGGCGGGGGAAGGAACTGGCACAGAGTATGGTGGTTAAAAGAGATCATAGAGCTTGTCTCTCACCACAATGTTAGAGAGGAGTGGAGGGTAACCAGGAATGCCCACTGTAACGTATGAAGGTTGACCACTTGCAGCTATGTTGATCAGCAAGACCGCTCCCAGCAGGGCTAAAAGCAAACCGGTCATCCCTGATGCCATGTCGTAAATTTTCACGGATATACACTATTCACGGCACCGATTGTGAACTCCTGAACTGGAGACACTTAAAACACGCCTACTCACAACAACAACTTCGGCCCCACTCAGGGATTTAAACAAGTCATTTAAGATTACTTCTCTGCGCCAGGTTTATCCTTTCTGCCTGGATGATTAAAAGTTCAGAAATAAAATCAGAAAGAGAAGGAAATAAAATCGGAAAGAGAAGGATACGAAGGAGGGAGGAGCAGGGAGGAGGAGACTTGGACAAGGGGAGAGCAGGGAGGAGGAGGAGGTCTAGCCGTCCATAGCCGTTTACTTGGCGTGCGAGGTGTGTTTGGGGGGAGGGGGAAGGAGGGGTAAGTTGGTTTATGACCCTCAAACACTGCCACACTGGCACCCTTGTTCAACTTGTAAACAAGCTCAGCCTCGGGCCTCGGACATTTCGATTCTTCCTTTCAAATTTCAAATTTGTTTTCCTAATTGTAGCTGCCACTGGCTCAGCTAGTCACTGTATCTGTGAGCGATGCATAGATTACCCATTCACAAGTCACTTAGAAATCTGTCCCCTCCTTTGGCACTCCCCCTGCACAATAAAACACAAAAAAACACGGGAACCATGCGCACACCGTCCGCACACCACCGTGGTGTCTCTTCTAACAAGCTTAGTAATTTCTTACTTCTGTTAGTTTTGTTTAAGATGCACCTCACTGCCTATTAAATGACATCACCTTTTCTTCTTCTTTTCTTCTTTAATAAGTATTCTCATCTTGAAGGAGATCTAACATTTTTCTGTCTCCCAGATTTTTGAGGGCCAACATGTATCTTGTTGGTAAAGCTCTGGGATGTTGATCTGCTGCTGCTAGGCAACACTCTCTCACACCTTGAATAAAACCTTTTTCAGGGTTTCACCTGTCCAGCTGTAATTACAGCACACCTGTTCCACAGTTGTACTTTTTAATACCTGTATAAGATTTCAAACCAAGAGAAAGAGCCCCTTTTTCTGTTTTAGGCAACTGTTTACTTGAAAGATTGTTCACTATTCCTGGTTTACGTGTGTTCTTCCATTCACTTTCATCACACAGTTCTTCTAATTTTCTTTGGAATCTATTGCCCTGGGTTTAAATAAAATGATCTGATTCTTCCTGTTGTCAACATATAAAGCAGAAGAGACAACACTGCTCTTATAATTCAACAATTTTGAATGGCAAAACCTTACACACTTCTTCAAGGTGCATTCGTGCACTTTCACTAAAAGGAACTAATTCATTTCGTAGTTGCTTTGGGGCAGATTTTAGAAGCACCTGTTCTTTGATGCATCTTCTTAGGAATTTAAGCTGAGTGATGCACTTAGATATCCCACCTGTGGGAGGGAAAAAAAAAAAAAAAAAATCCTTAACTTCTAAGCCTTGCATATTGCCACCTCCAGACAAATGTACATAAAGATTGACAAATATGGAGGTGAGGTGGCATTTTGAAACGTTAAGGCTAGAATATGGAGTTTTATTCAAAACCATACGCTTCGACCTCTTGGGCCTTCCTCACTGGACTGAAAATAGGAGAAGAATTGAAATCTGTCAACAGCATTCATTGTGACCTGATGACCCTGTGTGACCTCAGCCTGGTCTCATTTTCCCAGTCATCAACCGCAGGCTGTGCGGACATTTGTGCCCGGGATATACCACCCCCGCACACACACACCAAGAGAATTTGTAGTGTTTTCAGTGGCAATGTGTGCTACTTCCAAAGTTTCCTTTTCTTTTTTCCCAGTTTCCTTTGTAATATGTGGGCTGCTGAACTGGAAAGAAGCCAACATATTACGTAGGAAACTGGGAAAAAAGAAAAGGAAAGGTTTGGAGGAGGCACACATTGCCACCAAAAACACTACAAATCCTCATGGAGGGTTTGGGTCCCAGGCACAAATGTCCACACAGCTGGCAGTTGATGAGTGTGGAAAAATGAGACCGGGCTGAAGTCATGCAGGGTTATCAGATGACAATGAAAGCTATTGACATATTTTTATTCTTCTCTTATTTTCAATCCACTGAGGAAGGCCCAATAGGTCAAACCATCTGGTTTTGAATACAACTCCATACTCTAGCCTTAACATTTCATTTTGTCACCTCACCTCCATATTTGTCAGCCTTTACATACATTCGTCTGGAGGTGGCAACATGCAAGGCTTAGAAGTTTTTTTTCCACAGGAAGAAGATATCAAAGTGCAACACTTAGCTTAAATTCCTAAGAAGATGCATCGAAAAACAGGTGCTTCCAAAATCTGCCCCAAAGCAACTACAAAGTAAATTGGTTCCTTTTAGTGAAAGTGCACAAATGCACCACGAAGAAGTGTGTGAGGTTTTGCCATTCAAAATTGTTGAATTAAAAGAGCAGTGTCATCCCTTCTGCCTTACACATTGACAACACAAAGAATTGGATCATTTTATTGAATACATACATATACCAAGGCTTTTTCCCCCTTACAAGGGAGGTAGCCAAAAAGAAAAAGGCATAAAATCATTCCCACCCATTCCATCCCTGAATACACTCCACACCCCTCCGCCCTCCCTCTTATCTTAGCACCTCCTGGATGACGGGTCATCCCTGCACCTTGTCCACTGCCTTGAAACCCAGGGAATAAATGCCACAGAAAATTAGAAGAATTGTGTGATGAAAGTGAATGGAAGAATGCAGGTAAACTGTTGTTGAAAACAGAAAAAGAGGCTCTTTCTCTTGACTTCAAATTATATACAGGTATTGAAAATTATGACTATGTGGAACAGGTGTACTGTAATTACAGATGGACAGGCAAAACATTGAAAACGGTTTTATTCAAGGTGTGAGTGTTGCCTAGCAGCAGCAGATCAACATCCCAGAGCTTTATCAACAAGACACATGTCGACCCTCAAAAATCTGGGAGAAGATAAGGACCTAGTAATCACACAAGCACACAAAGATGGGGGAACTGATGTTATGAATAAAACTGATTATGACTAGAAAATGTTAATCTCCTTCAAGATAAGAATACTTAAAAAAAAAAAACGGATTCACAGAAGAAAAGGTGATGGAATTTAATAGGCAGTGGGGTGCATCTTAAACAAAACTAACAGAAGAAATTATTAAGCTATTTAGAATACATATATATATATATGTATATATATATATATATATATATATATATATATATATATATATATATATATATATATATGTATATATCTTAAACTTTTTATCCTACCATCGGAAAAGAAGACACTAATGTCAAAAGTTCTGTATATTTCAATCACTGTGATCCTCTTCAAGCAGAAGAGGATCACAGTTAGTGACCGAAATATACAGAACTTTCGACATTAGTGTCTTCTAGAAGCTAAGGAAAAAACGAGACAAGAACAGTCAGAAAAAGAGAAATTCTATTGGAGAGTAGTGGATATGCAAGTGAAGAAATGGTTCATATCAGAGAAAAATGAAAAAGAAACAGAAAACACAATGGAAGTAGCAGAAAATTAAAAGTGTCTTACACAAACATAGATGGCTTAATAACAGGCTTGAATGAACTGAATGATTACCTGAAGAAGAAAAAAAGAACCGAACATAATGGGAATTGTAGAGACAAGGGTGTGGAGTTATGTTCCTGACTGAGAAGGATATAAAGGTGAGGAATGTCACATATGGAAAGAATAGAGTAGAGATGATTATGATGGAAGTGGAGGACAGGGATGGGAAGAGGAGGAAGTTTGTAGTAAATTATGTGCCTCCTAAAATGGCTTCGTGGGAAGAGAGAGAACACAAAAATATGTTAGAAGACACAAGGATAACACTAAACAAGATAATGGAAGATAGAGGAAGATTAGTTAAAATGGGTGACTTTAATTGTAAAGAAATCTGCTGGGAAGAAATGACAGTGAAGGGTGGAGATGACCTATGGGGAAATGTACTAGATATGACTATAGAACATACAATGACAAAAATTCGTAAAGAAGTGGAAAATTATGTTCAAAGACAAAAACAAGAAAAAGAATATGTAAAGTGTTGGTACAACAAAAGATGTAGGTAGTTACAAGACAAAAGGGATAAAGCTTGGATTGAATGGAAAAAGACAAAAGACCTGAAAATGGAAAATATATACTAGTTATAGAAATGAATATGTACAAATATACAGAGAAGAAAAGAGAAAATACGAAAAAGATGTCATAGAAAAATGTAAAGATCAACCAAAACTATTTTACATATTTGTAAACAACAAACTGAAAAACAAACAAGAATTGGAGAAACTACGACAAGGAGTCGAATACACAGAGGAAATAGATGTGGGAGAAATTATGAACAAGTATTTTAAGTCAATGTTTACGAGGGAGAACATGCAACGTAGATATATCGAGTGGGAGGAGAAAGTCCCCCCTATGAAAGAGATAGAAGTATCAAGGAATGAAATAATCTCGAGTAATCTTGATGTCAGAAAATTGCATGGATCATATGAAATGGCAAACTGGATTTTGAGAGAATGCAGGAATGAATTAACAGACAAAATACACAGTCTAAAAAACAGTTCATTGAAAGAGGAAAAAGTTCCAGAAGATTGGAAAAGAACAAATATAGTACCAATATATAAAGAGGGAAACAAGGAAGACCTTGCTAACTATAGACCGGTCTCTCTTACAAGTACAATAGCTAAAATTTGTGAAAGAATTATCAAAATTAGATGGGTAAGGCATCTGGAAAAAACAATGTACTAAATCCAAGGCAATTTGGATTTAGACAAGGATGATCATGTGTCACAAACTTAATGCGTTTCTATTCAAGGCTAATTGATGTAATACAAGAAAGAGACGGATGGGCTGATTGTGCATTTCTAGACCCGAAAAAAGCTTTTGATAAGGTGCCACATAAGAAGTTGCTAAAGAAATTAGAAACTGCATGGGGAATACAAGGCAAACTGATGAAGTGGATGGAAGACTTCTTGCATGAAAGAAAAATGAGAGTGGTGATAAGAGACAAACACTCTAATTGGGATGAAGTGATTAGTGGAGTTCCACAAGGAACAGTTTTGGCCCCAATAATGTTTGCTATATATATTAATGATATGGATAAAGGAATTGAAAATTATATGAGCTTCTTTGTGGATGATACAAAATTGTTGAAAAAGTTAACACTGAAGAAGATTGTGAGTCGCTACAAAGTGATCTCAATAAAGTATGGGAATGGAGTAGGAAGTGGGAGATGGAATTCAATATTAAGAAGCGTAGTATAATGGAATTTGGAAGAAGTAAAAAAAAAGAATAGTAGGATCAAATAAATTGGGAGAAGAAATAAAAAAAGTAGAAAACGAGAAGGACCTGGGGGTCATTATCATGAATAATATGTCCCCTGAGAAGCATATAAACAAGATTTTTGGATAAACTTATAATTTAATAAGAACAATCAAAGTTGCTTTTATATACCTGGACAAAGAAATGGTGAAGAAAATACTAGTTACCTTGATAAGACCAAGATTGGATTATGCAGCAATGATGTGGTCACCAAGTACAAAAAATGTATAACAAAACTTGAAAGAATACAAAGAGCAATTACAAAACTAGCACCAACACTCTCAGAACTATCATATGAAGAGAGACTAACAAAACTTGAACTACAGACATTAGAACAAAGAAGAGAGAGAGGAGACTTGATAACTATTTATGGAATCATGAAAGGCATAGAAACTATTGATAGAGAGGATCTAATAAAATGGAATAGTAGACATACAAGAGGACACAGAAAGAAAATCAAGACAGTTATAGAAGGGACCTGAAAAAGAACAGCTTTCCCCACAGAGTAATAGACATCTGGAACAAGTTGGACAAAAAAACTGGTGTGTGAAAAACAATTCATGAATTTAAAAAGTCTAGATAAAATGAAATATAAAGACGTGACACCAAAAGCATAGCTCCCCTTCCTGTAAAATACAACTAGGTAAATACGCACACACACATACATACATACATACATATATATACATATATATATATATATATATATATATATACAGACGCTCCTCAACTTACGTTTTAGTTACGTTCCAAACGGCCGAACGTAAGTTGAAAATGAACGTAAGTTGTTACTGTACTATTCATCCATAAATTCTATTACCGTATCTTATAAAACACCCCTAAATAATTAATTATACACATAACATTGTAAAATAATAACATTAATTTCAAATAAATTCAAGCAACATAAATTGAGATGGTGCCATGTAAACAATGGACGCAGCATCATGCGTAGGTATTGTCTGAACCACGGAGAGCGCGCTAAACTAAAAAATTCACTCAAAAAAAAAAAAAATTACATTTTTTTTTACAGTCAGTTCAAACGTAAAATTGAAAAAACGTAAAACAAATGAACGTAAGTAGAGGAGCGTCTGTATATATATATATGGATGTGGTGATTCAATTTTTTTGCTGATGCTGTTTTCTATTTACCATTGCTAATGCAGATTCCTACTCGCTCTTGGTTGCCAATACCACTTTATATAATTATGGTATATCAATTATGATATAAAGTAATTGAACTATGATTTTTACTTGCTTTATAATCTATGTAGATTTATACATGACAGATTGGCCTACTTTTTAACTATTTTATTACAATATATATCTACTTTTTATGCACTTGTTTACATAAAAGTCTTGTTTACAAATATTCTTAAACCAGCATCACAATGCATAATTGATTAGCGGATTTATTATATAAGCCAGTAGTACATAATCACTAAAACAATACATAACAGCATAAAACAAAAATTTAAATAATACTTTTTATTATGTTGCTGTTGATGAACAACAACTTCTTATTAGACAAAACAAACCTTAATATAAACTTTAAAAATGCTAATGAAATACATATGACACTATAAAGATGCCAATGTTTCTCAACCAGTGTTCCCCAAAGCCCTAAGGTTCTGGAAAAAGGTCCCTAAGGATTCTGCAAGAACAAGAGGGATAAGCTAATGCACCTTTGATTTTTTTTTATCTAATTTCATATACGTAATATAATTAAACACGCACGACATATTCTTGGTTATTATAATAATGTAATATAGACATCATCCTATCTAACCTATTATTGAGATGAAAATAAAATGAGATATGGTATATGTGTTTTTGTTTTTTGTGCAGGGGTTCCTTGAGACATGCAATTCATTTTAAAGGTTACGCAAGGACAAAAAATGTTGAGAAGTGCTGCTCTAAAGTCTACTTACAAAAATTGAATTTTTGAATAACAGAGAACTAAGCCAAAATGCATAAAGATGTATTGTTATATATTTACTTCTCAAAATACATAAAAAATATTTATAAACAATTCATTTGGCTATAAATTGCTGTGGAGTATGTGGGAATAAATCCGTCCGCTGATTTATCACACTTATAAGCAGGTAAAATCGACCAAGTCCACGGATGTCCAGATGATTTACTCCCATATTACTCTTGCTTAATTTCTGTTGTAAAAATTTTGCAGTTTCAAAATACACACACACACACAAGTATATATATATATATATATATATATATATATACATATACATATATATATATATATATATATATACACACACACACACACACACCAAGTACAAAAAAATGTATAAAAAATATTGAAAGAATACAAAGAGCAATTACAAAATTGGCACCAACACTCTCAAAACTATCATATGAAGAGAGACTAGCAAAACTTGAACTACAGACACTAGAGCAAAGAAGAGAGAGAGGAGATTTGATAGCTATTTATAGAATCATGAAAGGCATAGAAATTATTGATAGAGAGAATCTGATAAAATGGGATGATAGAAATACAAGAGGACACTGAAAGAAAATCAAGAAAGACAGCTACAGAAGAATCTGAAAAAGAACAGCTTTCCTCACAGAGTAATAGACAGTTGGAACAAGTTAGATGAGAAAGTGGTGTGTGCAAAAACAATACATGAATTTAAAAATAGTTTAGATAAAATGAGATATGAAGACGGGACACCATGAGCATAGCTCCCCTTCCCGTAAAATACAATTAGGTAAATACACACACATATATATATTATAGTTTAATTCTATATAAGAAATACAAAAATAAAATAAAAAATCAATATAAGTTTAAAAGTATCAGCACAATACTGCCAATGCCAAATCCCATTCTAAAAAAGCAGATTCTCACAAATGTCGATTCACCAAAAAGTGCCAATGTTTGCCGATGCCAATCAATCAGCACACCCATATATATATGCGGGTGTGTATTTACCTAGATGTATCTTACGGGAAGGGGAGCTATGCTTATGGTGTTCTGTTTTTGTACTTCAGTGTCTAGTTTGCTCTTAAAGTCACGTATGGTTTTTGCACACATTGTTTCATCCAGTTTGTTCCAGACATCCACACTGTGTGTGGAAAGCTGTTTTTCTCAGGTTTCTTCTATAACTGTCTTTCTTGAGCTTCTCTTCATGCCCCCTTGTATTCCTCTTACTTCAATTTAGTAAGTCCTCTCTATCAAGGACTTCCATGCCTTTCATGATTCTGTAGATGGTCAGCAGGTCACCTCTTTCTCTTTTTTGTTCCAGAGTCTCTAAATTCAGTTTTGATAATCTCTCTTCATATGACATGTTTGAAAGTGTTGGGGCCACCTTTGTAGTTGCTCTCTGAATTCTTTCAATCTTCTTTATATTCTTTTTGGTACTGGGTGACCATAGTGTCACAGCACTCCAGTCTAGGTCTTATTAGGGTAACTAGTAAAATTTTTTACCATTTCTTCATCCAAATAAGTAAAATATACCTTCATTTGATCTTAGCAAGGTGTAGGATTCTCCAACAATTTTGTTTATCTGTTTATCAGGGGACATGTTGTTTGTGATGATTAATCCCAGGTGTTTTTCTGATTTCACTTTCCTTATTTCCTTTGTTCCAATTTTCTAACTCCATTTCTAAATTTTGTTCAGGTCTCTCTGCAGTGATTCACAATCTGTTTCAGTATTCACTTTCATCAACAATTTAGCAACATTTGCAAAGAAGCTCATGTAACATTCCACATCTTCATTCATATCATTCACATAAATAGCAAACATTATTGGAGTCAATATATATATATATATAAAACTTAAACCCACTCTCGGAGAAAGATAAGCTGAGATACAGAGTAAACTGTATATTTCGACCACTGACTGTGGTCCTCTTCAGCTGTAACTGCTGAAGAGGACCACAGTCAGTGGTCGAAATATACGGTTTATTCTGTATCTCAGCTTCTCTTTCTCCGAGAGTGGGTTTAAGTTTTATTTTATTTTATTCGTGTGTTACGACACCTACATTACTTGATTTGAGATATATATATATATATATATATACATATATATGCACACACACGCATACAGAGTGACCACTGGGAAAGAGAGAAACTAAACAAAGGAGAGTGCTTTTGTATATTACAACTTCAGTGCAAAGTACATGTAGTTTGTAATGAAGATGTAATGTACAAAAGTGCTCTGTCTCATTTAGTTTCCCTTTCCCAATTGTCACTCTTGTATAATTGAACACAAGTTTCTGGTTGTTACTCCAGCTCTCGTGGGAGGGGAATTGGGTGTGTGTGTGTGCATGTAAGGTCACAGCATTACCCATAGATCAGTCATATACAAGTTCTGAGCTCTCTTTTGGGAGGGAAATAGCTGTCGATCACAAGTACAACATGTGATCCAAAGACCATGGTGAATCACACACACATATATATATCCCTGCCATATTAGTCTCTCTCTGATTCCAAATATCAAAAATAAATCATACGAAAATCGACTAAAACATATGAATCTGTTTTCCCTAAAAAAAGCGTAGACTCAGAGGTGACTTGATACAGGTCTTTAAAATTCTAAAGGGAATTGACAAAATTTTCACATTGAATGAGAATCAGACAAGAAACAATGGTCTCAAACTGTCCGGAAATAGATTCAATTTGGAAGTAGGTAGAAACAACTTTGCCAACCGTGTAGTTAATGAATGGAATAAACTTCCTGCACAGGTAGTACAATGTAGTTCAGTTCGAAGCTTTAAGAATCATTTAGATAAACACCTAAGCAAGATGCTGTAATGATTATAATTTATTTTATATTATTTGTTTTTGTTTTGTTATCATTTGTCTGTCTGACTTTCATTTATTATTAGTTATATGTTAATTTATTATTTACTATTTACCTGTTTATTATTTAACAATACCTATGCATTTATTTATGCATCCTATTTGTTATTTACATTATTACAGTTTTTATCTATTATTTTATTATTATTACGATTTTTTCGCATCCGACCTAGATATGGACCAAAAGGTCTCCTGTCGGCATGCTCCGCCTTTGTAAATCCTTTGTATCTCCCCTCCCCCACCATATCACCATCTCTCTCTATCCCACCACCATCATAAATTTTCTCTCTCTTTCTCTATCACCCCCCTTTCTCTTCCCCATCGCCATATTCTTGTCTCTCTATCCCCCTTCTTCTCTGTCTACCTCTCCACGCATATCTTTCTCTGAATTCTTCTCCCTCTATATCACACTTTGTCATTCATGAACTGTGTGTGTGGACATCTCTCAGCATAATTTCAACGAGCGTCTTTTGAGTTACCAAACGCTGAAATTGATAAATAATTCCTCTATCGTCATCTTTACTTGTGCCAGTATGGAGCCTAACGTGTATACCCACTTATGTGAACGTTGTTTAAGCTTGGCGATATTATTTATAGAAATGAGGCGATAGCATCCGCAATATAGAGATGTATAGTTAGTTATCCGTATCATCAATAATACAGACAGTTCTGTTCACGTAGGTGTTATGCAATTAGTTTTCGCAACCGTGGGTTTTACGACAAAAAAAAAATCGGACTTGTAAAAGTAATCTTTTATTCTATGCTAAGAAGACATTTCTGAATATATTCTAGTTTAAGGTCTGTATATATTTCATCGATTATTTCAGTTTTTACCGATCATTATTTTGTACACGGTCAACACTTCAATTGGATGCATTTAATGTATTACGCAAGTAATAAAATAGCTTAACTTTAAATTACAATGATGGTAGGGGTAATGTTTGATGTACATCTCCACACAATGAACATGTTGGATTGTAATTCTGTATTGCAAATTAATTACCTCAATAGAGTCAAATCACTGCTGGCATCAGTTACCTCGTTAAGGTCATACATGCATATTTGTATATATACATACATAAACACATACATGCAAATATACATACACATATGCATGCATGTATACATATATACATAAACACATACTGTACCGGAATAGGGATGATGGAGCTTACCATGGGAAAACGAACGCCGACTATGTGGGCCATTTTGGGCACTGCCATGATGAAGATGATCCAATGAAGCAGATCCCATACAATCTCGAGACTTTGACGCAATATTATCCCAAAACTGAATGAAAAGGAAGGCCCACAGAATATATACGTGTACTTGTGCAATCGGGAGAAAAAAAGTTTACTATATTATCTAAGTTCCATGTACACATTTACAAGATTCTTATTGATGAATCTAGAATCTGACATTTTTCTCACACAGCCAATTTGATTGGCATACACTGTCAGCATTTGTTCTATATTTGGAAAAATATTTCATTCGTATTACAAACTTGCACACGATTTTCTTACAGAAAATAATATTTTTCATTTCATAAAAGTGTTAAGTTCTTGTTCCAAAAATAGTGACCATACAAAGTTGTTCAATTCCGCAAGAAAACACTACACTGCAATTGTTCACAGTTACTGGCCTACTCGACCGTTTTTCCAATTAAATGAACTGTTATCCGTTAATTGACAAGTTCACTCAGAACGCACGCAAAGAACTACCTGTCCTTCCGCCTCGAAGTCTAATTTAACACTGTACGCTGAACGTATGCATTCAGTGAAGTGGGTGGGGCTTAGGTAGCCGTGGGCGGGGCCGAGACTACATTGTTCGGTAAGAAAACGTTTTGGGAGCCTATGAGAAAATTGATAGAATTCAGCTGATACTCGTGATCAATAAAATAATGATTAGACTGGTGATGTACTTCACAGGAAATTGGCATCATGTTTCCATTGCAATAAGAAGTTAATATAGTGGGTGGGGCTTAGCTCACCGATGACAGATCCGAGCCTACTTTACCTGGGCTGAGAAAGTTTTTGGGAGTTTTGACAGACGATATAGAATTCATTTTATATTTGTATGCGATTGGTTGTGTTGCAATAAGCTGAAAGCTGTTTGAAGATAAGTATATTGCGATCAATATGATCCTCTTCAGCGGATCAGTTAGTGATCGCAATACACGTATCTTCAAACAACTTTCCTCCGATAGTGGGGTGTTCAGTCATTCTTATTCTACAGTAGAATATTATATACACAAATTTCGTCTTTGCATGGAATAAAAAAAGACGACCTTTGCAAGTTCGATGTTTTTATGACTCATAAAACCACGGCTACGAAGACTAACATTCAAAAGTCCGTTGGCTAGGTTATATGTCAATTTATTATTATTTGCTATTTACCTGTTTGTTTATTATTTAACTATGCCTATGCATTTATTTGTTATTTACATTATTATAGTTTTTATTTATTGTTTTCTTATTAATATGATTTTTTTCGCATCCGACCTAGATATGGATCAAAAGGTCTCCTGTCGGCATGCTCCGCCTTTGTAATCCTTTGTTTGCCTCACATTCACTTCCCCTCGCAAAACTTGACTTCACTATATTTTTCTGAACCTTATCATATCTGGATAATGACATGGAGAAGTAACATTAAATAAACTGGGATACACAGGGATGTTCTCACCCTAATTATGGGTGTAACCTACTCGAAGCCAATTGTAGACTTACACCGAGCATATCTTTTACCACATTTCAGATTTTTATACGCTTATCCATGAGAAAAAATATATATAATTTGAAACCTCTTTTAATATATTATTTGAAAAGTAATACAAATGGACAGTAACAATTAACATTAGTTTACTATATGACAACACCCCTTGAGCAGAAGACGAGTTAGATAACAGAAATAAAACGTTCGATTCTTTGGGTTTTGAAAACTGTTGGTGATATATTTCTGCTGCTAGTGTTTTTAACGCATGTTGGCATCCAAGAAGCTTCATTTGTTTCCTGAGCCTTTGGCAAAGAGGATGTTAATGTTTCGATGCATGCACGCAAATTGAAACATGAAAAAGACATCACTCACTTTGATATAACTTTTCCCCATACTCTGTGCATATGCCATATACAGGATAATTCTTATATCCGTCTCCTCTTGAGGACCACAATGGAAATAAGCGTTCATGCTTTTTGTGTTATCCTCGGCAATTTACATTTATTATTTCGAACTATGTGTTCTTGTCATTATTTGCACTTCGTGTACATTGATAAAGTCTATCTATCTATCTATCTATCTATCTATCTATCTCTTGAGTTCAGCACAGCAGAGGTGTCATAAATAACTTCACATTGTTTTCACTGTCTGAAAATAAGGCACAGGTTCCTCCCTCACATATCAGTATGATCTGAAAACTATGGAACTTAGAGGCATATATACTTTTCTGCCAGTCCATGAGTAGGAGGTCGATGAACCTTTTTTTTTCATTATTCATCAAAAAATGTTTTCAGCCCGAGGCTTCTTGGTTGCTGAACCTCTTAGTAGGACTTTCTCTGATATTTTCCTTGCTTTTCTTTCCGTGGACTTGATGGAGTTCTCCATGTAGGAGTCGGTTGCTTCTTCTTCCTTTCACCACCAGGATGACATCGTCCGCATAGGACACCAGATGACATCATGTAGGTAGAGAGGTGGCAAGCAATTCTGTCATTAGTATGTTAAATAGAGTGGGACTTATCACCCCCACCTTATGGTGTACCATTTTCCAGGGGATGGTGGCTGGACTCCGCTCCCTGCACTCGGACTCTGGCTCTCCTATTAGGTAGGTAGTCCACTGCAGGACCGCGAATCCCGCTGGCCGCGAGACCTTCCAGGATGGCAGTGGGACTGACTGGCCAGTAGTTCACAAGCCTTCTTTTTCCAGGTCAAAGAAGACGACCATCACGTGACCTTGCTGCACGTGAGTCAATAGCGTTGCAATGCTATGAGCCGTCCCTAACCCCCTTAGTGAAACCGCTGAGGTCCTCTGGGGGTGATCACACTTTCCACTGCAATTTTCGTAGGACCACCCTCTCCGTGGTTTTCTCCTAGGCTTGGGGATAGGGACGATGTCGAGTTATTTCCAATTGGGTGGATTTTTCCAAGACAGCCAGCTGGAGTTCACTATTTGGAGAAACGTTTTCTCACTAGCGTCCCCCAGATGTGCGATCATGGAGTGGGTCACTCGGTCGCTGCTAGGAACCGTGTCTGAGGATGACTTGTAGGAGGACTGCAGCTCTCGCAGGGTCTTTGTCCCCTGGAGTTTGCGTGGCGATTTGTATCCTGCCTCTCCTTGCCTGAGAGAGCCAAGCTTGTGCTTGCTGCAGCTCGACGGGTAGCGTGGCAGCGTGTGTACGTCTGGCAAATTCCTGCGCCAGACTTCCTGCTTCGAGTTGTGGTGCTTGGAGTGGAGGGACAATATGTAGTTTCCCCCAAAACTCCCTTAGCGTGGTGTGTTCGCTGAAGCTTCTGCACCATTCCAGCTATTTTTCGCTACGTACACGTCGAACTATAGACTCTGGCCTCTTCGACGACAGTCCGGAGGTTAACCGGGCTGTGATGTCTGCGCAGGGTCTTCCGCAAGATGTTGATCCTATGGTTGGCTTTCTTATTTGATGTTCTGGTTGTAGTACCAACCATTGCGATGATTCCTCCTACTTGGCGTGGATCTGGGTGTGGCCTCCGCTGCTGTTGCATAAATGGTTGAGATAAAAAAACCTCCTCTGTCTCATCCAAGTCGTCGATGGATGGAGCTTCGGTGGTGACCCGTGCAGTCCCTCTTTCACGAAAGAGTGGCCAATTGGCTCTGCGCACATTCCACCTTTCCGCTCTGGGGGCCATTGGAGGTGGTTGTGGCTATGGTGAGCGTCATATCAGTACCAAAATGATCGCTCGTAACCGTGTTGTTGATCCCCCACGACATACGATGCAGCGGCGAGGAGGAGGCGATGGAGAGATCAAGCCAAGGTCTAAATATACAGGTCAGACCGTTTGAATTATTGTGCGCAGCTTCTGACGTCATTAGGCTGGGTCCGTTTTCTCTTTGTGAAACACTGAAGAAAACTGTGAAACGCCAAGGAAGACAGGAACTATGATATTTTATATATTATATATATATATATTATATATCATATATATTATATATTCATATATATATATATATATTATATATCATATATATTATATATTCATATATATAGACAGGAACTATAATATTTTATATATATTTATATATATATATTTTATATAATATTTGTCAGAATATAACTAATTGCGTGGAGCGGTGCAAGCGAAGGCAACGACATTACCGAACGACGCACCAGCTTCAACTGACAGCTATAGGACCCGAGAACCCCACTTTGAACAGCCAGGTGACGTTCACGGGCCCGCTGCGCCAACTCCCTCGAAATTCGGTCGGAAGTGGTTAGACCTTATATCCTTAGATCTTGGATCAAGCCTGCCATAACGAACGTGTGTGGGTGACCCGTCGTTCAAGAGAACCACACCAGGGAAGATGCTCAGGACTTCCTCGATATGTCGCCCGATCGAGCTGCCAGCTGTCACTGAGTAACGTATGGGGTGTTGAGCATTAAAACCTCCTTCAATGATATATTTCTCGTTCCCCGCAATGGTGCAGACTTCCCCCCAAGTCCAAGTGACTGTGGGTAGGTGAGCTGTAGATGTTATACACGTGCATGGTGCTATTGTTTTCGGTTAACAATAAGGTGAAGTAAAACGCTGCACGTCAAAAAGTTAATATATTGTACGAGTAAGGTACACTTCGTCTTTCCACTCTTCACCACAGTCACGGAAAATGCACTGATGCGTACAGGACGAGCTCACACAAAAATCTGGCGTGCTGCGTGACAAGCACCGATTCGATCCACAGAACAGTTGCTAACTTTTATTTATCTAATTATTTTAATTATTCATTTGCATACAGAATTTTACATTTACACACTTTCAGTTACATGACAACTTCAAATTTGATAGTAATAAAGATCTATATCCCATTCACTCAACTTTCGCATTACAATTTATATGACAATTAATTAACAGGTACAACGACTTCTAGAACTCTGGAACTCACGCTAAAGCACGCACGCACGCACGCACGCACACACGTACACAGAAACTACGCATTAATCTAATTCTACATGTAGTTTAATTTCTAACCAATACATGCATACAATAAACGCTCGGCCACGTGAAAGGAGCTGGCCCCAGCGACTTACAATGTAACGTACAAAAGATATAAATGCAATTAGGACATGCTGGCATCTGAACATTATATATATATACATGGAGAACATACATGGAACATTAATTTAATAAAGGAAGGTAGTGGAGAACATTTTTGGCAGCTATAGGGATTGAAGGTTCAAGAAGTATGACGGTTGCGAAGATTATATGGGTGGGAGACAGGGGATGTTGAAATGGGAGGGGAGGGAGGAAGGGGTTCTGTGGGAGTCGGAGTGTCATTGTCACAGTCTACACCTCGAGAGAAAACGCTGCCACCATTTATTGTTTTCGGTTAACAATAAGGTGAAGTAAAACGCTGCACGTCAAAAAGTTAATATATTGTACGAGTAAGGTACACTTCGTCTTTCCACTCTTCACCACAGTCACGGAAAATGCACTGATGCGTACAGGACGAGCTCACACAAAAATCTGGCGTGCTGCGTGACAAGCACCGATTCGATCCACAGAACAGTTGCTAACTTTTATTTATCTAATTATTTTAATTATTCATTTGCATACAGAATTTTACATTTACACACTTTCAGTTACATGACAACTTCAAATTTGATAGTAATAAAGATCTATATCCCATTCACTCAACTTTCGCATTACAATTTATATGACAATTAATTAACAGGTACAACGACTTCTAGAACTCTGGAACTCACGCTAAAGCACGCACGCACGCACACACGTACACAGAAACTACGCATTAATCTAATTCTACATGTAGTTTAATTTCTAACCAATACATGCATACAATAGTGCCTCGGGGGGAACAAAGTTGAACCGCAAGTACCTCAGCATCTTAACCGCAATCTATTGGTGGGTTATCTCGAGAACACGGGATGGATGCATGGGCAAGAGTCATATATCCTCTGCTTGTGTCTGTTTGTGGTAGCACAAAGACGTGATACCCTTACATACATACATACATACATACATACATACATACATACATACATACATACATACATACATACATACATACATACATACACATATACATACACACACACATACATACATATATACATGCATAATACATACATACATACATACATACATACATACATACATGCATACATACACATACGTGCCTACATACATACATGCATTCATAGGTACATACATACATACATATATACATACATACATACATACATACATACATACATACATACATACATATATACATGGGTTTTTTATTAGTATTTTGATTAGTGGGGTTTTGTTGAATATAAGTATCGTGTTTGTTAAGCGATTTTACCACACGTACTTCCTTCCTATAAGAGGGAGGGTGGAGGGGTGTGGAGTGTATTCAGGGATGGAATGGGTGGAAATGATTTTATGCCTTTCCCTTTTTGGCCACCTCCCTTGTAAGGGGAAAAAAGCCTTGGTATATGTATGTATGTATGTATGTACTTCCTTCATGGGCAGATAATAGTTAAATTATATTTACATGTTGTGAGAACATGTGTGACAGTGGGCCATGTGCATTGCTATTTAGTTTAAGAAAGCAGACATAGTGTTGCCTATAATTACGTTACAAGTCATGAGTGTCACGCATGTTTCCAGTTATTTTTGTTATTATTATTTTCTTATTATTCATAAACATACGTACCTACATATACATATATGTATACATATATACATACATATACACATACATTGATATATATGTGTATATATATATATATATACATATATACGTACATATACACATACATAGATATATATGTATATATATATATATATATATATACAGTATATATATATATATGTATATATATATATACAGTATATATATATGTATATATATATATGTATATATCTGTATATATATATATATATATATATATATATATATATATATAATCAAAATTTGTTGTTTTTTCATACTTTAATCTTCCCTTTCTATATTGTTAATTTTTTCATGTATTTTTCCTCTTTTAGTTCCAGTTCAACCAATATATGGTCACTTTTACTTATTGGTGTCTTATATTCACTCTTGTCCACTATTTCGGGTTCTGATGTGATTATTAGGTCCAGTCTTGATGGTTCTTCCTCATTTCTATACCTAGCATTCTCTTGTATCCATTGCGTCATTGTATGTTCTATAATCATATCAAGTAGTACATTTCCCCATAGGTCGTCTCCACCCTTCACTGTTATCTCTTCCCAGCAAATTTCTTTACAATTAAAGTCACCCATTATAACTATTTTTCCTCCATCTTCAATTATCTTATTTAGTGTTATTCTTGTGTTTTCTAACATATTTTTGTGTTCTTTCTCTTCCCACGAAGCCGTTTTAGGAGGCACATAATTTTCTACAAACTTCCTGCTCTTCCCATCCCTGTCCTCCACTTCCATCGTAATCATCTCTACCCTATTCTTTCCATGTGTGACATTCCTCACATTTATATCCTTCTTAGTCAGGAACATGACTCCACCCACTTGTTTTACCTCTCTGTTTCTAATCCAATAATTATATGCACCATGTCCTACACTGTTGGGTGGTAGTGGACCTTTCAATTTTGTCTCTACAATTCCTATTATGTCCCGTTCTTTTTCCTTCAGATAATCATTCAGTTCGTTCAAGCCTGTCATTAAGCCATCTATATTTGTGTAAGACACTTTTAATTTTCTGCTACTTCCATTGTGTTTTCCGTTTCCCTTCTGTTTTCCTCTGCTATGAACCATTTCCTCACTTTCATATTCACTACTCTCCAATAGAATTTCTCTTTTTCTGACTCTGTTCTTTTCTCGTTTTTTCTTAGCTTCTAGTCTTCTTGTTTTCTCATCCTCTCTTTCTTCTATATTCATTGCTCTTTTTATCCATACCTGTTAATATCGATCACTGTTTGCTAGTTTCTCTGTTTTTGCTAAGATATTCTCTGCTGTCGTTTGTGACCTAAATTTAACCTTAATTGGTCTGGTCTTATCTGTATTGTATTTCCTGAGCTTATACATTTCTTCTATTTGTTTCCCTATTTCTGGTTCATCTTCTTGAACTACTTCTAATATCTTACTTATTTTTTCATTTTCCTCCTTCATTCTTGTAGTGCTGTTTTGATTATACTTCTCTTCCATCCCTAATATAATTATACATTTCTTTTTATCCTCTAAGTCTCTTACTATATTCTCCTTCTCCCTCATCACTTGAATAACTGTGTCCGTAGTTTGTTATTTCATTTGCTGTTCCATTATACCTCTAAATTCCATTTTATTTTTCTCTTGTACTTTTTTCCAACCACTTGCCTCTTTTGCTATGGACTCTTTGTTTTCTTTATTATTCCTCTTTAATTCCTCATTCTCTTCCTTTACTTCTCTTAACTGTCTTTTTAATTCTTCTATTTCTTCTATTTCTCTCCTTAGTTCTTCCAGTTTATCAACTTTCTCGGCAACTAGAGTTAATTGGTCAAACCTAACCTTCCATTTTTTGTTATTATTATTATTTTTTTTTTTTTTAGTTTATCCTCTAGATTTACTAGTCGGGGGAGGTTGTCACCTCCTCCCTCATTAAATCTATAGAAGCAGTTATCTTCTCTTTCCATTGAGCTGCTATCATCTATATTTCAACTCTTGACACCTCTGCTTCCTTGTTGTTCGTCTGTGTATTCTGCCCCCCGTTTGTTTACGCCTTTCCTATGATCCGGGGCCCGTTCGTCCCCTTCCTCATTTCCTTCCATTTTCCTCAGTAATCCCTCCCCTTCTCCTTTTTCTTCACCTTCCCACTACACCACGACCTTTCCCCTTCCCTATTAATACAACACAGGTACTTCCTTGTCGTTGTGATCCTCGTAGTTTTGAAGATTTCACCGGAGTCCAGACTTCGCTGCCACCCCGACCGACGTGTGTGTGTGTGTGTGTGTGTGTGTGTGTGTGTGTGTGTGTGTGTGTGTGTGTGTGTGTGTGTATTTTACCTAGTTGTATTTACCTAGTTGTATTTTACGGGAAGGGGAGCTATGCTCGTGAGGTCCCGTCTTCATATCTCATTTTATCTAAATTATTTTTAAATTCATGTATTGTTTTTGCACACACCACTTTCTCATCTAACTTGTTCCAACTGTCTATTGCTCTGTGAGGAAAGCTGTTCTTTTTCAAATCTCTTCTATAGTTGTCTTTTTTTATTTTCTTTCCGTGTCCTCTTGTATTTCTGTCATCCCATTTTATCAGATTCTCTCTATCAGTAATTTCTATGCCTTTCATGATTCTGTAAATAGCTATCAAATCTCCTCTCTCTCTTCTTTGCTCTAGTGTCTGTAGTTTAAGTTTTTGTAGTCTCTCTTCATATGATAGTTTTGAGAGTGTTGGTGCCAGTTTAGTAATTGCTCTTTGTATTCTTTCAAGTTTTTTTATACATTTTTTTGTACTTGGTGACCATATCGTTGCTGCATATTCCAATCTTGGTCTTATCAGGGTGACTAGGATTTTCCTCACCATTTCTTCATCCAGGTATGTAAATGCCACTTTGATTGTTCTTATTAAATTATAAGTTTCTCCAAAAATCTTATTTATATGTTTCTCAGGTGACATATTATTCATAACAATGACTCCCAGGTCCCTCTCATTTTCTACTCTTTTTATTCCTTCTTCTCCCAAATTATATGATCCTGTTATTCTGTTTTTGCTTTTTCCAAATTCCATTATACTACACTTTTTTGTATTGAACTCCATCTCCCACTTCCTACTCCATTCTTGTACTTTATTTAGATCTCTCTGTAGTGATTCACAATCTTCTTCAGTTTTCACTCTTTTCAGTAATTTTGCATCATCTGCAAAGAAGCTCATATAGCTTTCAATTCCTTCATCCATATCATTAATATATATAGCAAACATTATTGGGGCCAGAACTGTTCCCTGCGGGACACCGCTTATTACTTCATTCCATTTTGAGTGCTGATCTCTTATCACTACTCGCATTTTTCTTTCTTGCAAAAAGTCTTCCATCCAATTTAGCAATTTACCTTGTATTCCTCCTTCATATTCTAATTTCTTAAGCAACTTCTTATGTGGTACTTTGTCAAAAGCTTTTTTTAGGTCTAGAAATGCACAATCAGCCCATCCATCTCTTTCTTGTATTATATCTATTAGCCTTGAATAGAAACATATTAAATTGGTGACGCATGATCGTCCTTGTCTGAATCCAAATTGCCTTGGATTTAGTACGTTGTTTTTTTCCAAGTATTTTACCCATCTACTTTTGATAATTCTTTCACATATTTTTGCTATTGTACTTGTTAGAGAGACTGGTCTATAGTTGGTAGGTTCTTCTTTATTTCCTCCTTTATATATAGGTACTATATTTGCTTTTTTCCAATCTTCTGGAACTTTTCCTTCTTTTAAGGAACTGCTTATTATGCTATGTATTTTGTCTGCCAGTTCATTCCTACATTCTTTCAGAATCCAGTTTGCTATTTCATCTGGCCCATGCGATTTTCTGACATCAAAATTACCCAAGTGTGTCAATATTTCATTCTTCGTTACTTCTATTTCTTCCATAGGGGGGACTTTTTCCTTCCACTCAATCTCTTCAGGTTGTATATTTTCCCTTGTAAACACTGATTTAAAATGTTTGTTCATAATTTCTGCCATTTCCATTTCCTCAGTGTATTCAACTCCCCCTTGTCTTAATTTCTCCAAGTCTTGTTTGTTTTTCAGTTTATTGTTTACAAATCTGTAGAATAGTTTTGGTTGATCTTTACACTTTTCTATAACATCTTTTTCATATTTTCTTTTTTCCTCTCTGCACTTTTGTACATATTCATTTCTATAACCAGTATATATTTTCCATTTTTCAGGTCTTCTGTCTTTTTTCCATCCGGTCCAGGCTTTGTCTCTTTTGTCTTTTAACTCCCTACAACTTGTGTTGTACCAGCATTTTACATATTCTTTTTCTTGTTTTTGTCTTGGGACATACTTTTCCACTCCTTTTTTGTAAATTTTTGTCAAAATATTCCATTTCTCTTCCACTGATGTTTCTTCTTTGTATATTTCTTCCCAGTTTTCTTGTTGGAAGAATTCTCTTATTTTATCAAAGTTTGTTTTTTCATACATCATTCTTCCTTTTCTATATTGTTCATTTCTTTTCATATATTTTTCTTCATTAAGTTCCAGTTCAATCAATATGTGGTCACTTTTACCTATTGGTGTTTTATATTCAATCTTGTCCACTATTCTAGGTTCAGATGTAATTATTAAGTCTAGCCTCGATGGTTCTTCTTCATTTCTATACCTAGTGTTCTCTTGTATCCATTGTGTCATTGAATGGTCAGTAATCATCTCAAGTAGAGCATTTCCCCATGAGTCATCACCACTCTTTACTGTCATTTCTTCCCAGCAGATTTCTTTGCAATTAAAGTCGCCCATCATAACTATTCTTCCTCCGTCTTCCATTATTTTAGTTAATGCTATCTTTGTGTCCTCTAACATACTTTTATGTTCATTCTCCTCCCATGAGGCTGTTTTCGGAGGCACATAGTTGATCACAAATTTTCTGCTCTTCTTATCTCGGTCTTCCACTTCTATCATAATCATCTCTACTGTATTCTTTCCATATATGACACCTTTCACGTTTATATCCTTCTTTGTCAGGAACATAACTCCACCCCCTTGTTTTTTCTCTCTGTTTCTAATCCAATAATTGTATGTATCATGTCCTACACTGTTGGGTGGTAGTGGGCCTTTTAATTTTGTTTCTACAATTCCCATTATGTCCGGTTCTTTTTCTTTCAAATAATCATTCAGTTCATTCAATCCTGTTATCAATCCATCTATATTTGTGTAAGACACTCTTAGTTTTCTGCCACTTCCATTGTGTTCTCTGTTTCCCTTATGTTTTTCTTTAGTATGTCGAACTGCTTTATTTTCATGTTCACTACTCTCCAATAGAATCTCTCTTTCTCTGACTCCGTTCTTTCCTCGTTTTTTGCCTTAGCTTCAATTCTTTTCTGCTTTTCTGCCTCTCTTTCCTCCTTATTCATTTCTCTTTTTATCCATACCTTTTTATATTGATCATTTGTTGCTAGTTTCCCTGTCTTGGATAGAATTTTCTCTGCCGTTGTTTGTGACCTGAATTTAATCTTAATTGGTCTGGTCTTATCTGTACTATATTTTCCGAGTCTGAATTTTTCCTCAATTTCCTTTATAATTTCTGGTTCATCTTCCTGGACTAATTTTAATAAACTGCTTACCCTTTCATTTTCCTCCTTGATTCTTGCGGTTCTATCTGGGTTATGTTTCTCTTCCATTCCTAATATAATTATACATTTCTTTTTGTCAGCTAATTCTCTTACTATATTCTCCTTCTGTCTCATCACTTTAATAACTGAGTCTTCATTATGTTCTTTCAATTGCTGTTTGACTATGTCAGTGAATGAAACCTTATTCCCTTCTTGAGTTATTCTCCAATTTTTAGCTTCTGTAGCTATTTTCTCACTGTTTTCATTACTATTCTTCTTCAATTTCTCATTCTCCTCCTTTACATTTCCTAACTGTCTTTTTAGGTCCTCTACTTCTTCAGTTAAGTTTCTGTTAGCCTTCTCTAGTTGTTCCAATCTTTCAATTCTCTGGAAGATGGAGTCTACCTTACCTAACTTACGTTCCAAGTCCTCGATCACCTTATCAACTCTCTCCTCTAGTCTTATCAGTCTGGGGGGGGTTGTGTCCCCCCCACCCTCTTTAAATCCCTGGAACATATTCTCGTCACTTTCTACTGTATTTCTCCTCTCTATACTTCTAATCTTTACATTTTTATTTGCCATTTCGTCATCCGGTGGTCGTTTCATGTTGACCTTCCGCCCGTCTGCCTGGGCCAAGTCCTCCACATCCTCATTACCTTCCATTTCCCCAGTAATCCCTCCCCCTCTCCTCTTTCCTTACTTTCCCACTACCTCACGAGCAATTCCCCCCCCTGCAAATACAAAAAGGCACTTCTCTTTGCGTTGGTATCCTCAATCTGCACTTTTCTTCAGAGCGTTCGTCAAGCCGTCCGTTCGTTGAAAGTGTGTGTGTGTGTGTGTGTGTGTGTGTGTGTGTGTCCCAGTTGCCTTCATTCATTATGAATACCTCCCCCCACTGTATGACGCTCTTGTGTAATAAATAAAAAATATGTATTTGGTTTTCCCTATTTGGAGAAGTGGATGTACGTTTTGGTGTATTGCATCTGTCATGTCTATGATGTCTGCAGGGTGACCAGATTTTGAAAACTGGAATACGGGACACCTAAATTGGAGAGGTATATGGACAACGTGTACCAGCTATAGCCGGTACAGGTTGTCCATATGAAGCACACAAAACAAGCTCGCAGCTCCTGCTTCATTGACTTGTACACTTTTTCACTTTCTTTAAAGGGGTGTGTCCATTGCATATTTTGTTTCAAGCAGCAATGTATTACATATGTTGAAACATTACAACTTTGCAATAATGTATATTTTGCAGGTTTAAAAGGATTGTGAAAGTAAAAGTGACTTACCGTGATATATTGAGTTGATTGCAGAAAAATGCAGATGATGAAAACATTTTCATAATTTTAGAAAGATTAACTTCTTTGTGGCTAGTCGGTTATTCTTAATTGTCATATTTTGCACTTGATGCAACTGCTTTCAAGAGTTGAGGTTTGGTTTGAGCATATGTGATGAACTCTGAACAGGTCAGTGTGAAATAGCACTTGATCAGCTCGACACTGCACCTGTTCCTGTATCCACCCCATCGTTGGCCCATCAAAAAGAACACTATTTACACTTGGTAATTTGATGGGAGAATACTCAGTGTAAATGAAACCAAAGTGAAAAGATTCTTAAGTCCTCGCATTCTGTGAAAATCTGGTTGTTCCTCTTCTCGACAACAGTCTTACCCTTGTCCATCCTTTGCAACAGTGATGTCAGCATGCAGAATTCATCATAGAGCCCATCAACTCATAGAACATCCTGTAGATTCAGTTTTTCTACACAGTCTACCAGAGATCTTAAAGGTAGTTCACCATCCAAGGTCAGGCATTTCAGAGCACAAAGAGGACTTCTATCTGACAAGTCGACCCCCACTTTTCCAGGTAGGTAATGGCTGCTTTGAGACAACTGAGGATTTTTTTTTGTCAACTCCTTCCTTCTTTCTGTCACAGAGATTAGCAAGAGCACACTGTTTTTGATATCCAAAGAAGCCGTCTGTGGCTCTCCTGTTCAGCTTGTCATGAAGATGATCGACAATGTCAAACAGCTTAGGGGAAGATATATAAGTTGACTTGACCTTGAGGCTGGCCTCTTCAAAAACAGGGAACAAGTTTGCACAAAACATGAAATACAGTAGATGGCAACAATATTTGTGTCTGTAGAGTTGTCGTCGCCCTCAGCTTGATCCTCATCCATCTTCAGAAGCTTTCTGATATGCCTACAAATATCTGTACTACTGAAGTAGGAATACAATGCAGGCCACACCTTCAGTATACGATCTACTGCCTTTCCCAATGAAAGCCCACGGGTAGGCAAATGCTTAAGAAGTTGAGCCCACTCCAGCTCATCAAAGTCCTTGAGACTCATTCGCCTGACTGATGAAGATGAGAAATGCCCATATATCTTCATCACTACAACATCAGCGTCAATGTCAAGTTCACGTAATCCTGCTTTGAAAAGCTTTGGATTATTTTCTGCAAGTATTGTGTAGGCAGAATAATGACATCCGGAGTTTGAGTTTGTATTGTTTGCAGAGAAAGCCGACACATACTTGAGATCCAATCCTTCTTTTTCAAGAGCAGTAAGGACCTGTTGGGTAATGGCTTCTGCATATTCAAAGGCGTGTTCGGTGAATGCAAGCAGTTTAGAGACACGTCCACTATTAGGAGAGTAATACTGTATATAGGGTGCATTTTCCTTTTTTCTTTGTTGGAGGTATATGTTGCAACTGAGGAGGAAAAAAAATTGGGATTGATATTATAAGTTTAAAATCCTTTCATTTTCTGCGCCAGATTTGTCACACTCAGTTTGCTAAGAACATTCTTTACTATGCATTCTGATTTTGTTCTACCACAAGATACCTTTTTGGTAAGCTACATACAGCTTGGGTGCAAGCTTCATGGAACAGTCCATTGCTCGGTAGGATTCTTCATGCTTTATAGTATGGTATACACTGGCCACCTCAGTGAGAGCAATTTGTAAATATAAGAATGGCAGAGGATCAGCATAACAATAAAATTTAGAATATGCAGTTAAGACAAAACTTTTAAGGCTTTATTATCAAGGTATTATTATTATTATCATATTATATTATATTATTATCATCATATATTATTATTATATATTTGTATTATTATTATTATGTATTATTATATATTATTGTATTATTATTATATATCATTATATTATTATTATATATTTTTATTAATATTATGTATTATTATATATTATTGTATTATTATTATATATCATTATATTATTATTATTATTATTATTATTACTATTATGTTATTACATTATATTATTATTAAAGTATTATTATTACTTTTTTACTCCGTGGTTTTAAACCACGGAGTAAAAAAAAGTAATAATAATAAATAAATAGATAAATAAACAAAACTTTAAAATATTGGCTCCTAATAGGTAGTTAACTAATTGACCTAGATATATAACTTGATCTTTGAAACAGTTAATCTAGTTTAACAAAATATCAATATTCCTGTGCTGTTGGTATCTTGAAAAATATTCAACAATAATTTTGTATTTAATGTAAATGTGTCCGTTTTACTTATGGTGAGAAGCATATGAAGTAAAATGAAAATATGCTTAAAGTTTTACCTTTCCCCTTAAAAGGTTAAATAGGAATAAGTAACACACCTCAAACCAGTAAATATCACTGGAAACCATTTATAATTCTAGAGGGTAATGGTGAGAAGAAAAGCCGTAGGTTTATCTATCAACCTCGGTCGAGTTTTTTGTTGGGAAAAATTATTTGATTCCTAAAACTGCTCCAGCTAAAGCTACTCGTTGATTTGATTTGTGCTGCTGTGTTGATCCATGCTCTCGCACGCCACTCAATCCACCACGTGCGGTACTAAAACTCTTTGAACATATCTTGCAGTATGCTCCTGTTGCCTTGTGTTTATTCATGGCTAGTTGTGTTATGTTGCACCATGTGTTGATTTTCTCGTCAATGTATTGTTTGTTACGTGTTGTTCTTCGTCTCTGCTTATCGTATTTTTTCTGAGTTTGTTTATTTATTCATTCATTCATTCATTCATTCATTCATTTATTTTGGAATCCTATCCAGTCTACTCATTTCACTATCCCTGTCCTTGGACTCTTGGTCAATCAACTACATCAGCTTCACTGCAAACACCGTCCTTGTAATATACCCTATGAAAAACGTCTATCCAAACGTAGAATGCGGACTCATTTTAAGATGTTCCATGGTTTCGTTAATATTAACATAGATGATTATTTTATTGTGGACCGTAGTAATGTCACAAAAAATAATGGTTACAAAATAGTCTATAAGAGATCATACAACGTATACTGGGCATGAGTCATGTTCGAAGCAGTGAATAGTAGGCGGGCGATTTGAAAATGGTTTGATTCACGGTTGGCTATAACAGAGGATACCACGTCGCCATGCCATGTCGTAGGCTCTTTCTAAATCTAAGAAGCAAGCTACAAAGAAATCTTTCCTCTCGAAACTTGATAGGATATCATATTCTAAGTTGACCAAATGATCGAGACTACTTCGATTTTTCCTGAAACCACATTGGGCAGAAATTATTAAATTTTGAGATTCGAGAATGAATTTTAATCTGTTATTGACCATACGTTCTAATACTATGCATAAACAGTTGGTAAGCGCTATAGGGCGATAAGAGGAAGAACTCTTTGGGTCTTTTCCCTTTTTGAGAATAGGTATGACGTGGGCATGTCTCAATGTTTCTGGGAAGTCATGATTAATCCAAATTTCGTTGTATAGTTCCAGTAATTTGTTGAGCGAGATTGAATTTAAAAGTTGCAGCATCTCATACCTAATCCCATCTGGGCCGGCAGAGGTCCCTCTACACGAGCTTAAAGCCTGTTTAAGCTCGTGTATTTGGAAGTGAGTATTGTATTCGTGGTGTGTATGTGTACGAAAGATCAGTGGCTCTGCTTCCAGTCTTTGTTTATGCTGTAAGAATGTTGGCGAATAGTTATCTGTATTTCTTGTTTGTGTAAATGTATTTTCTATTATGTTTGTTATGTCGGTGGGCGTATTCTACAAATGTGATTCCTATCGTCAAAGTCTTTATAGTAGGTGCATGTTTGCCGTCAATTCTTCGGACGGCTGACCAAATATGCGTTAGAGGGGTGTGCATGTTAATTGTCGAAATAAAATCACGCCAAGACTTTCGCTTGGACTGTTTCATGATTTTACGGGCCTCTGCTTGCGCCTTTTTAAAAGTAATCAAGTTGGGTAAAATTGGGTTGTTTTTAAAAGTTTGATAAGCCCTATTCCGCTTCCAAAGTGCTTTTCTGCAGTCTGATGTCCACCAAGGAACTCTATGCTTGTGAAATTCCGAGGTCTTTGGTATGTGCTTATGCGCTGAATTCAAAATGGATAATGTCAAATTGACTACTTTGTCATCTGTGGTGCTGACGTTGGTAGTACGTCGATACATTTTCCCAGTTGACTTTCCTCATGATGAATTTGGGACAGGGACAGGTAGGGGGTGGGTTGTCTCCATAGGCTGGAGGCTGGAGCAGCCGTAACGTGGTCTCTCCCTATTTTTAGGATGACTGGGAAATGATCGCTGAGCATGGTGTCGTCATGCGTAGTCCATTCTATGTCGTCAGGCAACGCAGGAGATGATATGGATAAATCGGTGCATGAAAAAGTGCCCCGAGCATTGTCTACACGAGTGGAATCGCCAGTGTTTAGGAGGACTAGGTTGTTGATATTCAGAACTGCCTCCATCTGTTCCCCTTGAGCACATGTTCTATCACTCCCCCACATGTGATGGTGGGAGTTAAAGTCTCCTACTATAGGTTTATGGTGGGGCAGCTGTCTTATAAGTTCATTTACCTCCTGTAGCGGAAATAGTTGGTCTGGAAGTAAATATATGGAACAGATGGACGTAAGTTTGTTCTGTACTTTCGTTTTGAGAGCAACTGCCTCCAAGGTTGTGGATAGTGGCTGCTCCGCTTGGGGAAGGCAGTCGCTGACAGCAACTACGACCACCCCTCCAGGCGCGAACCTGTCCTTCCTATAGATGGTATTTTTTCAGGTTTAATTGAACACTGGGATTTAGGAATGTTTCCTGAAGACATAACTGAGGGGTTGATTATAGAGTTGAAAATAGATTGTTTATTTATTTCTAATACCTCGGCAATCCCACTGGATGATTTTCATCTTATTTTTTTTTTTTCATTTATCTTTCTATTTACTTCGATTTCTTCCTTTCTTGGCCTTAGTGGGAGAGGTGTGTTTTGCCCCCGATGCTCGGTCTGAGCTGGATACCGGACTTCATAGTCGTTTGCAGGAGCCGGCAATCTCCATGGGTACATCCTCTTCCACATGTGCAGGCACACGTAGTGGAAGCTCTGAGATAGTCGGGGAAGGAAGATGCGAGTGCGTGGTTTGTTTGGTACGTGGGCAAAGATCTTTGTCCTTATCAGAGTGCTTGCTTACAGTTTGTCCCAATGGTTCTGTACGTTTTCTTAACTGCAGAAGCATAGGAAGTTGCTCCGGAGGGACTAGTTGGGGGTAACTTGTCTTTCCATCACACGCTTCCGTGCTTCGTAGAAAGAGATGCCACAAGTTGCTTTCTCGGTACAAATTTCTTTCTCTATTTTGAAGGTGGGACAATCTCGGGAGGTGGGCGCATGCTTGTTGTTAAAGGGGCAGTTGACACATTGAAGCACATTTGCAGAGCAGGCATCTGTAGGATGTTCGCCTGCACACTTACTGCACACGATCATTTGGCTACAAAACTTAGAAAGGTGACCATATTTAAAACACTTATTAGAGCGCAAAGGGTTGGGGGCATATGATCGTACTGAGTCATGGATGTATCCAACTTTGACATGGTCAGGGAGGGTTGTGGAGTTGAAGGTGAGGATAATAAGGGGCGTGTTCACTTTCATGTTCTTTTCCCGGTCCAGTCGCGTTATGAATTTGACATCTAGAATCCCTTCGTCTTTCATTTCTTCGATGATGTCAGACTCGTCCATGGTCATCAAATCTCTGATGTGGATTACTCCTCTGCAGGAGTTGAGTGACTTAGGGAGGGAGGCAACAACATCGAAGAAATGAAACTTCTTGGCATTTCTTCAGAATAAAGAGGTTGAGTTCAGCTAATCGGGTTTGGTCAGCGTGGAGAAAAACGTGCCTAGCCTTATTCGGGTCGTCAGGGGAAGTCTTTTTCGTTTGCAGTGGAGTTGAAGACTCCATTCTGCACGTCGGGGTGGGGGACAAGCCCCCTGGTACCATGGAACACAAGAAATGTGCTCAGAAGAGCCAAAGGGACAATACTACAGGGGTCACACGGTTTCTTGGCGACTGGCGACAGTCGCGTGGAATGACACGCTGTGTGCCCAGTGGGGATGGGGTCTACACTGCTCTAAACTACGTCAGCTTAATACTAAATTTCGCCGGGCCCGACGACAGAGGAGTCTCACAAGCCAGCAAGGACTCGTGCGGTTCGCGTAGATTTAAGAAAAGACGGAGAGACCAAGGGAAAGGAAGACCTTGGAAACGCCCAGAAGTGGGTGTCAGCATTATCTGTCTAGAATCCAGACATACAATAATGCCACCCCCAACACTAAATGTAGGACATTCAACTATAAAATACACCACAAGAATTGGGCAATTGTTCAGAGTAGACTGGTAACGTATGAAAGTCAAGAATTGGGAAATTGTTCAGAGTAGACTGGTAAAGTACGAATGTCACTGTTAAAGTGCCGATTGTCCGCTAATATAAGTTGGTTATGTTTATTAACGCAGTTGATATAGTGCAAGTGTTAGACTAAATCTCACGTTGTGAGGACTCACCGGTGTGTTTCCTCATCAGTCACTTTTAAGTAGAATTGTTATGTAAGTTATGCGAGTGTAATAATGGTTTTCCAACCAAAGCCACACCTATCGCTGTCAAACATTATTAAGGAAAAACAGACGAAAATGTCCTAAATGCAACGCACGATCTATCGATTCAACACAACAACTCGTCCACCGTAACTTGCATTTCAATAACACTCTAACTGCAAGGTGACCACATCCACAGATGTTACAACACCACGCGCGCCCCTACTCGATGAAGTCAAGTGTTTCACTGTATCTCTTGCTGTGAGGATTCACCGGTGGATGTCTTTCATTCGGCACTTTCAAGTATAAATGTAGTAATTCGAGTGTAATAATAGCTTTCCAATTTTTTCTTTCGTTATGTCACCTTTTTATCGTGGGAAAAACTGCTACCACCTTTTTGTCTTTTCTCTTGAATTCAAGTTCCCAAACAATCTTGGTGATTAACTTATTCCTGTCAGCTGTCGTAATTTGCAGAACATGACTGGAAAACAATCTCGTGCCACACTTCACCAATATATGCATATACACATATATTTACTATATTTCTTAAGTTTATCGTCTGTATATTGTACGTCAAGCTAGGATTTCAAGGTAACTCATTGCATGCATAAACCTAATCTATATAGGATTGATGTAGCATATACTCGTACACATACTTGTTTATTGTCTGTTTGTTACATTTGTTTGTTGAATGTACAGCTATTAGCCCAGGCGTGTGTAGAAGAATGGATAAGAACGGGTAACTAAGGAGCAGTTTGCGGTACCGGTCCAGAGCGAGTTCAAACCACCCGAAGGATATGGAGGGGGGGGGGGTAATGATTGATTATATGTTGTAGCCGTGCATACGCTGTAACTGGATTACTTGTGATAAGATAGAATGGAATTGTAAGCCCGTATAACACTGACTAGGGGACCAGGCCCCGACCTCGGTGTCGGTGCCGGTATTACAGGAGGCTGAAGATGACCTTTATTTGATGTAATTGTACAAATAAGATATTTGAACAAGTGTAACGTGATGGTGTAAAAAAAAAAGTGAGGTAATGTTATGGTAGCGTGGACGTAGGGATATAAAGTACGGGAAATTGTTGCCAACGGCCATACAACTCTGAACACACCGCTTCTCGTCCGATGAGGCAAGTTAACCAGCGTTGGGTCTGGTTAGTACTTGGATGTGTGACCTCCTGGGAACACCAGGTGTTGATATTTTATCTTCTTCTCTTTCTGTTCTAGTATTCTTGCTTCGTTTATACCAACGTAACTGCAAACAAACGGCCGACATTTCACCTCCCCTGGCTGCCCTGTCCTCGTTGTATACCCTATGAAGCAAGATCTAAGGATATTCTAACCACTTCCGACCGAATTTCGAGGGAGTTGGCGCAGCGGGCCCGTGAACGTCACCTGGCTGTTCAAAGTGGGGTTCGCGGGTCCTATAGCTGTCAGTTGAAGCTGGTGCGTCGTTCGGGAATGTCGTTGCCTTCGCTCGCACCGCTCCACGCAATTAGTTATATTCTGACAAATATTATATAAAAAAATATATATAAAATATTATAGTTCCTGTCTATATATATGAATATATATATAGAATATTATAGTTCCTGTCTTCCTTGGCGTTTCAGTTTCCTTCAGTGTTTCACAAAGAGAAAACGGACCCAGCCTAATGACGTCAGAAGCTGCGCACAATAATTCAAACGGTCTGACCTGTATATTTAGACCTTGCTATGAAGAACGTCTATCCAAACGTAGAATGCGGGCTCATTTAACTGGATTCTTTTTTTTTTCAAAATGTTCCATGGCTTCGTTGATATTAACATAGATGAATATTTCATTGTGGACCGTAGTAATGTCACAAAAATAATTTGTTACAAAATAGCCTATAAGACATCAAACACAAATGAATATTTTTTTCATTTTCTTTTCTTGATAAGTATTGTAAATGTTTGAAACAAAGTACCTGTTCAACTTGTAGTTCGTTGCATACATAACCCTAATCTACATGGGATTGATGTAGCATATACTGGCACATATATATATATATATGTGTTAGGGTTAATAATCTTTTCAAATACAATTTTTTATCAATAGTTATCAACGATTGGAGATGGAAATGAGGGAGGAAAAACAACACACTATAGTAGCTATGCCGTAATGGTCTGCCGACTGTTGTATTAGGGTTAAGATTCTTGTTATATCATATATTTTATTTTAACAAATTATTTTTATATAATACATACAAACTTTCACGTTTTTATTTTAACAAATTATTTTTATATAATACATACAAACTTTCACGTTTTTATTTTATCAAATTATTTTATATGGTGCATGCATACAAACTTTCGCATTTTATCAAATTATCTTGTATAGTACATACATACCTGGACTGCCTGCACGGGTGGAATTGCCGTCTTCTCAAGTAAAATATAACATACATATAATAACCTGTCAGTACCTTCTTGTAAGAGGTAGATAGGTAAGAGGGTAGAAGCCTTGTGTAACAAAGATATTGATTATAAATACGAGTCCGGGAGTTCGCGTGTATTGCTGAGATGACATTCCTTAGTAATCTAAATGAGAATTATGCAGACTCGAGATTATTCCAAGTAAACAATAATGCCGTAAAGACTTGAAACAAAGAATCTGGTGTAACGGTGGAGGAGAAAGTTCTTTGGATCACGTACATAAGATCATGTCACTGCTAAGCTCACGTACGATCTTGTATATGTCCTTTCGGGGGCTCCTACATTTTCATTCTCCCAAACAGAAGTGAGTCGCCATATCCATAAATGAGGCGGTGACAGTGGTAACACTTATATATATATATATATATATATATATATATATATATATATATATATATATATATATATATATATATATCATATATACTATTCTACCTGTACGGATGAAATTACCAACATAGTATGGATACAGCTTCCTCCAAGCTATAGTGGAGGAAAAAATATCACGGTAGGATATAATGTCACTGGAGGACAAAATATAATTTTAGAAAGGGATGCCGGACATAATGTCACTGAACGACGGGAGGCCGGCGTGAATCACGGTGACGTAGGGGGACAAAATGTACAAAATAGATCGGATGACCGTAATCGACCAGATGTCCGTGATGGGGGAAATGTTAATTTTGATAGGAGAAATGTTAATGAGGCATTGAATGTCAATGAAGGACCAAATAATAATAATATAGAGCAAGGCATAAATAAAAAACAAAATGATAATATAAGACATGATATTGAAACTCAAAATGTGTCAAAAAGAAATAATCAGGAGTTTCTTAAAACTATGTACTTTAATGCTCGTAGTATTAGGAACAAATTTCAAGAAATACAGGCGTATGTCAAAAGCGAAAATCTCGATATGATAGGAATAACTGAGACATGGTTAAATGGTACAGAGTTCGAAGCTGAATTTAATATTGCGGGATTTAAACACTTTCATCAGGATAGAAACCACAAGAAAGGTGGGGGTGTTCTATTGTACGTTAAAAACAATGTTCATGCTTGTGTTTTAGAGAAAGTGAAACAGGATGCATATGAAAGTTTGTGGGTTGAGTTAACCCAAACAAATGGACAAAAAATGAATATAGGTGTAATATATAGGCCAAAGACATTATCATTAGCAGACGACAAACTGTTATTTCAAGAACTGTCTAGTTTCTGCAACCGGGATTTATTGATAATGGGTGATTTCAATTTTACTGACATTGATTGGATGACCCTTGAACATGGCCATATAGGTAGTCGCTTGATTGATTTTCTTGGTGACAATTACTTAATTCAGCATGTAAAAGAGCCCACAAGATATGGAAACTTACTCGATTTATTGATCACTAGCCGCGAAAGCATGGCAACTGATGTAGAAGTCGGTGAATCTGTTGCAAATAGCGATCACAACTTAGTCAGATTCAAACTCCTAAACAATTTTAGAATAGATACTTGTGCTTCTAAAATACCCGATTTCAGTAAAGCTCAGTTCATAGAACTACGTCAGGAGCTTCAGCTTACAGATTGGGAGGAAAAATTAAACGAAAGGCCTGTAGATCAGATGTGGGAAATATTTCAAAATACGCTCACTAAGATGATTCAAACTTACATTCCTTTTAAGGACAGACGTCCCCCAAATCAGGCTCGCCCAAAGTGGCTCGACAAAGAAACTGAAAAAAGTATTGCTAAAAAGAGACAGGCTTATAAGAAATATAAGTGCTCGGGTGCATCTAATGACTATGAAAGTTATGTATCAATACAGAGAGATTTAAAAAAGACAATAAGAAAAAGAAAACGACAATACGAAATGAACATCGCTGAGAAATCCAAAGAGAATCCCAAAGAATTCTATAGTTACATTAGAGATAAAAAGGTTGTTAGGAATCACATTGGTCCACTATTATCTGCTGACGGTCAACTTGAATATTCAAATGAAGGAATGTGTAATCTCTTAAACAATTATTTTAGCTCGGTATTCGTAAACGAAACACCTCAAAGTGAATTCCAAACTGAAACCTGTGAAAAGTCTGGGGTAAACTTACTCACTACGGTAAATATAACAAAAGAAACAATTAAAAGGTGTATAGACAAACTCAAAGTTAATAAAACACCAGGGCCTGACGGTTGGCATCCAAGAATCTTAAAGGAAATGAAAAATGAGATTGTTGTTCCATTAGAAATTATTTTCAAGAAATCCATCATATCCGGAGATGTCCCAAGAGAATGGAAGCTAGCTAACGTTACTCCCATATTCAAAAAAGGTGACAAAAAGAAACCAAATAACTATAGGCCTATTAGTTTGACTTCGATCGTAGGAAAAATAATGGAAACTATCATCAGAGATGCTATCGAATATCATTTAGAAAGTAACCGTTTGATAAATGATAGCCAACATGGTTTCAGACGGAAACGTTCTTGCGTGACTAACTTACTCGAATTCTACAACACAGTTGTCTCGAATTATGACAAAAGAAACAATATAGATTTAATATATCTAGACTTTGCAAAAGCTTTTGATACCGTCCCACACGAAAGACTACTTACTAAATTAGCTTTGCATGGAATAAGTGGTAGCCTATTAGGTTGGACTAGTAATTGGTTGAAAGGTCGAAAACAGAGAGTTGTTTTAAATGGAAAAACTTCTGGATGGAAAAGTGTTGCAAGTGGAGTTCCTCAGGGTTCCGTTCTTGGGCCACTTCTATTCATAGTATATATAAATGATATAGACCATGGACTAAAATCTACTGTTTCCAAATTTGCTGATGATACAAAACTGTGCGGAGTGGCAAATGATCACTCAAACCAATTAGATATTCAAGAAGATTTAGATCAATTACAGCAATGGTCTGAAAAGTGGCTAATGAAATTTAACACAAGTAAATGCAAGGTAATGCACATAGGTAAAAATAACAGCAAGTACGATTACAAGTTATTTGGAAATTCGTTAACAAAAGTGGATAGTGAAAAAGATCTCGGCATAATTATCAGTAACGACCTCAAATCATCCAAGCAGTGTATTTCAGCCTCTGAGAAAGCAAATAAGATTCTGGGATTGATTGCGCGATCTTTTGATTTCAAAAGTCCATCACTCATTAACAAGCTATATAAATCGTTAGTTCGTCCACATTTGGAATATGCTGTTTCCGTATGGTCACCGAATCTCATTAAAGACATTGACAGACTGGAAAAAGTACAACGGCGAGCCACAAAACTGATTCCAAATATCAAAAATAAATCATACGAAAATCGACTTAAGCACATGAATCTGTTTTCCCTAAAAAAGCGTAGACTCAGAGGTGACTTGATACAGGTCTTTAAGATTTTAAAGGGAATTGACAACATCAAAAGTGACAAAATTTTCACATTGAATGAGAATCAGACAAGAAACAATGGTCTCAAACTGTCCGGAAATAGATTCAATTTGGAAGTAGGTAGAAACAACTTTGCCAACCGTGTAGTTAATGAATGGAATAAACTTCCTGCACAGGTAGTGCAATGTAGTTCAGTTCGAAGCTTTAAGAATCATTTAGATAAATACCTAAGTAAGATGCTGTAATTATTATAATTTATGTTATATTATTTGTTTTTGTTTTGTTATAATTTGTCTGTCTGATTTTAATTTATTATTAGTTATATGTCAATTTATTATCATTTACTATTTACCTGTTTGTTTGTTATTCAACTATACCAATGCATTTATTTATGTATTTTAATTGTTATTTACATTGTTATAGTTTTAATTTATTATTAATATGATTTTTTTTTTTTTTTTTTTTTTTTTTTGCATCCGACCTAGATATGGATCAAAAGGTCTCCTGTCGGCATGCTTTGCCTTTGTAATCCTTTGTAATCCTTATCGCCATCCCATTACTCAACCTTGACAATGGCTTCGTCCATCCCTTGTATGTCGTCACCCATCCTATTTGATTTACTCACATCGGGCATTTCCCAATTATCTATATTTCCGGTATTATGGGATTATTCTAACTCTCCCAGTTTCTCCCTTAAAATGCTGAAATTGTTGGTAGGTCCCCAGTATAAAACCCAGTCTTCAAGGACGAGTAGATACCCAAGCTTGTGACACGCCAACCTTTCCCGCTAAAACCTGGAGGATGAGTTACGGTTGAAAAACAGGGTTATTCCGTTTGTATGGGAACGGCACATACCAAGTAGGTAGGGATGATAATAGGGAGTATACTGTACTCCTTACGTCTGATTGTATCTACAATTGCCTTGAATCCTGACATGTCCCCTAGAACCTATAAACATAAATAATAGAATCAGGAGTGTCGCCACCACACAATGAAGAGAAACTAGATATTCTGGCCCTGTAAGACATCTACTATGGGAAATTTAACGCAGCAAGTCAAACTTGAAATTCGTTCGAGTTGTCATGTGACATTTGAAAGCATTTTGCGAGAAAGCTGCATCGCACAAGTCATACAAGAAAGTCTTCTCACCTGTGTTGATTACCATATGCTGTTAGATACTGCTCCTTCAAGCTGTTGGATTTTTTTTTTTCCGGGAGTGGGTCATCACATATTTCAAATCATCCTTATTTTAGAAAGCTTCATCCCACAGGTCACACCGTAAAAGGCTCAATCATGTATGGATCATCATGTGACGTTTGAGGAAAAAAAATCGTGGAAAAATATTTATTGCACAGGTCACACTGAAATGGCTTCTCTCATGTGCGGGTCATGTGATGTTTGAGATTACCCTTACGTGAAAAAGCTTTATTGCACAGGTCACACTGGAATGGCTTCTCTCCTGTGAGGGTCATCATGTGATGTTTGAGGTTACGATTTAGCGAAAAAGTGGAATCACACAGGTCACAATGAAATGGCTTCTCTCCGTTGTGGGTCATCATGTGACGTTTGAGATCATCCTTTCGTGAAAAAGTGGAATCACACAGGTCACACTGAAATAGCTTCTTTCCTGTGTGGGTCATGTGATATTTGAGAACACCCTTACGTGAAAAAGCTTTATTGCACAGGTCACACTGGAATGGCTTTTCTCCCGTGTGGGTCATCATGTGATGCTTGAGATTATGATTTAGTGAAATTGTGGAATCACACAGGTCACACTGAAATGGCTTCTCTTCTGTGTGGGTCATCATGTGACGTTTGAGATCACCCTTTTGTGAAAAAGTGGAACCAGACAGGTTACACTGAAATGGCTTCTCTCCTGTGTGTGTCATCATGTGACGTTTGAGATCACCCTTTTGTGAAAAAGTGGAATCACACAGGTCACATTGAAATGCCTTCTTACCTGTGTGGGTCATTTGATGTTTGAGATCTCCCTTTCATGAGAAAACATAATCACACAGATCACACTGGAATGGGTTCTCTCCTGTGTGGGTCACCATGTGACGTTTGAGATCACCACTTTGTGAGAAAGCAGAATCACACAAGTCACACTGGAAAGGCTTCTCTACTATGTGGGTCATCATGTGATATATGTGGTAATCTTTTGGTGAGAAAACTGTTAAAATAGGTCACACCAGGCTGTCTTTGTTGTATAAGTACATAGAATCGATGGATAACTTTGTCACATAAATGTTGATAGTTACCTTTCTGAAAAAATGTAATCTTAAGATTGAGATTAACTTTTTAAATCTGTAATAGGATTGTAGGTGTTTTGTATACAATTTCTTATACATGTTATCCCCTATTATAAGGGGATATTTTACCAAAAACACACACTAAATTCGATTATTAAAATCACTCATGAAAATGGGATGTGTGCATATTACATCCATATCAATTACATTGCCCCAGCCCTCGAATAGGTGCCCACTTACGTACCCACACTACTTAGTTGGTCATGTCAATACACACATATCAATATCATATGACGGTCCTTTCACACTGAAATGTCTTCTCTCCTGTGTGGGTCATCATGCGATGTTTGAGATGGCCCTTTTGTGAGAAAGCAGAATCACACAGGTCACAATGATGGCTTCTCTCCTGTGTGGGTCACCATGTGACGTTTGAGACCATTTTATTTATATATTACATATATTAGGGGTTAAGAATCTTTTCATATTAAAATTTTATCACTAGCTATCAACGCTTGGAGGAGACGAAAATGAGGGAGGAAAAATACAACACAATATAGTAATCCCGTAATGGTCTGTCAACTATTGTATTAGGGTTAAGAATATTTTTATACAATTTTTTTTTTTGTTCTAAATTTTTATTTCTATATAGTACATGGATACAAACTTTCACATTTTTTATTTTATAAAATAATTTTATATAGTACATGCATATAAACTTTCACATTATTTTTTCATTTTATCAAATTATGTTATACAGTACATACACACCTGGACTACCTGCACGGGTGGAATTCCCGTCTCAGTCTCATGTAAAATATAACATACATATAATAACCCGTCAGTACCTCCTTGCAAGAGGTAGGTAGAAATGACAGCAACAAAAATATTGATGATAAATACGAGCCCGGGAGTTCGCGTGTATTGCTGAGATGACATTCCATTGTAATCTAAGTGAGAAGTATGCAGACTCAAGATTATTATGCCGTAAAGACTTGAAACAAAGAATCTGGAGGAAAAAGTTCGTTGGTTCACGTAAGACCACGTCACTGCTAAGCTCCCTTAGGTTCTTGTATATGTTCTTTAGGGGGCTCATCCATTCATTTCATTTTCGCGAACAGAAGTGAGTCGCCATATCCACATGGAGGATTTTACAAGGGCGGCGATAGTGGTAACACCTACACACATACACACACACATATATATATCATGTAAACAGAGTAGGAAACACAGGAATCTTTGGCTAGAGTTTATTCCTGACTAGGAATGGTGTACAAACAGGCTGTGAAAATATTAATAGTAATTGTAACAGTGATAACAATAACAAAAACAGTAATAATAATAATAATGTTAAAAATAAAAAATTATTAATATTAGGAATATAACCAAATAATCATGATAAAAATAAAAGAATAGTAAGGATTATGATGAAAATATTAAGTGGTGAAGGAACAAAGTAGAAATAATGGAGGACGCGTGAACTGGTGGCATGTATAAAGCTGGAAAGGGTAGGCAGAAGTGGAAAAAGGGTGTCTACTTAGAGTCTACTGTCTACTGGGAGGCCATTCTTGGAGGGCAAGTGTCGCGGTAGATTTTGTCCACTTTAAGTCACCAGTTCTCTTGCTTGTGTTTTTGTGGTTGGCAATGTAAAGTGATTAAATTATTTCCGTTGTTTCTTGTGTAGTCCTTTGGCTAGTATGGTGGATCCCTCCCAGTTTGGTAGGTGTCCCTCTGTGTCTATGTGGTTAACTAGAGCGTTTGTTTCTCCGTGGTGTCTAATGTCCGATTTCTGTTCCCTGAGTCTGTTGTCCTCTGTATGCCTCTCCATAGTATGCAGTGTCGCAGCCATTGCAGGGAATTTTGTATACGATGCAATTGTCACGGTTCGTCTTGGTTTTGTTTGTGATCAAGTGTCCTATTTTCTTCCCTGTGAGAGAAGTCCTGTCTGTCTCAACATTTTGGAAAGCATGTGAGAGAGGCCAGTTAGGAACCACAAGGTATCGTAAATCTGTCCTCTCTTCATTTTCTTTCCTCTGTCTGATTTTAATGGCTTTCCGTAGTGATGTCCCTAACATGCCCTCTGGGTACCTTAGGTTCCTTAATGCAGCGGTTATGTACTCAATTTCATCTTGTAAATACTCTTCGCTGCATATTATAAGACCCCAAAATAAAACCCAATGATAACTCCTGATTTGTTCTTTTCGTCATGTGCGATAAAATAGGACACTTGATGTTTGAGATCACTCTTTCGTGGGAAAGCAGAATCAGACAGGTGTCACTGAAGTGGCTTCTCTCCTTCGTGGGTCATCATGTGACGTTTCAGATCACCCTTTCGTGAGAAAGCAAAATCACACAGGTCACACTGAAATGGCTTCTTTCCTGTGTGGGAGATCATGTGAAGTTTGAGATTATCCTTTCGTGAGGAAGCATAATCACACAGGTCACATTGGAATGGCTTCTCTCCTGTGTGGGTCATCATGTGAAGTTTGAGTTTACCCTTTCGTGAGGAAGCATAATCACACAGGTCACACTGCAATAGCTCTCCTGTGTGGGTCATCATGTGATGTTTGAGATCAGCCTTTCGTGGGAAAGCAGAATCACACAGGTCACACTGAAATGGCTTCTCTCCTGTGTGGGTCATCATGTGATGTTTGAGATCACCCTTTCGTGAGAAAGCAGAATCACACAGGTCACACTGAAATGGCTTCTCTCCTGTGTGGGTCACCATGTGACTTTTGACATCACCCTTACGTGAAAAAGCTTTATTGCACAGGTCACATTTGAATGGCTTCTCTCCTGTGTGGGTCATCATGTGATGTTTGAGATCACCCTTTCGTGGGAAAGCAGAACCACACAGATCACACTGAAATGGCTTCTCTCCTGTGTGGGTCATCATGTGAACTTTGAGATCACCCTTACGTGAGAAAGCAGAATCACACAGGTCACACTGAAATGGCTTCTCTCCTGTGTGGTTCATCATGTGAAGTTTGAGATCAGCCTTTCGTCGGAAAGCAGAATCACACAGGCCACACTGAAATGGCTTCTCTCCCGTGTGGGTCATCATGTGAAGTTTGAGATCAGCCTTTCGTGGGAAAGCAGAATCACACAGGTCGCACTGAAATGGCTTCTCTCCTGTGTGGGTCATCATGTGAAGTTTGAGATCACACTTTCGTGGGAAAGCAGAATCACACAGGTCACACTGAAATGGCTTCTCTCCCGTGTGGTTCTTCATGTGACGTTTCAGATGACTATTTAGTGAGAAAGCCGAATCACACAGGTCACACTGAAATGGCTTCTCTCCCGTGTGGGTCATCATGTGACGTTTGAGATCACCATTTAGCGAGAAAGCAGAATCACACAGGTCACACCGAAATGGCTTCTCTCCCGCGTGGGTCATCATGTGACGTTTGTGATCAACATTTCCTGAGAAAGCAGAATCACACAGGTCACACTGAAATGGTTTCTCTCCTGTGTGGATCATCATGTGACGTTTGAGATTATCCTTTCGTGGGAAAGCAGAATCACACAGGTCACACTGAAATGGCTTCTCTCCTGTGTGGTTCATCATGTGACATTTTAGATCAGCCTTTCGTCGGAAAGCAGAAACACACAGGTCACACTGAAATGGCTTCTCTCCTGTGTGGGTCATCACGTGAAGGTTGAGATTAGCCTTTTGTGGGAAAGCAGAATCACACAGGTCACATTGAAATGGCTTCTCCCCTGTGTGGGTCATCACGTGAAGGTTGAGATTAGTTTTTCGGCGGAAAGCAGAATCACACAGGCCACACTGAAATGGTTTCTCTCCTGTGTGGGTCATCATGTGAAGTTTGAGATCAGCCTTTCGTGGGAAAGCAGAATCACACAGGTCACACTGAAATGGCTTCTCTCCTGTGTGGGTCATCATGTGAAGTTTGAGATCACACTTTCGTGGGAAAGCAGAATCACACAGGTCACACTGAAATGGCTTCTCTCCCGTGTGGGTCTTCATGTGACGTTTCAGACGACTATTTAGTGAGAAAGCAGAATCACACAGGTCACACTGAAATGGCTTCTCTCCCGTATGGGTCATCATGTGACGTTTGAGATCACCATTTAGCGAGAAAGCAGAATCACACAGGTCACACCGAAATGGCTTCTCTCCCGCGTGGGTCATCATGTGACGTTTGTGATCAACATTTGCTGAGAAAGCAGAATCACACAGGTCACACTGAAATGGCTTCTCTCCTGTGTGGATCATCATGTGACGTTTGAGATTATGCTTTCGTGGGAAAGCAGAATCACACAGGTCACACTGAAATAGTTTTTCTCGTGTGTGGGTCATCATGTGACATTTGAGATCAGCCTTACGTGAAAAAGCTTTATTGCACAGATCACACTGGAATGGCTTCTCTCCTGTGTGGTTCATCATGTGACATTTGAGATTACCCTTATGTGAATAAGCTTTATTGCACAGGTCACACTGGAATGGCTTCTCTCATGTGTGGGTCATCATGTGATGTTTGAGATGACCCTTTCGTGAAAAAGCACAATCACACAGGTCACACTGGAATGGCTTCTCTCCTGTGTGGGCCATGTGTTGTTTGAGATCACCCTTTTGTGAGAAAGGGTAATCACACAGGTCACACTGAAATGGCTTCTCTCCTGACCTAAAAAAGCACAGTAAAATTGATTATTAAAATCACTCATGAAAATGGGATGTGTGCACATTACATTCACACCAGTTACATTGTCCCAGCCCTCGAATAGGTGCCCACCTACGTACCCAAACTACTCGTAGGAAAAATAATGGAAACTATCATCAGAGATGATATCGAACATCATTTAGAAAGTAACCGTTTGATAAATGATAGCCAGCATGGTTTCAGACAGAAACGTTCTTGCGTGACTAACTTACTCGAATTCTACAACACAGTTATCTCAAATTATGACAAAAGAAACAATATAGATTTAGTATATCTAGACTTTGCAAAAGCTTTTGATACCGTCCCACACGAAAGACTACTTACTAAATTAGCTTTGCATGGAATAAGTGGTAGCCTATTAGGTTGGACTAGTAATTGGTTGAATGGTCGAAAACAGAGTTGTTTTAAATGGAAAAACTTCTGGATGGAAAAGTGTTGCAAGTGGAGTTCCTCAGGGTTCCGTTCTTGGGCCACTTCTATTCATAGTATATATAAATGATATAGACCATGGACTAAAATCTACTGTTTCCAAATTTGCTGATGATACAAAACTGTGCAGAGTGGCAAATGATCACTCAAACCAATTAGATATTCAAGAAGATTTATATAAATTAGAGCAATGGTCTGAAAAGTGGCTAATGAAATTTAACACAAGTAAATGCAAGGTAATGCACATAGGTAAAAGTAACAGTAAGTACGATTACAAGTTATTTGGAAATTCGTTAACAAAAGTGGATAGTGAAAAAGATCTCGGCGTAATTATCAGTAACGACCTCAAATCATCCAAGCAGTGTATTTCAGCCTCTGAGAAAGCAAATAAGATTCTAGGACTCATTGCGCGATCTTTTGATGTCAAAAGTCCATCACTCATTAACTAGCTATATAAATCGTTAGTTCGTCCACATTTGGAATATGCTGTTTCCGTATGATCACTGAATCTCATTAAAGACATTGACAGACTGGAAAAAGTACAACGGCGAGCCACAAAACTGATCCCAAATATCAAAAATAAATCATACGAAAATCGACTAAAACATATGAATCTGTTTTCCCTAAAAAAGCGTAGACTCAGAGGTGACTTGATACAGGTCTTTAAAATTCTAAAGGGAATTGACATCAAAAGTGACCAAATATTTACATTGAATGAGAATCAGACAAGAAACAATGGTCTCAAACTGTCCGGAAATAGATTCAATTTGGAAGTAGGTAGAAACAACTTTGCCAACCGTGTAGTTAATGAATGGAATAAACTTCCTGCACAGGTAGTGCAATGTAGTTCAGTTCGAAGCTTTAAGAATCATTTAGATAAATACCTAAGTAAGATGCTGTAATGACTATAGTTTATCTTATACTATTTGTTTTTGTTTTGTTATCATTTGTCTGATTTTCATTTATTAGTTATATGTCAATTTATTATTACTTACTATTTACCTGTTTGTTTATTATTTAACTATACCTATGCATTTATTTATGTATTTTATTTGTTATTTACATTATCATAGTTTTTATTTGTAATTTTATCATTAATTTTTTTTTTCGCATCCGACCTAGATATGGATCAAAAGGTCTCCTGTCGGCATGCTCCGCCTTTGTAATCCTTTGTGAATTTTGGCAGAAATGCCACCAGGTGGAATTTATCATAAAAAGTTCAAACTTATCGAAATACGCGGGAACACATCACGAGAAATCCACATGTTACATGAAGTACTGAGAAATAAACAAAATAACATGTATGATCTCATTTGGCACATCCAACTGCCTCTTAACAAATGCTTTCCAACACTTAGCAAACAGAGAGAGCCAATCCTGTTTGCTGCAATTTGGCATAATTATTATAATTAATCCATAAGTATAACGACCAATCTAGGTTCCAATTTTAGCAACGATTGGTTCCATATTGTCGAAGTTTCGTGGCATACATACCATGACAGTCAAGCAGACAGACGGACAAGCACAATTTCTCAAATATTTATACTACACATGCGTGCACTGCCCCAGGTTTCGATACCAAAACCCAACACCGGTGTACGGACAGTTTCCCACATGAACATTTTCCCACATCCATCTTCCAAGATTGTCATTTCCCCACATGCAGGAGGACACCTTCCCACGTGGCATTTGAGATGCTCCTTTCGTGAGAAAGCTGCATCACACAGGTCACATTGCAAAGTTTTCTGTCCACTGTGGGTCACCACGTGACGTTTGAGAACACTCTTTCGTGAGAAAGCTGCATCACACGTCACACTGGAAAGGCCTCCAGTGTGGGTCATTATGTGACATTTAAGAGCACTATTTTCTGAGTAAGCTGCATCACATGTCACATTTGAAAGGCTTTTCTCCAGTATGGGTCATTATGTGATACTTGAGAGCACTCTTTTCTGAGTAAGCTGCATCAAACAGGTCACACTTGAAAGGCTTCTCTCCACTATGATTCATCACGTGACGTTTGAGATGATCCTGTCGTGAGAAAGCTGCATCACACAGGTCACATTCAATTTTTTCTGTCCACTGTGGGTCATCACGTGACGTTTGAGAATTGTAGGACGTTTCGGACTGGATCATTCGGACTAGGACGTTTCGGTCAAGTGACTCATTATCACTAAATGATCAACTTTAAATAATCTGGGAAGTTTATTGAGCCGACAAAATAATGATGATTTAATTTTAATAATTTTCATTACTTAAAATGTGGCAAATGTCACAATTCATATATCACACATTACCGAAAAATAATCATTAATATGCAAAGTCACAATATTGTTTACCATTTCTGCATCAGAGTCTGTTCATGTTTATATGTTGGGTTGCCCACCACGAATATTATGGCTAAGCCCTCTGAGGAACTGAGGAATGGTCTTGTCAGAGACCCTATCTTCACAAAGGTTGCGTAACCGAGACTGAAGCTCCATGGACACCTGCTTGGTACGCTTCCTTGGCCGGACACCCATTCCTAGTCTGGAGCAACACTGTGGTGACTCTGGCACATTCGCCTTTCAGGCACTCTACTAACTTCCAGATGGATGGATGATGGTGGCCAACAAGGGATGAAAACTTGTTGTTCCAGCCCTCCCTCACTGATGTTGTTGGTATGGGGTTGATTATCCAAAGTGACTTCATGCATGTTCCACAGTTCGGGCGGAAACATTGCAGGAACACAGCGAAAGGTGATGGGTGCAACACTGCCTACGCGGTCATTGGCAATCTTCCGTTGAAGAAGGGCATAGGCGAGGGGTAGGAAAACACTATCAACTCTTCCCTGGATAACATACAGTTGCATGAAGACTGACGGGGACATGGCCAAGTTGCCATCCATGCTGTTGCTGCTACTAGCTACTGGAGATGTTCTTCTGTGGCAAAGATGATGACACGCTCATCAGAATCGGGGCCACTTTCATGTAGGAGGAACTGAACTGGATAGTCGCCTGCTGTCACAGTCCATTTACCACTAATGATAAGTTCATGAAGAGGCTGGGGCTCTTTGGGACGGTTACTGGCACGGGCCCTCCTCAGCACACGTTTGCATGTATCAGCGGCTGGTACACGAGCGTTCACTGCATCAGCAACACTGGCACTGACAAAAGTGAAGATCTGGTTTGGTTTGTCAAGGCTGGTGGTTGCTTTCCTCTTCATACCTTGCTGGCACTTCTCCACGTTAACAGCAACATCATCAGCTGGATGGCAATGGCCAATATGTGCAAAGGGAGACTGGTGATCCTTGGTGGTTATAACAATGCCTGGGTATCTAACAAGAGGATCACGTTTGACACATCGCCAAGTTAACTGTGGCAAAGTTTCAGACCACCACGTTTGGTGTATAGAGAAACTCAAAGTTAATAAAACACCAGGACATGACGGTTGTCATCCAAGAATCTTAAAGGAAATGAAAAATGAGATTGTTGTTCCATTAGAAATTATTTTCTAGAAATCCATCATATCCGAAGGCAACAAAAAGAATCCAAAGAACTAAAGGCCTATAAGTCTGACTTCAATAGTAGGAAAAATAAATTGAAATTATCATCAGAGATGCCATCGAACATCATTTAGAAAGTAACTGTTTGATAAATGATAGCCAGCATGGTTTCAGACGGAAACGTTCTTGCGTGACTAACTTACTCGAATTCTACAACACAGTTATCTCGAATTATGTCAAGAAACAATATAGATTTAATATATCTAGACTTTGCAAAAGCTTTTGATACCTTCCCACACGAAAGACTACTTACTAAATTAGCTTCACACGGAATAAGTGGTAGCCTATTAAGTTGGACTAGTAATTGGTTCAATGATCGAAGAGAGTTCTTTTGAATAGAAAAAAATTCTGGGTGGAAAAATGTTACGAGTGGAGTTCCTCAGGGTTCCGTTCTTTGGCCACTTCTATTCATAGTATGATATAGACCACGGACTAAAATCTATTGTTTCCAAATTTGCTGATGATACAAAACTGTGTGGAATGGCAAATGATCACTTAAACCAATTAGATATTCAAGATTTAGATAAATTACAGCAATGGTCTGAAAAGTCGCTAATGAAATTTAGCACAAGTAAATGCAAGGTAATGCACATAGGTAAAATAACTTGCTTTGACTGCCATAGATCGATATCAACCACTTTGGAGACCTCTGATCCTGCCAGTGCCCGACAAGCATGTATCACGTCACTGCTGTCAATAGTTTTCCTCTACTGGCATTTAAACTTGAGCTCTTGGTGCCTAGGGAATCCATAAACTTCATCCTGTGACAGAAACACAGACCTTGTTATGAATAGAAGGTTCTCCTGGCAAATTTTTTGCTTGACACTGCAACTTCTGGCCATTCAATAGTTCATGCTACCCAAAGATCTTGCTACATACCTCTCCTGATCATCATGTCCTGGTGATAGATATCAGTTTTATTGACATTTATGGGATGTCAGCCAAGACAATTTCTTAGTGCAGTTTGGATAAAATACACATGGTAAACAGGATCCACAATCCAATTAGGTTCTAACCACAAATAAAATCACAATGAACATTTGCACTCATGTCATACCAGACTTCAGATAATGTTATCTTACTGGTCTACAAGATCTTCCCTCAATGAACTTGAGGTAAATTAGGTGGAAAAAAAAATATTGTATTATCCAAAGTTATATTGCATTCAGGGGTATAAATCCTAACATTCGGAAAACACCCAACAGGCAATTTTTTCCCAACAGTTTTCCTGTTGATTTGACCTCATTGGGGGTTCCATTTCAATTGGAAATCACTTGTCTGTACTAAACCCCCACCCCCATATGGGGGCTGCATTAGGAAATAAGTATTGCAATTTAGAGAAGCATGCAAAGCCAGTGATTAATGAGAGGTATGACAACATTTTTCAAATAAAAGATAAATCAAGCACAGTATTCTCCTATTCTGACGATATTTAACCTACCCAGTCTCTCCCTCATGGAGAATAGATTTTTCAATGTTTACCCCGTCTGGGGTATTGGCTGCACCCCATCTAGGGTATTGGCTGCATGTTATTGTGGCAAAGTAGCATGCAGTTGATACTTCAGGGTCTATATGGGGTGCCCCTATGGACCAGAGCCACACATAATTTTGTCTGTGATGGAGGAAAACTCTGTTCATAGAGAAATGATGACACTTTTATACAACGACTATCCTTCCGTTATGCTGTCCCCCAACCCCTTGTTACTGTCCTGTACCATTTCTCTGAATATTTATTTCCTTTTTTTCGCCGACCCTGTGGTGGGGGAAGAGAATGCTACCACCAAGTCTTTCCACTTGAGTCGTAAAAGGCGACAAAAAACGGGACGGGGATGGGATTAGGAGTCCTACTACCTGTAGCCCCAAAAGGGGACATTCCTAAAAAAGAAGGAAAGCCATAAGAGGGTCTGGAAGTTTTCTAACCAGTACCCTAAGGTTTGGGTCTTTTATTGTGTGTGGATGTGGTACAGATGAGAGTAAAAGGGAAGAGATAGGCAGTATATTTGTGAGAAGAAAGATGGATATGCTGGCTTTGAGTGAAACTAAAATGAAAGAAAGGGCATCTGTGAGTTTGGGAGTGTAGCTGGGAGGTACTAAGGAGTGAAGAGGGGATGAGGGAGAGAAGGGGTGGCTATACTAATAAGTGAAGAGATAAGTAAGCGGGTAGTGGAGTGGAAGGAGGTTTCATCAAGGTTGATGTGGATGAAGGTGAAGCTGGGAAGGGAGATGTGGGTTTTTGTAAGTGCGTATGGAGTTGGTAGAGGAAAGGGAGGCTTTTTGGGTAGATATAAATGAGTGCATAGAGGGATTAGGGAGAAATGTCAATGTAGTTGTATTGGGAGACCTTAATGCTTGGGTAGGAAAGGAACCAATAGATGGAGTGATTGGGAAGTATGGAGTTCCAGGTAAAAATCGTAGTGGAGAAATGATGGTGGATATGTGTCTTGAAAGAGAGTTGATGATAGCAAGTACAGTGTTTAGGAAGAAAGTCAAGCATAAGTACACATGGGAGAGGGTGGTGGATGGAAGGGTGGCAGATAGAGCATTATTGGACTATATAGTGGTGACCAGGAGTATGGTAGGAAGAGTTAAGGATGTAGATGTTCTAAGGGGAGAGGGGGGAATATCAGATCCTTTTCTGGTGGAAGGTAAATTGAGAGTGGAGAATAGGTGGAGAAAGAGGAAAAGGGCAGAAGGTGGGGAGGTACTTAGAGTGAACTGCTTAAATGAGGAAAAAAAGGAAAGTGAGTATAAGAAGAAGCTGAAAGAGGAGTGGGAGGCGGTAAAGGATAGAGTAAAACTAGGAGTGGAGGAGGAATGGGGATGGTTCAAGGAGGGAGTCATAAGATGTGCAAAGATGGTGTGTGGAACAAGGAGGGCGGGAGGAAATAGAAGGGTAGTGAGTGGTGGGATGAGGAAGCAAAGAAATATGTAGAAGAGAAGAAGCAGGCTTTCATAGATTAGCTGCAAATTAGGACGAGGGAATCATATGAGAGGTACAAAGTAAAGAGAAGGGAAGTTAAGCATAACATAAAGGAAGCAAAGAAGAAAGCAAATGTGAAATGGGGTAAAAGTGTGACAGAAAAATTTGAAAGCAATAAAAAGATATTTTGGAAGGAAAATAAAAGGGAATGAAGAGGCGAATCAAGTAGAGAGGAAAAGGTAAAAGGTGCAGATGGAGAGATGATAATCGAAGAGAAGGCGGTGAGAGGAAGGTGGGCAGAGTATTTTAGGGAGTTGCTAAATGTGAAGGAGGATAGGGAGGGAAAGGTAGTTGCAGTGGGAATTGCTAAGAAAATGAGAGTGAGGAGTGAGGAAAATGAAGGAGAAATAGGGAAGGATGAAGTGAAAGCTGTTAATATGATGAGAGCAGGTAAGGCACCTGGTCTGCATGGATGCCATGCAGAATGTCTGAAGAAAGGAGGTACAGCTATGGTGGACTGGCTGGTGAGGTTATTTAATGTTTGTTTAAGAGGGGGTAGAGTGCCGGAGGACTGGAGGAGTGCCTGTATAGTTCCACTTTACAAGGGAAAGGGGGACAAGTGTGAGTGTAGTAGTTTCAGAGGGATCAGCTTGTTGAGTGTAGTTGGAAAGGCTTATGGGAGGGTCTTGATTGAGAGGATTAGGAGAGGAACAGAGGGAGTAATTGGTGAGGAACAGTGTGGGTTTAGGACAGGTAGGGGTTGTGTAGATCAGATTTTTGTGGTAAGACAGATATGTGAGAAAGCTATAGGAAAAGGTAAGGATGTTTTTTGGGCTTTTATGGATCTGGAAAAGGCTTATGACAGGGTAGGCAGAAAGGCACTGTGGGAGGTACTGCAGATATATGGGATAGGAGGAAAGCTGTTAAGAGCAGTCAAGAGAGTAGTAGAGCTTGTGTTAGGATTAGAAATGGAGAGAGTGAATGGTTTGAGGTAAAGGTGGGACTTCATCAGGGATGTGTTATGTTGCCCTGGCTGTTCAATCTTTACATGTATGGGGTGGTGCGAGAGGTGAATGCAAGGGTAGTAGGTCAGGGGTTGGAGATGATTAAAGAAAATGGAGAAAAGTGGGAGGTGAGCCAGTTGTTTCCTGACGACACTGTGCTTGTAGCAGGATCAGAGGAGGGATTGAGGAAGTTAGTGACAGAGTTTGAAAAGGCATATGAAAGAAGGAAGCTGAAGATAAATGTGGGTAAAAGTAAGGTGATGAGATGTACAAGGGGAGAGAGTGATAGCATGCTGGAAGTGAGCATTAAGAGTGAAAGACTGGAGGAAGTGGATAGTTTTAGATACTTGGGTGCGAATGTGGCAGGAAAGGGAGGAGTGGAGGTGGAGGAAGAATGTAATTGAGAGAAGCAAGTAAATGCCTTGGTGGATTGAAAAGTGTAATGAGAGATAGACATCTGGGAATGGATGCTAAGAGGAGGTTATATGAAGGAGTGATTGTGCCAACAGCATTGTACGGGGCAGAAACATGGAACATGAGAGAGGAAGAGAGGAGTTTGAATGTGTTTGAGATGAAATGTCTAAGAAGTATGATAGGGGTTACTAGGCTGGATAGAGTGAGAAATGAGGAGGTGAGGTGGAGAACAGGGGTGGAAAGGGAACTGGGAGATAGGGTTGATGAAAAAGTATTAGGATGGTTTGGACAAATGGAAAGAATGAGTGAAGAAAGATTAATAAAAGAAGTGTGGAAGGCAGAGGTGGAAGGAGTGAATATGAGGGGACATCCTAGGATGAGGCGGATGGATGGGGTGAAAGGGGCATTATAAAAGAGAGGAATGTCTGTGGAGGAAGGATGGGAGAGGACAGAAGATAGGGGTGACTGGAGAGGGGTTGTGTATAGATGATGCTGTGATGCATGAGGGGGAGTGGGTGAGGAAGTATGTATGAGAAAAAATTTGATGCAGTCCGAAGGGGTTTCTCCCCGTCTTCTCCTTTTCTGCATGAGGGGACGGAGAGGGGGGGCCGTCAAATTTATGAAGCGGCCTTGCTGTGGATGTGCTGTGTCTTGCAACACTACTTCTGACCCAGGGCAGTGGACAGGATGCAGGGATGACCCGTCATCCAGGAGGTGCCAAGATAAGAGGGAGGGAGGAGGGTGGAGGGGAGTGGAATATATAGGAAATGGAATGGGTGGGAGTGGTTTCTATGCCTTTTTCTTTTTGGCTACCCCCCGTGTAGGGGGAAAAATCCTTTGGTATATGTATGCCTGTATTTGAGACGAGATAATTTTATAAAAGATAATTTTCATGATATTTTATTGAAAAAACTTCAGGCATTAGGAGTGGCGAATATTGGCTGGTTCAAGTCCTACCTTACAGGTCGCAAACAACTTGTACAGGTAAATGAAGCCTGCTCAGATGACAGAGAGATAACATGTGGTGTACCACAAAGTTCAATTCTAGGACTGCTACTGTTCCTGGTCTATATTAACAACATGCCAGGTGCGGTGAACTGTAAGTTACTGCTATTTGCAGACGACTCCGCACTAATTGTCTCAGGTAGGGACCCAGTTGAAGTAGAGGAGAAACCGATTGTCGAACTGTCATCGGTCCAGGACTGGCTCATAGATAATAGGCTGTCTTTACACCTTGGTAAAATGGAAAGTATTGTCTTTGCATCAAAACCCAACCTCAGGAAACACCGCAATTACAGGTCAGATGTGGGGTTAATGTCTTGGAGTCAAAACAAGAGGTAACCTATCTTGGAATACCCTTAGATCAGTCCCTCTCAGGGAATGCTATAATGGATAAGATTGTATCCAAGTGTTCACATAAAAGTCAAATTTTTGTACAGAAAAGCCAGAAATTTTGATCTGGAAACAAAGAAGCTTCTGGTCTCAGCCTTGTTACATCACTTTGATTACGCTTGTATCTCTTGGTACAGTAGTCTGAGCAGAAAAAGACAGTCTCAGCTACAGGTTGCACAAAATAAGATCATTAGATTCATACTAAATTTACCTCAACGTAGTCATATTGGTATAGAAGAATTTAGCAAGGTAGAATGTTACCTGTACAATATCGTGTCCAGCAGCTGAAACTAAACCAGGTTTACAATGTCGTTCATAATTCTGCTCCCTCATATGTGAGCTGTAATTTTACATTATCAGCTGAGAACCGAACCCGGAACAGTCAAGAGTCTCTTATTGTACCTCATGCAGGTCCCTTCACCAAAAACAGCTTTCACTTCACAGGTGCTCAACTATGGAACTCACTACCTATGTCCATTAAGAAGTCAAATAGCAAGGTTACCTTCAAGAAAAGTCAAGGGTTACTATATGTCTCAGCTATGGACAGAGAACAGCCTTGATTTTGTGTACTACTAGCTTAGTGAAGGATACCTGATTCCATGAGTAGTACCATCCAAATCTGCGTTCACTCATAACTGTTCTGACCTCGCCTCCTTTTTTTGTCCTTCAGAAATTTAGTTTAGTATAACAATGATTGATGTTACAAATTGGTTTCCACCTTTGTTTTGCTAGTCATAATATGGTATCTGTCTCAGGTAGGGTCCGAGAACAGTTATGATCTGACCTTTTTCCTCATTCTCCTTGTTGTTTTACTCATACGAGTACTGGTCCCCTGTACCCCACGTCTGGTGCTTCAGGTTATAATATACTACTCCCTAGTGCACATACTAATTGCCCACTCTGTCCTAAGATTAAGGTAAAATGTTAGATTTAATTAATAGGTGACCCTAGTTGCAGTGTAGCATTCACTATAACATGTTGATACAGCTGTACAATATTGTAGTATATCATTGATGGTACTACTCTGATATAGTACACACTCATACATGTTGATACAGCTGTAGAATAATGCAGTATATCATTAATGATACTACTCTGATATAGTACTCACTCATACTGTTTTGTTACAATTTAACATTATTTTGTTGTTCCTTTGCTTAATGCAATGTTCCTTTTTGTGATGGTGTTCAATTTTTGGTCTCAATATCCTATGTGTACAAACATTTTAGTAATATTAGCAAAACTATAACAATGTTTATATGTCATATGTGTACTGACTATATTACTCATGATTGTCTCTGGTCCCCTTAACCCCCTACATATGTTGTCTGTGTGACTTAGTGTAGAATAACAATCTGATGAGGACCACAATGGAAATAAGCGTACATGCTTTTTGTGTTATCCTCGGCAATTTGCAATTATTATTCCGAACTATGTGTTCTTGTCATTATTTGCACTTCATGTACATTGATTCATTGCCAAATAAAGTCTATCTATCTATCTAATGATTAAACATAATTTTAAGTATTCACAAAGATGTTTGCCAGTCTGCAACCCTTCCCTATATCATCTGCTAGCCCATGTTTATATATAATAAATACATAGTAATGTCGGCAACGATTTTTAAAACACTAAGACGAGCATCTTTACAGTTACCAAGAATTAGGTTAGGTTACATTATGTTAAATCTCAAGGCTGCAATTTTTACCTGCATCATTAAGTAGCTTTTATCATTCTGAATATTTTCAACCCCAGATATAAGTACCACAAATCTATAGTAACATCAGTGGTGATTTGAAAAAAAAGACAAGCAAACATCTTTACATAATAACTTATACTCAATTCTACACTTAAGTCAAAATGTTTATTTACAACTTGGAATTGTTTTAAAACATCAGTATATACTGTTAACTACTTCATAGTTCTTAAAGGGCTATTGTTATTTGAAATGCTTTCTTTGAATTTTGAGTATCCCAACCCAAAACAAAATTTAACGTCCCTGCAGACAGCCCCCTATACAATTTTTGAAACGCTGGCTTTCTTTCAACAGAACAATATCTCATTTTGGACAAATTATAGTTTCACCTAACCATAGAATTTGATATGTGGCTCATGTGTTTCTGGTGAGAAATGTTGTGATATGAACGATGGTGTACATCACTTCCGTCGCAAATCCGTACTTTTTAAGTAATTAAATATTAACGTTATGCACTTTGTCTTTAAACTTTTGAGTATTCCAGCCAATAATCATATAATGCATAAAACCCCGGTAGTCCATCAATGCGATACCCTTAGAAAGTCTACTAGTTTGTAAATTTGCCTATAGTAATTGCACGTCTGGTGTGAGAGAATGTAAACACTAAAGAAAATTCGCCTTCATTCTGTCTACAAATTTGGTGGCGGCGATTGGAACCCATGAAAAACCAGACCACATCTACCAATCTTTAAAGTGGCGCCACACTACGCATTTCTTAATAATATACTAGCTTTGCTATCAAACTCTTGCGTACCTGTCACATAGAGAATGTTTTGCTTGATGATTTTTTGGCTGGCAGCAAACGAAAACAATGGCAAAGCTTGCGGCTGTGTTTTAGTTTATGTTTACAGTGAGTCTCCCTGAGGTAGTCAAATGAAAATCAAAACCTTTTCATATTGCTTTTAATGTTTTAATAAAAGTACAGTGACATTTAAAAATAACAAATAAAGATATCATGCATAACAAATAATATGCAATTCTATTTATATTCTATACATAGACCGCAGGAATTGTGGCTCATTTTTACACTCACCTGACTAGCAAAAATTGCCGTAGGTGTCGACACACCAAGCATTTCTGGCTAACATTGTAGCAAGCACTTTTTGGCTGGCGGGTAGTTAAAGCAATAACCAAACTTCCCATCATGAGTGCAGCAAACTCTACACGCACAAACCCCATACACGTATTAAAGGCCTTTCTCATAGGAACAAATTTAAACTTTTTTCATCTAGTCATCAACATTTGTTGTGTTTAAATTTAATCACAGAACAAGAATTCGTCTTCAATGTCACCTGAATGAATACATCTCACGAAGACAAGCAATTGAGAACATGAACTCACGTCAGTTGACTCGTCGAGTTGAAGACAATACAACGGAGAGGCTTTCATTTCGGTCAGAACCTGCTCCAACGCATCCATGGACATTTTGAAAACGTGCCTCTTTTAGGTACCATTTGATAGGGCTACTTGCTTCATCTCCTTTGCACTGGCTTCCCCAAGGATAAGATTAACTACTCTCAACATACAGGGTTTGATAACAACGTCTCAACCGGGGCCTCCACTACTTGTAAACTCTGCCGCTCAAATGACCCACCGGCATCGAGTCTTTGACTTTTGAAGCTCTGTTCATGCCGTTTAAAGAAATCTAAATCTTTCTTTGCATGATCTGGATGTTTCGTCTCGAGATGATGTTTGAGTTTTGATTGACTTTGCACTCAGGACAGCATGGCACAAAGCACACTATGGTTTCTCGCTGCCGTCGTTGGCGAGTACTGTGGTGAAGCCAATGTTGAGGTAGCATTCTGAGTGTCTGCGCCGTTTAGTCATGGGTTTCAAGTCTGTGAACATAATGGATCACACTAAGAATACAAAAGACAGGATACCAATATAAACATGCCTTCAAACAAAATCTCATATACCAGCACAACATGCCTGCTAAACACAACTCACCCAATAACAGATGAGAGACACAACGCAATCGGCACAACTTGTCACTGCCTTATGCCCCGCGCATTAACTCTGGCCTCGCATCCCTGTCACGCGATTCATCACCGGCCAATCGCACCGAGAAAAACCTAACTTAATCGGTTTAAAACGTTTGACTCGGGCATTTTTTTCAACACCCACATCAATTTTACAATAGTGATTCTACAAGAATGTGTCCAATATGATAGACAAGTTTCATAATTGTACGTCGCAAAGCAGAGGGCCTAACGAATGGAATAGGGACTTTACCGACGTACAATTGTGACACTTATGCACATAGTAATGAAAGAGACTGCAATAGACCATAAGGTACAAGGCAGCTCCATGTCCATTGACACATATAATTCTTATCCATAAATTTATCCAGTTTTCCTTAACACAGCCAATATTTTAGCCAATGAGTATAGTGGAAAGTGATCCAAGTGACTCAAATAATGCATGGGACTGCTTCTGGGAGAAGCTCTTTGAAGATCCCACGACCCCCAGACAATTTGAAAACAAGCGAACTACAAGATAAAACACAACATACCAGACGTCCCAAAGCTTACCCTCACTACCAAAATACCTCGGAACAATTAGAATTCAGCGTAAAAGCTAACTAAATTAGCTCAACATATATGACTGTACTAGGAGTGTTGTCCCCTTTTTATAAACACAATATGCTTCTTTAGTAAGGAATACTTGTATATATACAAAAATATAACCGTCAACAAACGACACGCATTTTCCTTGGTGCTGCACAAATTTCTTAAAGTTACCCCCATAATTTTGCTTATGTATATTTATTTTACAAATTTAAAATGTTCATTTTAATTAAAAACATAACTTTTAAAGTTTATAGTTAACTTTAAAAAAATGTATTCTAACACTAATATTGCTGTACATATTATAATACAAAAAAGTGTTTATTTATATAGTATTTTTAAGTAATAGTAATACTTAAAAATAAACTTTTTATTATATATTTCCCTTCTATACTTGAAAATAACCACTTAAAATTCTATCTAACTTGTTTCAAACTATTTTTTCACGTCGAATCGCTTCGACGACATAAACTACATATGGAAATTAACAAGAGGAAATTATTAATAGGCGATGTGCTTTGTGCGATTAAATCTTAATCAGCGATAATCGATCATTGCTCATCAAACGATTTACTAGCGCAGTGGTCCCCAACCCCCGGGCCGAGGAGCAATTAGAACCGGGCAGTGGAGCAATTAGAACCGGGCCGTGGAGCAATTAGAACCGGGCAGTGGAGCAATTAGCACCGGTCTGCACAAGAAACGTTTAAATATTTCCATTTTATTTACCATCCGAGTCTAACGATTTCTAATGTTCCTTTCATTTCCAGGTCACATCCCGGCATTTGAAGGCTGAAATCTAACCCAGAAATGAGCGAAAAATGAGTACGAAACAGACAGACGTCGTTAGAACGTTTCCTTGCGAAGGGGGAGGGGGGGCAGTGAAGAGACGAGAGAAGAACCCTTCAACATCAAAAGTGTGCGGAATGGCAAATGATCACTTCAATCAATTAGATATTCGAGAAGATTTAGATCAATTACAGCAATGGTCTGAAAAGTGGCTAATGAAATTTAACACAAGTAAATGTAAGGTTATGCACATAGGTAAAAATAACACTAGATACGATCAGAAGTTATTTGGAAATTCGTTAACAAAAGTGGATAGTGAGAAGGATCTCTGGGTAATTATCAGTAACGATCTCAAATCATCTAAGCAGTGTATTTCAGCCTCTGAGAAAGCAAATAAGATTCTAGGACTGGTTGCGCGATCTTTTGACTTCAAAAGTTCATCTCTCATTAACACACTATATAGATCGTTAGTTCGTCTACACTTGGAATATGCTGTTTCCGTATGGTCACCGAATCTTATTAAAGACATTGACAGATTGGGAAAAGTACAACGGTGAGCCACAAAACTGATTCCAAATATAGAAAATAAATCATACGAAATAAGACTAAAACATATGAATCTGTTTTCCCTAAAAAAGCGTAGACTAAGAGGGGACAAATTTTTTACACACAATGAGAATCCGACAAGAAATAATGGTCTCAAACTGTCAGGAAATAGATTTAATTTGGAAGTGGGCAGAAACAACTTCGCCATCCGTGTAGTTAATGAATGGAATAAACTCCCTGCAGAGGCAGTGCAATGTAGTTCAGTTCGAAGCTTTAAGATTCGTTTAGATAAACATGTAAGCAAGATGCTGTAAAGACTGCCATTCATTTTATATTATTTGATTATTTGTTTGTTATAATTTGTCTGTTTATTATTTGCTTGATTTTCATTCATTATCATTTATGTCAATTTATTATTGTTTACTATTTACCTGTTTGTTTATTATTTAAAGTATATCTATGCATTTATTTTATTTATTATTATTTATGTTATTACAATTTTTAATTTACTTTATTTGTTTATCTTTATTTTTTCATTACATATATATATATATATATATATATATATATATATATATATATATATATATATATATATATATATAATTGACATGCGATCCATTTATGGACCAAAAGGTCTCCTGTTGGCATGCTCCGCCTTTGTAATAAAGAGAAAGCTTTTAGCAGACAATACTATAAGTCCTACTTGAACTATGGATTCATCGCGACAGGTGATTCCCACGTGACACCAACCAGCCTCGCTTTGCATAGTTTGCGGCGTCTCCAAGAGTCTCGCGAGAAGGAGTTGGAGCGATACTTCCCTCAGCTAACAGAGGAACAGGAGAACCTGGCAAGGAACCCGTTTTGTGCTGCTCTTAATGCATCCAGCATCCCAGATGAGATCCAAGATGACTTTCTGGATCCAAGGAACGACTCTTTGGCTCGTAATCTCTTCAAGGAGAAGTCGGTGACTCAGTTCTGGTGCGCTGTGTACCAGTCATGCTCGCTACACCAAAGTCAGCATGACAGCCTTACGCGTCCTGGTCCCATTTGCTTCTACCTGCCTGTGTGAGGCAGGCTTTCCAACTCTTGTCAATATAAAAACGAAGAAGAGGAACAGACTGGTTGTCGGGGATGATGGCACGAGACTGGCTCTAAAAAACGCTCATGCAACATCAAGTATCCCACTCGGTGAGTTTGATAGCTGTTTAATACTATGTATGTCGATAATAAATATCCCCTTTGTGTGATATTCAATATTGTGATCTAGTTTGCCGGTAAATAATTCATTCTTGAATTATTTTTTTAGGTTATCATAGCTGTGGAAAACTATGTAGATAATATTGCAAGAATACTCATCCTCTTTGGGGGAGTTAAGATTTTATCAATTTAGTTTGCCAATAAATATTTTTATAATTATTGAATGATTTTAAAGGGCCTTTTCTTTCTCCTTAGCAAAAATAAGGTGCAAAATCTGATGGTAGCGGGGTCGCGCGGGTTTCAAGCTCTTGGATAAGGGATCGCGAATGCAAAGACGTTAGAGCCACTGGTCAAGAGCACATTTTTATTTTCTTTTATGGTGGGGTGATTTCGCCTCAAGTAACTACTGTTGGAGTCGCTAAATTCAAAGAATTGGTGCTCTAGAATCTAAATAACCGTTTAACCAGCAGCGTTCGGTACAGACGGATGATCATAAATTTGAGGTTTATTTCAAGACAGGCGTAGCATAGGTTAGAGCTCTTCCGCAGTAAAGGAATGTCAAGGTCTAAGTCATCGACTGGAGCCAACGCGAAAAAATATTTTGTACCTAATATCTAGTTTTTATTTCAAAAAGAGGAGGATCGTAGATAAATATACAATAAATTTTATTTTAAAATTCTATTGCTATGAAGAACTATATACATACTTACTTTGTATATTATATTATACATATTAATATTACAATAATAATATTTTTATGAAAATATAGCTATATTTTGTAAACAATAATGCCCTTAATAAATACACACCCCCACACCCCTCACCCCCTCTCCTCCATCTTATCTATCCTGTCCTGTAGCTAGCTTAATAAATAAAAAAAAATATATATTTTTTTAAAATTGTACAAGCAATGAGTAGGGGCTAACTTTAAGATATTTGTGCAGCGACAAAGTATGGATGTCGTTTGCCAACGCTTATATTTATGTATATATAGGAGTATTCCTTACTGAGGAAGCTCATTGGGTTGATAAAAAGGGGGCAACACTCCTTGTATATTCATATGCGTTGAGCTAAGCTAGCTAGCATTTAAGTTGAATTCTAATTGGTCCGAGGTTTTTTATACTTTGGTAGTGGAGGTAAAGTTTGGGCTTCAGGTAGGTTGCGTTTTGTGTTGTAGTTCGCTTGCTTTCAAATTATCTAAGGTGGTAGGGTCTTCAAAGAGCTTACTAGGTAAGAGAGTAAATCAGGAAGAGGGCCATGCCTGATGGTCGTGTTTAAAGTTGGAAAGGAAGGATAGTGAATGATGAAAAGAGAAGAACGACACCACTCGTGTATTCGTTGGGAGTAGTTAAGCTAGCTAGCCTTTTTTTTTTTTTTTTTTTTTTTTTTTAGTTCCAACGTAGTTTACTCTGCTATTAGGTTGGTCTGATGCAAGGTGTACTGGTTGTGGTTCTGCTAGTGTCTGTGCTCTTGGTAGAGTCTCTGGCCGCCATGCATGGAGCTGTGCATATATATATATATTGCCTGAAGGAACAGGTATTATTCAAAACTGTCCTGGTCCCCCTTTGTATCATGTATATAATGTCTATGTATTCCTATCACTATGTACTTGTTGCACTGAAGATGTAATATACGAAAGCGCTCTGCTTCGTTAGTTTCTTTTTCCAAGTGGTCTACTTTGCATAAGTGAACACACGTACCCGTGTTCTTATTAGCATATATATATATATATATATATATATATATATATAATATATATATATATATATTTGGATAATGGAGAACATAAACACAGGGGAAGGCTCGGAACCCTAAACACTAACGTTTCGTTCGCGTAGAACTTCTTCTACGCGAACGAAACGTTAGTGTTAAGGGTTCCGAGCCTTCCCCTGTGTTTATGTTCTCCATCATCCAAATAATTTGTCTAAAATACTTATCAATATGTATATATATACATATATACATATATGTGGTGATTCTATTCACATATACATATATATATATATGTGTGTGTGTGTGTGTGTGTGTGTGTGTGTGTGTGTGTGTGTGTGTGTGTGTGTGTGTGTGTGTGTGTGTGTGTGTGTGTGTGTGTGTGTGTGTGTGGAGTGAAGGTGGAGGTAGAATGTAGATTGAGAGAAGCGAGTAAATGCCTTGGTGGATTAAAAAGTGTAATGAGGAATAGACATTTGGGAATGGATGCTAAGAGGAGACTGTATGAAGGAGTGATTGTGCCAACAGCATTGTATGGGGCAGAAACATGGTACATAAGAGAGGAAGAGAGAAGGAGTTTGAATGTGTTTGAGATGAGGTGTCTGAGAAGTATGATGGGGGTTACTAGGTTAGATAGAGTGAGAAATGAGGAGGTGAAGAGAAGAACAGGGGTGGAAATGGAGTTGGGAGACAGGTTTGATGAAAGAGTATTAGGATGGTTTGGACACATGGAAAGAATGAGTGAAGAAAGACTAGTAAAAGAGGTATGGAAGGCAGATGTGGAGGGAGTGAACATGAGGGGACGTCCTAGGATGAGGTGGATGGATGGGGTGAAAGGGGCTTTGGGGAAGAGGGGAATGTCTGTTGAGGAAGGACGGGAGAGGACAGAAGACAGGGGTGAATGGAAAATGGTTGTATATGGATGATGTTGTGATGCATGAGGTGGAATGGGCAGGGGGATGGGAGGTGAGGTAGTACGTGTGAGAAAAATTTGACGCCCCTCTTCTCCTTTTATGTATGGGGGGACGGAGAGGGGGGGTCGCCGATTTAATGAAGCGGCCTTGCTGTGGATGTGATGTGTCTTGCGACACTGCTTCTGACCCAGGGCAGTGGACAAGGTGCAGGGATGACCCGTCATCCAGGAGGTGTTAAGATAAGAGGGAATGTGGAGGGGTGTGGAGTGTATTCAGGGATGGAATGGGTGGGAATGATTTTATGCCTTTTTCTTTTTGGCTACCTCCCTTGTAAGGGGGAAAAAGCCTTGGTATATATATATGTATATATATATATATATATATATATATATATATACTGTATATATATATATATATAAACATATATATATATATATATGAGTGGAAGGGTGGTGAGTTAAACACAGAGAACAGTTGGAGTTTTATTCACTGACGTTTTGTCCTTACTAGGACATTCTCAAAGTACATGTACTTTGAGAATGTCCTTCCACTCATTTGTCTTCCATATTTCAACACACACACACACACACACACACACACACACACACACACACACACACTCACACACACACATTTATATATATATATATATATATATATATATATATATATATATATATATATATATATATATGGGTCTTTTCCGTTTGGCGACGCGGAATTTTTCGATGAAACTTTCACAATTAATATAGTTTCGTATGCTGATCACAGAAATAACATTTTTTTTTTTTTTTTTTTTTAGAAATTAAAGAAAGTGCCGAAAAAACTGTTTTAATGGTTAAAAATTACTGAGACCTTAGCGGTACATACTCGCGTAACGGCACAAGTTTACCGGTAACGTTATCGGGACACTGGGCCCGTCAATGCCACCAAACCGAGACGGGCTTACCGAGACCTTAACAGTACACTCGCTTAACGGTAGAAGTTTAGCGGTAACGTTAGCGGTTGCTTAACGTAGAAGTTTACCGGTAACGTTAGCGGGCCGTGGACGCCATCACCTCTATGATGGTGGTAACACTTCGACCAAATATTACAGCTCAATTAAGTTTTTTTTTATACAGACTAAAATAGATAAATCATTGGCAGCCTCTGGCAACCCCATTGCATATTCTATATATTGAAATAAAGTCAAAATTTCGATAGCCAGTTCTATTTTGTTTACAATATTGTGCTTATGGAGATATCTGACAACTCTTCCCACCAATCGGAAGCAAGCTATGATTCTAAACAGTAAACACATGATATTGAATTTTATTGATATCAGTGCATTATCAAAGTTAGAGGCAGATGCACGCCGCCTATCCACAGTATCCAGCCTCCCAGTTTAAATGTCTCTCCTGAAAAATCAATGTTTTTGTCCTTAAGCTATATCTCTGGTTCTATTTTACATATTATTTTGATTGTTATGTCATTGTGAAGGGAAAAAGTCGTACTTTAATAGGTGCCATTGTATGCTATCTACCGCGCGAGTGAGTGAATGGAGGGTGTCTGAGGGTGGGTGTGGTGTATAAACTTTTGTCCGCGTCTGCATCACCACACCCACCCTCAGACATCCTCCATTCCCTCACCCAGCATTTTTCACTATTCAAAATAAAAAATCATGAAAATATACGAAAATAAGATTAAGTATAATCTTAACAAGTGACCAAGAATCTAATCTTTCACTTCCTGCATAGGCAGTTTATATGGACACCTTCATGTTAAAAATATATCATCTTCACTATACAATATTATACAACATGAAAATATACTACACGTAACATACACATGTGACTGAAACAGTTAGTGGGGAATTATACTCTATTGGAAAGGGTAATTATACATAAGTTCACCAGAGAAGTTGAACAACTTTTATGACACGCTCACGTATAAGAACTCCCAGATTCCCTTGTACCGCTAAAATCTGTAAATTTTTACCATCAAAACTGTTTCTTCGGCACTTTCTTTAATTTCTCCCAAAAATTAATGTTATTTCTGTAATCAGCATTGATTACTAAGTTTATTTCATTCATCGACCACCCTATAAGTAAACCAATTTTTGCCTATTTTCTTCTTAAATCTAAATTTGTCCAGTTTATACCCATTACTGCGAGTCCTTCCCTGTTGTTTTATTATGATGACCTTGTTTGCATCACCCTTGTTATAGCCTTTAATCCACTTGAACACCAAGGTCTAAATATACAGGTCAGACCGTTTGAATTCTTCTGCGCAGCTTCTGACGTCATTAGGCTGGGTCCATTTTCTCTTTGTGAAACACTGAAGAAAACTGTGAAACGCCAAGGAAGACAGGAACTATAATATTTTATATATATATTATATATTCATATATATAGACAGGAACTATAATATTTTATATATGTTTATATATATATTTTATATCATATTTGTCAGAATATAACTAATTGCGTGGAGCGGTGCGAGCGAAGGCAACGTCTTTCTCAAACGACGCACCAGCTTCAACTGACAGCTATAGGACCCGCCAACCCCACTTTGAACAGCCAGGTGACGTTCACGGGCCCGCTGTGCCAACTCCCTCGAAATTCGGTCGGAAGTGGTTAGACCTTATATTCTTAGATCTTGTTGAACACTTCTATTAGATCACCCCGCACTCTGCGTCTTTCCAGAGAGTGTAAGTTTAGGTGCCTAAGGATGCAATATGAAGTGGTGTCTTAGGTGTGTGGGCTGGTCAATACGTAAGACTACTTCTGAAATTAGTCATTATTCCATTTTATTTTATCTTATTTTTGTAATCTAATGCTATCTGTCGACATTTCCATTGCCGTGTGCCTAACTAAGGAATATATTTACAGAACTATAACGGTATTGACAAACGACACTCATCCTCTTCGTCCTACACAAATTTCTTAAAGTTATGCCTTTATATTGCTTATGTAATTTTTTTTTTCAAGAAAATGAAATATTTATACTTATTAAAAGAATTATTATTTTAAAATGTATATATATATCTTTATAAATTTATTACAATGTTAATTTTTTTATATAAAACATATTATAAAATTCATTTTTGTATATTGTATTTCACAATAATAGTATTTTAAAATAAATCTGAAATATATATTTCTACGACCCTTACTCGAAACGTTTTGTCTAGTTGTTCCATACTATTTTTCCACATCGATTAAATTCGATGAAATGATTCATATTATTAAAATAATATGTAGATAATTAGATATCATACGTTGGTACGCCTTGCTGGGGATGTACACCCTTAAGTGATAACCGGTCATTGATCATCGATGCACGTCAATTATTATCTAGTGCACTAATCTTTGATTATGGCAACTAAAAGCATATCGATAAAAGAAAAAAAGATAGTGTTCAAGACCAGTGGTTCAAAACGTTTTTTGTACACGCGACCTATCCAAGAGCTTGAAACCCACGCGGCCCCCTTACTATCAGCTTCATTTACATTTTATTTTTGTTGATAGAGAAAGAAAATGTCCTTTAGAAATAATTAAATAATTATGTAATTATTTATTGGCAAACTGAATTGGAGTGTGCATGTGTAAGCACATGTTTGGAAATCCTTCATTGAGCTGAGTGACTCCCGCAGTTGGTGGGGTTGGATGGGTCCTGCTTGCCCCTCCGCGATCATGATTTTCCTTGCTAAGTGCGTACAATGTAATGTAGTGTGGATGTCGTGCCCCTCTTTAACAACCCAATGTACTTCCTTGCTAAGGAATATATTTATAGAACTATAACAATGTTCGCAAACGACACTCGTCATCTTTGTCCCTGCACAGATTTACTAAAGTTACTCCCCTACTAATTGCTTAAGTAATTTTTTTAAAGAAAATAAAATATTTGTATTTATCAAAAGTTTTATTGTTTTTAAATATATATATATATGTGTATATTTTTAAAATTTATTACAATGTTAATAATGATATATAAAACAAAATAAAAAAATATCTTTTGTATATAATATTTTAGGTAATAGTATTTTAAAACAAATTTTATATATATATATTCCTACGACCTATGGGAGATGTTTTATCTAATTGTTCCATACTATTTTTCCACGTCGATGAAAATCGATGATAATAATTTGCCATATGCATAGTTGGTCCACTTACACGATAATCGTTCATTAATCATCGATACACGTCAAACAATTATTAAGTGCACTAATGCTTTGATTTTGGCAACTGTAATAGCAGTTCCTCATAAATAAACAAAATAAAAGTAGTGCTCAAGACCAGTGGTTCTACCAAGGTTTACAAAGGCGGAGCATGCCGACAGGCGACCTTTTGGTCCATATCTAGGTCGGATGCGAAAAAAATCATAATGAGAAATTTATAAACAAAAACTATATTAATGTAAATAACAAATAAAATACATAAAGAAATGCATAGGTATAGTTAGTTAATAAACAAACTGGTAAATAGTAAATGATAATGAATTGACATATAACTGATAATAAATGATAATCAAAACAGACAAATGATAAAAAAAAAATGAAATAAATTATAACATTTATGCACTCGCGACTCATTATCCAAAAGCTTGAAACCCACGCGACACCCCCAGCCCCGATTACCATCAGCTGCTTGTTTTGCATTTTATTTTTGTTGAGAGAGAGAGAAAAGGTCCTTTGAAAATAATTCAATAAATATGTAATTATTTATTGGTAAACTAAATTGATTAAATCTAAACTCCAAAAAGGAAGATATTCTTGTAATATTATCAACATACAGAGTTTTCCACATCAATCAAACCTAGAAAATAATTTCAATAATTCTGTAATTAATTACTGGCAAACTATGATGACAATATTGAATGTCACAAAAAGAGTATATTTGTTTTCGACATACATAGTTTTACACATCTATCAAATCCACCGAGTGGGATTACTTATGCTGCATTTGAGCAGCAAGCCTTGAAATTCGTGGTCAAGCGTTTGTTAGAGGCAGTCTCATGTCATCATCCCCGACATCCAGTCTATTCCTCTTCGTTTTCATATTGATAAGAGTTGGAAAGCCTGCCTTACACAGGCAGGTAGGAGCAAGTGGGACCAGGGCGCGTGAGGCTGTCATGCTGACTTTGGTGTAGCGAGCATGACTGGTACACAGCGCACCGGAACTGAGTCACCGACTTCTCCTTGAGTAGATTACGAGCCAAAGAGTCGTTCTACAAATCTCATCTGGGATGCTGGATGCATCAAGTGCAGCACAAAATCAGTTCCTTACCAGGTTCTCCTGTTCCTCTGTTAGCTCAGAGAAGTATCGCTCCAACTCCTTCTCGCGAGACTCTTGGAGACGCCGCAAACTATGCAAAGCGAGGCTGGTTGGTGTCACGTGGGAATCACCTGTCGCGATGAATCCATAGTACAAGTAGGACCTATGGTATTGTCTGTTAAAAGCTTTTTGTTTCTTACAAAGGCGGAGCATGCCGACAGGAGACCTTTTTGGTCCCAAATGGGTCGGATGCCAAATATATATATATATATATATATATATATATATATATATATATATAATATATATATATATATATATATATATATATATATATATATATATAATGATAAAAGTAAGAATGAATGAAGTAAGATAAAAATTGTAATGATATAAGTAATAATGAATGAATGAAATAAATGCATAGGTATAGTTAAATAATAAACAAACAGGTAGCCTAGATAATCTCATACGCTGATGATGTGGCCCTAATTGCCGAGAGTAGAGATGATTTGAAAGATCTAATCACCCCACTAAGAGAGACAGCAGAGAGAGTTGGGCTGCAAATAAATTTAGATAAAACCAAACAAATGTGTATGAGCAGAGAGGAGAGGAACGTAGAGGATGTTTTTCGAAGACAAGAGAATTGATATCTCGTCAGTACGGAATCCGGCTACATCGAGGTACTACCACAGCAAATGCACAATTGCATGACCAGATACCAAACGCAATGAAAACACGACACCAACGCGCATTAGGACTCCAAGATGTCAGCAAAGCCTTCGACAAAGTTTGGCATGACGGGCTGAAACTTAAAATCATCCGACAGCAGCTACCTGAACAACTAACGAGACTCCTATGTGGATTCCCCAATGGGGACGCACAGTAAGAATCAAACTATAAGAACACCAAAACGATCACTTTCTCCTTAAAAGTGGTGTACCACAGGGATCGTGTTTCACGCCAACACTATATACACGGAGTACACAGCAGATCTCCCTCCTCCCCGAGTAAGCTGCCACTACGTATTGAATGTGGATGAAGTAACATCGTCTACCCAGGAAGATCAAACAAAATGATGGCAAAACAAATGGAAAGAGCGGTCAACCAGATCACGGAGTATGAAGAGAAATGGAAAATAAAGACCAATAGTTCCAAATTCGAAGTGATACCGATTGCCAAGCTCGAGCCACCACCAATAACGGTAGGAAGCGAAACTATAGAATACTCAAAGGCTGGCAAGTTACTGGGACTACAACTGATCCAACGGGGGGTTAGTTAGAGGGCAGGAGAGATAAGATGGGGGAGAGGGGGGAGGGGGGATTTGGTGGTTTAGTGAAATCCAAGAATGAAATGGAAGGAAGTTAAAGTTACGATAGGTGAGGGGCAGACCCACTTGCTAGGTTATTTCATAGTCTCGAGGACTTTTGTTCGTAATGACACACGTCAGCAACAGGTTTAAACAAGTAAAAGGCTTCGTGGCAAAACTACGATTGAAAGCAATGCCAGAGAAAACCAAGGTGCACCTATACAAAGCCTTGGTAAGTCCTATGATAGAGTATCCAGACGTACCCCTCAACAACCTATCCAAACCCCAGCTTCAGAAATTACAAAAATTTCAATACAAACTCCCCAGAGTCGCCACCGAGCAGGGCCATCCATAGAAAAAAAAGAAAAATACTGAACACTAGATTCTACTGCTTGACGAGTTGAATCTAAGAGGTCTTTGAGGACCCCAGCACCCAAGATAATTTGAAAGCAAGCGAACTACACCACAAAGCACAACCGACCCAAAGCCCAAAGCTTACCCCCACTACCAAAATATACAACCTCAGACTAATCAGACAATTAGAATTCAACTTAAATGCTAACTAGCTTAGCTTAACACATATGACTATACAAGGTGTGTCGTCCCCTTTTTTATCAAACCAATGTGCTTCCTTAGTAAGGAATACTTGTATACGAGTATATACAGAAATATAACTGTTGGCAAACAACATTCGTTCAAATTGTCGCTGCACAAATCTCTTAAAGTTACCCCCTTAATTTAATCTAAGCAAATTCTTTTAAAAAGATAAAATAATTACACTAATTACAGGCATTATTATTTATAAATTATATTTAAATACTTTAAAAAATTACTATTAATTAAAATAATAATATCTTTAATATAATACGTATTTTCTATTTATATTATATTTTATAGTATTTGTATAAAAAAATAATAAAAATTATATATTTTACTACGACGCCAAATTGTGATAGTTTTGAAAAAAAAAAATTTTCCTAGTTTGTTTCAGATTATTTTTTTCCCGTCGATCGACTCATTGAATGTAATATAAACGCTATCGAAGATGTGTGACCATTAACTCATTAAACTCGGATGACAAGATTCTTGTGATTTGGTCAAATAAAACAAAAAATCATAAAACACCAAAATGTTTGATCAAACACCAGAAAAATATGACGTCAGTCCTCGCGTGAAGCGAGGACTGACGTCATATTTTTCTGGCGTTTAGTCAAACATTTTGGTGTTTTATGATTTTTTGTTTTATTTGACCAAATCACAAGAATCTTGTCATCCGAGTTTAATGGGTTAATGGCTAGTTCTGGGCAAATACCGTTAATTTTCAATACCGGAATTACCGGCAAAAGCCGGGATTGCCGGTATTTTACCAGTAAAAGACTCGTGAAGCAGTAGTGACGTCCCAAGTTCGATTCGCCTATATGACTTAAATCTTCAAAGAAATTTCATCCTACTATGGTGTGAAGTCACAACTCAAGTTTTGTAACGTCGTCACTATAAAAATCCTGCCTCCTTCATCACGAACGGGCGAGGGAAGCACCAACCTACCTCACATGCCTACCAGTGCTATAGGCAAAATGTAAAAAAAAAAAAAAAATAATAATAATAAATAAAGAAATTAATAAAAAATAAATTGTATATATATATATATATATATATACATATATATATATATATATATATATATATATATATATATATATATATATATTACAAAGGATTACAAAGGCAAAGCATGCCGACAGGAGACCTTTTGATCCATATCTAGGTCGGATGCACAAAAAAAAAAAAAAAAAAAAAAAAAATCATATTAATAATAAATTAAAACTACAACAATGTAAATAACAATTAAAATACATAAATAAATGCATTGGTTTAGTTGAATAACAAACAAACAGGTAAATAGTAAATGATAATAAATTGACATATAACTAATAATAAATGAAAATCAGACAGACAAATTATAACAAAACAAAAACAAATAATATAACATAAATTATAATAATTACAGCATCTTACTTAGGTATTTATCTAAATGATTCTTAAAGCTTCGAACTGAACTACATTGCACTACCTGTGCAGGAAGTTTATTCCATTCATTAACTACACGGTTGGCAAAGTTGTTTCTACCTACTTCCAAATTGAATCTATTTCCGGACAGTTTGAGACCATTGTTTCTTGTCTGATTCTCATTCAATGTGAAAATTTTGTGTGTTCTTGAAAATACAAGGTTGACCACGAAGAAAAACTATTGAAGCAGAGCGCTTTCGTGTATTCACCTCATCAGTGCAAATAATACATGTATTAATTGCAGATCTAAAGATGTGAATACAAGAAAGCGCTCTGCTTTAATAGTTTTTCTTCGTGGTCAACCTTGCATATATATATATATATATATATATATATATATATATATATATATATATATATATATATATATATATACATGTATGACACACAGGAAACCCACAGTCGGAGAAAATAAACTTCGAATAAAGAATCCTATATTTCGGCTATCAACTGTAGCCCTCTTCAAGAAAGTACATAAGACAGAGGACAGAGGGGACTTATAAGCTTCAGAAAAGAGAAGGAATGTGAACAGATGGCATCACTCAGGCTCGGGGCAAAATGGGGTGGCGGAGGAGGGAGAGGGTGAGGTGAGGGGGGGTTGTAAGCTCCGTACCAGCCTTCTGGCCGCCGCGCGTGAAATAATGTCAGGTGTCCACTGCCCTTTAGATATATTAATATTGGGGAATTCCTCAATTAATGCTGATTCAACTATTTTTCTCCTGAAACCGCAGTGGGACTTGAACACTAATCTGGCCTTACCCCAGTCGAAAGAATGGGGGTCAGATTAGTGTGCTACTACATTTCTGTTTAGAAATATATGTATATATATATATATATATATATATACATATATATATATATATATATATATATATATATGTGTGTGTGTGTGTGTGTGTGTGTGTGTGTGTGTGTGTGTGTGTGTGTGTGTGTGTGTGTGTGTGTGTGTGTGTGTGTGTGTGTGTGTGTATTTTCCGTTTGGAGTAACGCGGAATTTTTCGATGAAACTTTCACAATTAATATAGTTTCGTATGCTGATTACAGAATTATTATTATTATTATTATTATTATTATTATTCTTTTTTTTGAGAAATTAAAGAAACTGCAGGAAAAAAACCGTTTTAATGGTAAAAAATTACCAAGTCCGCGGTACATACTCGCTTAATGGTAAAAGTTTACCGGTAAATTAGCGGGACACTGGTCCTGTCAAACTCGGTACCACCAAGCCGAGACGCGCTTACCGAGACCTTAGCGGTACATACTCGCTTAATGGTAAAAGTTTACCGGTAAATTAGCGGGACACTGGGCCCGTCAGTACCACCAAGCCGAGACGCGCTTACCGAGACCTTAGCGGTACATACTCGCTTAATGGTAAAAGTTTACCGGTAAATTAGCGGGACACTTGGCCCATCAGTACCACCAAGCCGAGACGCGCTTACCGAGACCTTAGCGGTACATACTCGCTTAATGGTAAAAGTTTACCGGTAAATTAGCGGGACACTGGGCCCGTCAGTACCACCAAGCCGAGACGCGCTTACCGAGACCTTAGCGGTACATACTCGCTTAATGGTAAAAGTTTACCGGTACATTAGCGGGACACTGGGCCCGTCAGTACCACCAAGCCGAGACGCGCTTACCGAGACCTTAGCGGTACATACTCGCTTAATGGTAAAAGTTTACCGGTACATTAGCGGAACACTAGTCCCGTCACTCAGTACCGCCAAGCCGAGACGCGCTTACCGCTCTCTGAGTGTTATGGTATAGCTTAACGGTTGAACCATAACGGTACCAGATTTTTTTCCGGTTTTACCTGTTGTTTTACCGGTAACTTTACCGGTACCTGCCCACCACTAGTAATGGAACGAGACTTGGTGCGATTTTATGTCATTGAACGATGATCTCATCAAACGATTATCTAGAGGACTAATTCTTTGATTTTAGCGACTCAACAGTAGTTTCTTTGGGGCACACCACAAAAAAAAAAAAAAAAAAAATGTGCTCTACACCAGTGGTTCTAACGTTTTTGTACTCGCGACCACTTATCCAAGAGCTTGAAACCAACGCGACCCCCCTACTATCAGCAGCTTCATTTGCACCTTATTTTTGTTTAGGAGAAAGAAAAGGTCCTTCAAAAAAAAAAAAAAAAAAAAAAAAAATCAATAATCATGCAATTATTCAGTGGCACTAACTTGATCAAAGCTTAACTCCCAAAAGGAGGATAATTATTCTTGCAATATTATCTACATAATTTTCCACAGCTATCAAACCTAAAAACTCTTTCAAAATCTATGTAATTATTTACTGGCAAACTAGATCACAATATTGAATGTCACCAAAAGAGGATATCTATTACCGACATACATAGTTTTCCACAGCCATCAAACCCACCGAGTGGGATACCCGATATCATTTGATGAGGAAGCCTTGAAATTGGTGGTCGAGCGTTTGTTAGAGCCAGTCTCATGTCATCATCCCCGACATCCAGTCTGTTCCTCTTCTTCGTTTTTATATTGACAAGAGTTGGAAAGCCTGCCTCACACAGGCAGGTAGAAGCAAATGGGACCAGGACGCGTAAGGCTGTCATGCTGACTTTGGTGGAGCGAGCATGACTGGTACACAGCGCACCAGAACTGAGTCACCGACTTCTCCTTGAATAGATTACAAGCTGAAGAGTCGTTCCTCAGATCTCATCTTGGAAGCTGGAGGCATCAAGTGCAGCACAAAACGGGTTCCTTACCAGGTTCTCCTGTTCCTCTGTTAGCTCAGGGAAGTATCGCTCCAACTCCTTCTCTAGAGACTCAAGATGTTCAGTAATCTCATCCTTGAGGAGCTGATCCAGTTGGATCACAGACTCATCCATCACTGAGTTTTTCGGACATAGCAATGTTCCCAAGATTGGTTTTCCGACGCCAATTCTCCAAAGTGAACCATAAGATCTCTCTTTTCTTGAACCTCCAGGGAATAACTTGATTTCATCTGTCACCTCAAAGACACGATTAGCAACAAATCCTCTTGATAACCAACGTAGTGCCGTGTAGAAAGAAGACTTCGTGGTCAGCATTCATGTCTTTGCATAATTCTTTAAATAGCCCAGTGTTGTGTGCTGTACTCCTTACATAATTCATAATTTTGATTACAGATCAATCACTTCCTGCAGAGAGACGGGGAGAGCCTTAATAGCGAGAGCATATCGGTAGATCATGCAGTGGATAGCCATGCCTTGAGATGCCAGCTTCTTCACTCTCGACAGAACTTGATCCCAGCATAGCCGGTGCTCCATCAGAACAAACCCCATATACGTTTTCCCATTAAAAGCCTTCCTCATGGAAATTTTTTTAACTTTTCTATCACATCATCAGCATAGGCACAGGCATTTCACAAATGCGCCTCTGAATAGTATTGTTTGACGGAGCTACTTGCTTCATTTTCTTTGCACAGGCTTCTTCTAGGATAATATTTACTGCTTTCAACATACAGGGTTTGATAAGTGTTTCTCCTATCGCGTGAGGCGTTTTTGTTTGGCAATTTCCAATGCAACCTCAAACGAGGCCCTCCACTACCGCTACACTCTGCTGCTGAAATGACCCACCGGCATCGAGTCTTTGACTTCTGAGGCACCGTTCATGCCGTTTAAAGAAATCCAAATCTTTGAATGTTCTGAATGTTTCTTCTCGAGATGACGCTTGATTTTTTTTTCACTGCACTCAGGACAGTATGGCACAAAACACACTGTGGTTTCTGGCTGCCGTCGTTGACGAGTACTGTGGTGAAGCCAACGTTGAGGTAGCATTCTAAGTATCTGCGCCGTTTAGCCATGGATTCAAGTCTGTGAATATAATGCATCACATAAAGAATACAAAAGACAGGATACCAATAAAACATGCCTTCAAACAAAATCTCATATACCACCACAACATAACTAACCAGTGCTGCACTAATAACCGATGAGACACACAACACAATCACTACAACTTGTCGCTGCCTTATGTCCCACGCATTTCCTCTGGACTCGCATCCCAGTCACGCGATTTTTCACCGGCCAATCAATGATGGACAGTAAGTCACGTGTAGACAACGAGCGCGCGCATACACACACACACACACACACACACACACTGAACGCGCTAGAGCTCTAACTGACTGAACACACACATATTGAAGCACAGCTGAACAGACTCGAACATACGTACATATGTATAAACTCACATGTAGACACATATACTCGTTAGTACAGACACCGAGCATACACATTCACATAGGGACTTGCACTATCAGGCACGTATACAGTGTCATCGAATGACATTGGACCGCTGTGTGTGTGTGTGTGTGTGTGTGTGTGTGTGTGTGTGTGTGTGTGTGTGTGTGTGTGTGTGTGTGTGTGTGTGTGTGTGTGTGTGTGTGTGTGTGTGTGTGTGTGTGTGTGTGTGTGTGTGTGTGTGTGTGTGTGTGTGTGTGTGTGTGTGTGTGTGTGTGTGTGTGTGTGTTTTGAATTGAATCAAAAGCAGCATATATGTGGTCGCCTTTCACCACTCTCATCGTCTCTATGTGCCTTTTTTCTTTCGTTCATTTAATTTCTTTTAGTACGTCTCTCTCTTTCTACTTTACTTTCACCACTGTCTTTGTTACGTATGATAGTCACTCACAATTTTAGTCGGAAGGCCCTGTGCTTCCAATCATCCGACTTATTCAACTTCCACTTAGTATTATTTTATGTATAAAAGAGGGGTATATAAACGGTTGATATTTTTCCTTAATTTTCTTCACGAATTCTTCTAGAACGTGATTCTCTTAGGTACGCCAGAGGACTCCCGTCGGGAATACTTAATTTGGGTCCTATGTCAGTTCTGCAATAACGCCATAATTTCTTTAGTCCAATGATCTTTAATGTTATATTTAAGAACCTCCCCTAAGGGCCTGATCTTACAACCGTGAACCAATTGATTTTTCTCCTCCTCCACCCTTTCTCCAATCAGATCCACCGTTACAATCCCGCATGCATACTGCCCACTCAAGCAATCTCGAATTCACTGTACACTGACATAGTTTACATATTGTTACATCAACATAAACATGAACATTATACAGCAGTGAAATCGGGTTCCCGGCGACTGTTTGTAAACATTACGCGGAGAGCGAGCTTGTGCAACTCCTACGAACTGTTGTTTACCAAACGCCCAACTCATAAAAATTAAATCCTTACCACATACCCCTGTATCTACTTCACCTGTCTACCTATATCTACGAGCCTCATCTACGAACTCCTTACATATGTATGTACGAGCACAAAAACTCTTCTAGCACGTTTGCGACCCCCTTGGTAAGACTTCGCGACCCTCCCATGGGGTCGGGTCGCGACCCACCGGTTGGGAACCCCTGCTCTAGACAATTGTTTGACGATCATCGATGGACCATGAACGATCATCGTTGAGCTGTAATCGCACCGAGAAAAACGTAATTCAATAGATTTAAATCGTTTGATTCGGATATTTTTTCAACACCCACATCAATCTTACAAGAGTGATTTTACAAGAATGTGTCCGATATGTTTAGACAAGTTTCATAATTGTACGTCGCAAAGCGGAGTGCTTAACGAATGAAATAGGGACTTTACCAACGTACAATTATGGCACTTAAGAACATAAGAATGAAGGAAAGTGCAAGAGACCATAAGGTCTACACAAGGCAGTTCCATGTCCATTGACACATAATTCTCATCCATAAAGTTATCCATTTTTTCCTTAACACACCCAATATTTTCTAGCCAAAATGTATTGTTAAAAGTGATCCAAATGACTCAAATAATGCATGAGACTTCTTAAAAGGCTCTACGAAATCATGATAAGACTTAATTTCATCAAAAAGATCAGACTAAATGATATCTTCTCCTTATTGGTAAGTCCTCAGGGTTCCGTTCTTGGGCCACTTCTATTCATAGTATATATAAATGATATAGACCATGGACTAAAATCTACTGTTTCCAAATTTGCTGATGATACAAAACTGTGCGGAGTGGCAAATGATCACTCAAACCAATTAGATATTCAAGAAGATTTACATCAATTACAGCAATGGTCTGAAAAGTGGCTAATGAAATTTAACACAAGTAAATGCAAAGTAATGCACATAGGTAAAAATAACAGTAAGTACGATTACAAGTTATTTGGAAATTCGTTAACAGAAGTGGATAGTGAAAAAGATCTCGGCGTAATTATCAGTAACGATCTCAAATCATCCAAGCAGTGTATTTCAGCCTCTGAGAAAACAAATAAGATTCTAGGACTGATTGCGCGATCTTTTGATTTCAAAAGTCCATCACTCATTAACAAGCTATATAAATCGTTAGTTCGTACACATTTGGAATATGCTGTTTCCGTATGGACACCGAATCTCATTAAAGACATTGACAGACTGGAAAAAGTACAACGGCGAGCCACAAAACTGATTTCAAATATGAAAAATAAATCATACGAAAATCAACTGAAACATATTAATCTATTTTCCCTAAAAAAAGCGTAGACTCAGAGGTGACTTGATACAGGTCTTTAAAATTCTAAAGGGAATTGACAACATCAAAAGTGACAAAATTTTCACATTGAATGAGAATCCGACAAGAAATAATGGTCTCAAACTGTCCGGAAATAGATTCAATTTGGAAGTAGGTAGAAACAACTTTGCCAACCGTGTAGTTAATGAATGGAATAAACTTCCTGCACAGGTAGTGCAATGTAGTTCAGTTCGAAGCTTTAAGAATCATTTAGATAAACAACTAAGCAAGATGCCTGTAATGATTATAGATCTATTTTTATATATATATTATATATTATATATAATATATATATATAAGTATATAAATATATATATATATATATATTTTTTTTTTTTTTTTTTTTTTTTTTTTTTTTTTTATTATTTGTCTGATTTTCATTTATTATTAGTTATATGTCAATTTATTATCATTTACTATTTACCTGTTTGTTTATTATTTAACTATACCTATGCATTTATTTATGTATTTTATTTTGTTATTTACATTATAGTTTTTATTTATTATTTTATTATTATTATGATTTTTTTTCACATCCGACCTAGATATGGAACAAAAAGTCTCCTGTCGGCATGCTCCGCCTTTGTAATCCTTTGTAATCCTTTGCATTGAAGATTCGTTTTCTGTAGAATTCTCGCACCATAAGTAATTTTCCTTATTAATGTTATCACCCCGTTAAAATTCGCATTATGGAAATATGACCTTATAATACTGTTACGTCTGTCATATCTGTGTGTAAATGTCTGTAAACATTAGTATTATTATTCCATAAAGCTTAAATAGTAATAAGTAATCAAATGTATTCGTGGTGATATAAAATGTTACATATATCCTTCTTATTGTTCCACCATCAACACAGTAGATTTATTCACCTATACTTCGCATTATATTTTCAATAAACAGTCCCGAGAGAATTGGAGTATGATTGATTCCTCTCACTGATGTATAACCTCCCCATTGTGTAGTAACATAACAATACATTATGATATACAGATACATATATACCGGAAAAATACATATATATGTATGTATGTATGTATATATACTGAAAGAAACATTATCTTATTGACGTAATGAATAAATTGTCGTAAAGCTATGGTTTGCCAATCTTCCTGCTCGTCTTCGCAAGGCGTCGCTTGATGCAGGCCACCCTTATTGACTGAGGGTCAGATCACACAATAGGAAGCCGTTGAAAACCTGCTGATACCATCAGATCTGCATGCTAACATAGAATGAATAATTGACACTAAATCTACAGGCATTTCTTGCAACATAAGAATCTACACAGAGGAAGAACATTGATATAATGTGCAGCACAAATATATAATTAGTTTATAGATATGATAGGAATAACTGAGACATGGTTAAACGGTACAGAGTTCGAAGCTGAATTTAGTATTGCGGGATTTAAACACTTTCATCAGGATAGAAACCACAAGAAAGGTGGGGGTGTTCTGTTGTACGTTAAAAACAATGTTCATGCTTGTGTTTTAGAGAAAGTGAAACAGGATGCATATGATAGTTTGTGGGTTGAGTTAACCCAAACTAATGGACAAAAAATTAATATAGGTGTAATATATAGGCCAAAGACATTATCATTAGCAGACGACAAACTGTTATTTCAAGAACTGTCTAGTTTTTGCTTCTCTCAATCTAGATTGAGAGAAGCAAGGAAATGCCTTGGTGGTTTAAAGAGTGTAATGAGAAATAGACATTTGGGAATGGATGCGAAGAGGAGACTGTATGAAGGAGTGATTGTGCCAACAGCACTGTATGGGGCAGAAACGTGGAACATAAGAGAAGAAGAGAGAAGGAGTTTGAATGTGTTTGAGATGAGGTGTCTGAGAAGTATGGTGGGGGTTACTAGGCTAGATAGAGTGAGAAATGAGGAGGTGAGGAGGAGAACAGGGGTGAAAAATGATTTTGGAGAGAGGGTTGATGAAAGAATATTAGGATGGGTTGGACACATGGAAAGAATGAGTTATGAAAGACTAGTAAAAGAGGTATGGAAGGCAGATGTGGATGGAGTGAACATGAGGGGACGTCCTAGGATGAGGTGGATGGATGGGGTGAAGGGGGCTTTTGGGAAGAGGGGAATGTCTGTTGAGGAAGGAAGGGAGAGGACGGAAGACAGAGGTGAGTGGAGAATGGTTGTATATGGATGATGTTGTGACGACATTAGGAGGAATAGGCGGGGGGGTGGCGGGTTAGTATGTGTGAGTAAATTTTGACGCAGCCCGAAGGGATTTCTCCCCGTCCTCTCCTTATATGCAAAGGGGACGGAGAGGGGGTCGCCGATTAAATGAAGCGGCCTTGCTGTGGATGTACTGTGTCTTGCGACACTGCTTCTGAACCCCAGGCGGTGGTCAGGGGTGATCAGGGATTTAGCTTTCATCAGGATAGGAGATGAGAGGAAGGGTGGGGGTGGGTGTGGAGTTTGTTAGGGATGAAACAGGAGTGGTTTTGAAAGTCTCTTTTGTGTTACCCTTGGACAAAAAATGCCTGGTGGGAAAAGCAGACGACAAACTGTTATTTCAAGAACTGTCTAGTTTTTGCAACCGGGATTTATTGATAATGGGTGATTTCAATTTTACTGACATTGATTGGATGACCCTTGAACATGGCCATATAGGTAGTCGCTTGATTGATTTTCTTGGTGACAATTACTTAATTCAGCATATAAAAGAGCCCACAAGATATGGAAACTTACTCGATCTATTGATCACTAGCCGCGAAAGCATGGTAACTGATGTAGAAGTCGGTGAAAATGTTGCAAATAGCGACCACAACTTAGTTAGATTCAAACTCCTAAACAATTTTAGAATAGATACTTGTGTTTCTAAAATACCCGATTTCAGTAAAGCTCAGTTCATAGGACTACGTCAGGAGCTTCAGCTTACAGATTGGGAGGCAAAATTAAACGAAAGACCTGTAGATCAGATGTGGGAAATATTTCAAAATACGCTCACTAAGATGATTCATACTTACATTTCTTTTAAGGACAGACGTCCCCCAAATCAGGCTCGCCCAAAGTGGCTCGACAAAGAAACTGAAAAAAGTATTGCTAAAAAGAGACAGGCTTATAAGAAATATAAGTGCTCGGGTGCATTTTATGATTATGAAAATTATGTATCAATACAAAGAGATTTAGAAAAGACAATAAGAAAAAGAAAACGACAATACGAAATGAACATCGGTGATAAATCCAGAGAATCCTAAAGAATTCTATAGTTACATTAGAGATAAAAAGGTTGTTAGGAATCACATTGGTCCACTTATATCTGCTGACAGTCAACTTGAATATTCAAATGAAGGAATGTGTAATATCTTGAACAATTATTTTAGCTCGGTATTCGTAAACGAAACACCTCAAAGTGAACTCCAAACTGAAACCTGTGAAAAGTCTAGGGTAAACTTAATCACTACGGTAAATATAACAAAAGAAAAAATTAAAAGTTGTATAGATAAACTCAAAGTTAATAAAACACCAGGGCCTGACGGTTGGCATCCAAGAATCTTAAAGGAAATGAAAAATGAGATTGTTGTTCCATTAGAAATTATTTTCAAGAAATCCATTATATCCAGAGATGTCCCAAGAGAATGGAAGCTATCTAACGTTACTCCCATATTCAAAAAAGGCGACAAAAAGAAGCCAAATAACTAAAGGCCTATAAGTTTGACGTCAATCGTAAGAAAAATAATGGAAACTATCATCAGAGATGCTATAGAACATCATTTAGAAAGTGACCGTTTGATAAATGATAGCCAGCATGGTTTCAGACGGAAACGTTCTTGCGTGACTAACTTACTCGAATTCTACAACACAGTTATCTCGAATTATAACAAAAGAAATAATATAGATCTAATATATCTAGACTTTGCAAAAGCTTTTGATACCGTCCCACACGAAAGACTACTTACTAAATTAGCTTTACACGGAATAAGTAGTAGCCTATTAAGTTGGACTAGGAATTGGTTGAATGGTCGAAAACAGAGAGTTGTTTTAAATGGAAAAACTTCTAGATGGAAAAATGTTACAAGTGGAGTTCCTCAGGGTTCCGTTCTTGGGCCACTTCTATTCATAGTATATATAAATGATATAGACCATGGACTAAAATCTACTGTTTCCAAATTTGCTGATGATACAAAACTGTGCGGAATGGCAAATGATCACACCAATTAGATATTCAAGAAGATTTACATCAATTACAGCAATGGTCTGAAAAGTGGCTAATGAAATTTAACACAAGTAAATGCAAGGTAATGTACATAGGTAAAAATAACAGTAAGTACGATTACAAGTTATTTGGAAATTCGTTAACAGAAGTGGATAGTGAAAAAGATCTCGGCGTAATTATCAGTAACGACCTCAAATCATCCAAGCAGTGTATTTCAGCCTCTGAGAAAGCAAATAAGATTCTAGGACTGATTGCACGATCTTTTGATTTCAAAAGTCCATCACTCATTAACAAGCTATATAAATCGTTAGTTCGTCCACATTTGGAATATGCTGTTTCCGTGTGGTCACCGAATCTCATTAAAGACATTGACAGACTGGAAAAAGTACAACGGCGAGCCACAAAACTGATTCCAAATATCAAAAATAAATCATACGAAAATCGACTAAAACATATGAATCTGTTTTCCCTAAAAAAGCGTAGACTCAGAGGTGACTTGATACAGGTCTTTAAAATTCTAAAGGGAATTGACAACATCAAAAGTGACAAAATTTTCACATTGAATGAGAATCAGACAAGAAACAATGGTCTCAAACTGTCGGGAAATATATTCAGTTTGGAAGTAGGTAGAAACAACTTTGCCATCCGTGTAGTTAATGAATGGAATAAACTTCCTGCACAGGTAGTGCAATGTAGTTCAGTTCGAAGCAAAATTTTCACATTGGATGAGAATCAGACAAGAAACAATGGTCTCAAACTGTCCGGAAATAGATTCAATTTGGAAGTAGGTAGAAACAACTTTGCCAACCGTGTAGTTGATGAATGAAATAAACTTCCTGCACAAGTAGTGCAATGTAGTTCAGTTCGAAGCTTTAAGAATCATTTAGATAAACACCTAAGCAAGATGCTGTAATGATTATAATTTATTTTATATTATTTGTTTTTGTTTTGTTTTTATTTGTCTGTTTGCTTTTCATTTATTATTAGTTATATGTCAATTTATTATTATTTACTATTTACCTGTTTGTTTATCATTTAACTATACGTGTACATTGATTTATGTATTTTATTTGTTATTTACATTATTATAGTTTTTATTTATTATTTTTATTGTTATGATTTTTTTTTTTCGCATCCGACCTAGATATGGACCAAAAGGTCTCCTGTCGGCATGCTCCACCTTTGTAATCCTTTGTTATGTATTGTTTTTTTTTTTTTTTTTTTTTTTTTTTTTTTTTTTTTAATAAAGAGAACAGGATAGATGAGTTGGTGTCAAAGCTAATAATGTTAGAAAGGAAGCACAGTGGGTTGTTAAAGAGAGGAACGACACCTCTTGTATAGTCATATGTGCTGAGCTAATCTAGCTAACTTTTACGTTGAATTCTAATTGTTTAGGTTGATCATTCCGACTGGCCTGAGGTTGTATATTTTGGTAGAGGGGGTAAGCTTTGAGCTTCGGGTAGGCTCCTTGGCCATTATGCGTGGGGCTGTGTTTTGTCTTGTAGCTCGGTTGCTTTCAAATTATCTGGCGTGGTGGGGTCTGCAAAGAACTTCTCCCAGATTCAGGGGTAGATTAAACGCCAATCTACCGAGATCCATGTTATATTGACACTAGAACTGAAAAAAGGGTCTTGAAAGACATTACCACAAGGAACGTTACATATATTAACCCACAAGAGAAATTGGAGATATTTGTATACTACAAAAACCCGACAGTCTTTTGTCTCTACATGAAGAATAACCTCACAAATGATCACAACACACAAAAACAAGCGAACGCGATATTCCAGTACTCCTGTCCTGAATAAGGTTACAAACTTCTACCCAACACGTCACATTGGTGCTACCACTACTTCGCTTAGCAGGAGGCCCACAATGCATACCCGTGATGGTAGCATACGGAAACACATAACTCAGAGACAAGACTTAGTTAACAATACTCAAACGCTGTAACAATCACAAATAAGTGTACATCCTCGAGAAAGTTCACATCTCAACACACACCAACCATTAACTTGCAAACAAACGCAATAGGCACCCTACTACTAAACAAACAGTCCATCACACCTAAATAAATTGACAATATGACACATAGGAACAAGTGATGTTAACCTTTCCTCGTTCCCCGTCACCCCTCCCCGGCTCAATCCTTTAATTGCATGTAACCTCTCCTAGTTCCACCTCAGTTCAAACCATAAAAACCCTATCAACTTATAACCGTTTAGTATATTTGACTTTTCTTGTCAATTTCTTCAACTGAAGATGGTTGCATGCAACAGTTAAAACCTCACCATTGTATTTATATAATTAGAGTCAATATATCATGGATCTCATAGATTCGTACTTAATCTACCCTGAATATATATAATATATAATATATATATATATATATATTTATATATATATATATATATTCGTATATATAGATATATATATATATATATATATATATATTAATCTATATATATATATGAATATATATATTTATATGTATATATGTATGTATATATATTCAAACATATCAAATGGTCAGTGGTCACTCTGAATGCATTGCTACCTCAGTAGTCAACCAAGTGTTACCTCAAGTTACTCCAAGGTCACAAAAATCCCACGTGGACCCGCGGGAGCGTCGGTCACGTAACCTGAGCTTGTTCCTTTTCCCACCTCACATTTTTTTGTGATATATGTATATGCCTTCCACTATGTATTCATTCTTGCTGATAAAGAGTGAGTCACAAGGTGAGTGATCGGAAATTATACAAGAACACGATCGACATTTAGTGTCTCCTTTTTCCGGGACTGTGGGAT
>NC_134806.1:50193054-50195554 GCF_046742065.1 Oratosquilla oratoria
AATGGATAATGCTGTGACCTTACACAGACACATACACTCAACCAGAGTTGAGGTGCCGGCTCTCAGTGCAGCGATGCTAAAAACATATCAGTTCTGAGAGGGAAACGAACACAGACCGCTGGATTACCAGTCGCGAATGGTACCACTGCACAATGAGCCGGTTAGCTTTGTCCTAGGTTGTAGAGAGGCAGATGTGGAGGGAGTGAACATGAGGGGACCTCCTTGGATGAGGTGGATGGATGGGGTGAAGGGGGCTTTGGGGAAGAGGGGAACGTCTGTTGATTGAGGAAGGATGGGAGAGGACAGAAGACAGGGGTGAATGGGGAGTGGTTGTATATGGATGATGTTGTGATGCATGAGGTGGAATGGGTGGGGGGATGGGGGGTGAGGAAGTATGTGTGAGCAAAATTTGACGCAGCCCGAAGGGATTTCTCCCCATCTTCTCCTTTTATGACATGGGGGGAAGGAGAGGGGGGGTCGCCGATTTAATGAAGCGGCCTTGCTGTGGATGTGTTGTGTCTTGCGACACTGCTTCTGACCCAGGGCAGTGGACAAGGTGCAGGGATGACCCGTCATCCAGGAGGTGCTAAGATAAGAGGGAGGGTGGAGGGGTGTGGAGTGTATTCAGGGATGGAATGGGTGGGAATGATTTTATGCCTTTTCCTTTTTGGCTACCCCCCTTGTAAGGGGAAAAAAGCCTTGGTATATGTATGTATGTATGTCTGGTATTGTTATTATGGTTATTTTGAAAATATAGCCTTACAACTGTCCAGTAATGTCGTTACACATTAGTAATTGCACTAAAAACCCACTATTAAATTATTTGGATTTAAGAAAAGAAGGAAATAACGAATTTCGGAATTTATTACAAAGTTGTCCGTTTTATTCACAACGTACACAATACACAATGTAGGAGGAATATTCAATTCTACATTAAATTTTGCATTATCATTAGTGAAACTTACCTAGAAAACAGCTCATATGGCATTCATAAAATAAAATACAAAAGAATATTATAACAAATATGATGTACAATCTTTTAAACACAAAAATATGAAATTCTTCGCAGTCTTGGCCACAAGAAATGCAGTTCAAGAATTTACAGAACGGACAACTCACGTCTAGAACCTGGACGAAACAAAAAGAATATTCGCGGACACAAAGAAAACGTGTGAGATGATTTTTATTTAATATACATTGTAACAACATATATTTCTACATTTTTTCTTTCAGACAAGACTAAATTAATAAGAGATAAAAGCATGTGAATATATCCTACTGTTTTTATAGCCTAGAAGTTGGTTTTGATTCTTGAAAATTAAAACTAAAGACAATCGTCGAAAGAGAATTCAAACCAGGAAACCGTTTCTTTCCCGGAATGAACGACAAAGCGACAAATGACCTTTCATTTTTGTGGAAAACTTTGACATAATAGTAACAATGATCTAAAACAAACAAATAAATAAAATCATTTTAGTCTTGAAAACTGACCAAATAAAATTTATATATTGAAAGTCAGCCTCACCATCAAGTATTTATAACGACACGAACCTGCATTGTTTGAGTGTCAGTTTACCAACATACATATTATTTATTCAATAATTTAACTTGCTCAGTTTACATATTATTTATTAAACCATTTAACTTACTGAGTTTGGTGTGTTTAACGTTAAAATATTTTGTTTAATTGTTTGGTAGTCAATAACGTCTCGGTTACTAAAAATGTTTGTCCACAGAGATAAAAATCTAACGACAAAATGAAATCAGATATATATATATATACAATATTATTTGAAACCGTTACAAGTGTTTACACTGCAGCATTAAAATTGTAAAATAAATTAGGGGAAATATGATAAAAACGAATTGATGATAAAGGAGGCGATAGAAAATTTATTAAAAACAAAATTTGTACGGACGAGACGACGTGAAAAAAACGAAACTAAACGAAGCCTTCCGTTCGATTCTCATCTCCCAGACTTAAAAAAACTACTCAACAAACACCAAAAAACAAAAAACAGCATCGAAACGTTTTGAAGCAACACAAAATAAGTTAGAAAATAAATATTAGGATAAATAAGGCATCAAATATTGTAGCATTTGTGAACAAGAGAGAAAAGAATTGACTTAAATCAACATTAACGAACGGAAAAATGGCGTCGGCACACAAAAATTGTTCCAATCGTCAAACTTGCAAAAACAACACAGGGAGCGAGAATGCAAAGACAATAGTTGGCTCACAAACACGGAGAGTCTTTGAAAAAATATTTTTTATTAAAAAAAATAAAAAACACATAAGAATGAAGGAGGATGAAAGAGACAATAAGGCCTACAAAAGACAGTTCCAGGTCCCTTACCTTCTATCATCCATACATACATACATATATATATATATATATATATATGCGTGGGTGTGGGTGTGCAATCATTCAACTGATAAAACATTCATTAATCATTTCCTGAAATCGGGTATTGTTTATAAAGCTGAAAGATAAGGACC
>NC_134806.1:50200554-50205554 GCF_046742065.1 Oratosquilla oratoria
GTGTACGTGTGCGTATGCGCTTATCTGTGTGTATGTATTTGTATGTGCGTATGTGCGTATCTGTGTGTGTGTATGTGTGCTTATCTGTGTGTATGGGTTTGCGTGTGCGTATATGTGTGTATATGTGTGTGTGCGTATTTGTGTGTGTATGTGTGTTTATCTGTAGGTATGTGTTTGCGTGTGCGTATCTGTGTGTATGTGTTTGTGTGTGCGTACTGCGTATGTGTGTATGTGTGCTTATCTGTGTGTATGTGTTTGTGTGTGCGTATGTGTGTATCTGTGCGTTCGTATATGTGTGTATGCTTAGCCATGTGTATGTCTTTGCGTGTGCGTATGTGCGTATCTGTGTGTATGTATTTGTGTATGTGCGTATCTGTGTGCGTTTTATGTATGCGTATGAGCGTATGTGTGTATGTGTTAGTATGTGTTTTGTGTGTGTGTTTATATGTATTTATTTTTGTGTATGTTTACACATATCTGTGTGTTTGAATATGTGTGTATAAATAGGCCTATGGGAATATACACACATATACCACACTTACACGTCCCTGTAAAAGTGCACATAGATACACACATGTGTACGTGTGTACACGCACACACGCATGTAAACCTCTAAAGACGCACATAAAACGAAATCTTCGAATTCCGATAGAAGAGAAAAGACGGAAAGACAAGACAAAGGAAACAAATGAAAGTCGAGAAAGCAATACGTACAACCAACCAACCCGCAAACACACAAAAAGGGGGAAACAGGGGGTAAAAGGGGGATTAGGGGGGACAAGGATTCTGTCATTTAATCCCCCAAACCCTTTCCCCCGCTCCGCCTTCCCCCCCCCCCAAAAAAAAATAATATTCTGACTATACATACCAACAACACACACATACACGAAAAATGGAGGGATGGGGGGGTAAAAGGGAGGGTTAGGGGGACTAGGGGGGCAAGGATTCTGTCATGTAACCCCCCAAACCCCCTCCCCCGCCTCCCCCCGCTTTCCCCCCCCCCAACAAAAAAAAATAACACTCTGACTACACATAGAAGCGGTTACCCACATTTCAACTAAAACAAAAGAAAATCGGACAGGGCTTGTCTGGAGAGCTGTACTCCTAAAGGGGAGAGGGGGGATTAGGGGGGAACAGGAAGGGGGGGAAGGGAAGAAGGGGAGAGTAAGAAAAATGGAGAATAGGAAGAGGAAGCGAAGCAAGGAAAGAGAAAGAGGAGAATACAGAGATGTACATACATACGTACATACACACACACTTGCACACATACATGCATACATACATGTATACATACATACATGTATACATATGCATGCATACATACATGCATATTTATACACATGCATGCATACATACATACATACACATATACATACGCACATATACATATACATACATATATGCATACATATATACATACATTCATACATATAAACACATATACATATATATGTATATATACATAGATATTTGCATGCATACATACATATTAATATACATACACGAAAAGATATTTTCCACCCTATTAGTGGGATGGCCAAAGCATATACCCAACCTACATCAATCCCTTGTTAGCTCCACGTGGATGAGGGGACATTCCTGTCTTCCGCCACACCTTTCGGGTACAAGACAATGCAGCAAGGCACAGCACTTAGTGTCAAGAAGAAAGAGCGATAGGTAATTTTGATGAAAAAATATGTATAAAAAAGAGAATAGCCATTACAGAAAGGAAAGTGAGAGAAGAAAAAGAGAAAGAGAGAAAAGAAGAGAAATTGAATTCCTATAAAGATATGAATATATTAGACACACACACAAACACATATACACGCCACATACCTTCTTTGTTTATTTATCTATAAGTAAATAAAAAGAAATAGATTTGCTTAGTGAGAGAGAATACATACATTTATTATATTGCGGTATAATTGCAATATCGCTCTAATTAATTATTATAAAACAATATCTAATATATTTATTACAATATCGCTATAATCAAAACAATATCACTACTAGTCCTCGCATTTTTTAACGAATTACGTCGGTTATAAGCGCTAAGCCTTTCGGGAAATACATGAAACAAAGTGAGAAAAAACGAAAAATGTGAGAACAACGACGTAGACATTGCAGAGACGAGAAAGAAGAAATGTCTTGTAGACAAAGGAAATGAAAAGAAAAGGAAGAAAATGAAAGGGATATTAATACTAAGCTTAAAAAAGTCAAGATTATTAAAAAAAGATGGAAAAATCAGTGGATAGCTTTCATCAAGTGGAGACGACGTGGGGCGATACAATATGGAAACTGATGTAGAATTTCAGAATAATTTGAAAACAACTAAACAGAAATAAATTTATCAACTGACATCACGAAAAAATATCTATATAAAATAAACTAACTATATATTAAAAACTATAAATACAATATAAATCTATTTCAAACGAATATAGAACGAAATAAAAAGAGATTAACATCTTCCGCGGGGTATTTCAAACTGCGAGAGTCTAACGGTTCGTGAACGAACTAAGCATTTTGGAAACATAGCCTAACACGCACGAAACAATATAGAAACCACATAAACCCAGAGAAAAAATAGTATGTAATTATAATACTGTATGAAACGAAATTAGAATATAATTACATTGCTTACTACGAAGAAAAAAATGTAATACAGAGACTGAAGCCTTTAACAAAAAATTGGACGATTTGGACAATATAGTGTTCAATATTAACACAATATATTGACTCAATATCTCAATTAATTTATTGAGTTATTTGAACAACACATTGGTTTGTTAAATCATTGATTCAATATTGATACAGTTTATTCAATAGATAATGACAGTATATTGGTTTATATATACATACATACATATATATATATAAATATATATATATATATATATATATATATATATATATATAAAGTTATTTATAAAGTTTTACGAAATGAGAAGGTATTTTACAAGCAGTCATACCAACTGTTGACATTTATCTAGATCAGAAATACCAACAACAATGGTAATAATAATAACAATATTGGTGATAATAACAATAATGTCTTTATTGGTGGTAAAGACTATCATATAAAAAAAATAATACAGAAACATATATCACGCTCTATTCATATATATATATATATATATATATATATTTATATATATATGTATATATATATATATATATATATATATATATATATATATATATGCATACACACTGCATGGTTCCCAGTGATCAATGAATATATTTTTCAGCCACATATCACTTTTAATTCCATAGCATCGCAAACGTGGCTAAGAATCGTTCGAAGGAGGTATCCGTTGGAAATTGAAACGTAGACGAGCCGAGGATTCGAACCCAGCTAACCCGTGGTTTACGTTTATGTAACTTTGTTACGGGTTAGCTGGGTTCGAATCCTCGGCTCGTCTACGTTTCAATTTCCAACGTATACCTCCTTCGAGCGATTCTCAGCCTCGTTTGCGATAGTATGGAATTAAAAGTGATATGTGGTTGAAAAAAAAAAAAAAAAAATATATATATAATATATATATATATATATATATAAATATATATATATATATATATTTATATATAAGAATAGAGATTAGACTAAACCAACACCATAACGAAACATTTTGAAATAACCGATACGACTTGAACAAAGACTTAAAGCGACCAAAAGTGGGAAAAATAAGAACGAAGCATTACGAAACAAACGAAAGATTTTTAACAAAAAATAAAAAGAGAGAGGGGTGACAGAGAGAGAAAGAAGTGAAAGATAAAGAGAGACAGAAAGGGAGAGAAAAAGAGAGAGGGACAGAGATAAAGAGAGGAAGAGAAAGAGAGAAAAAAGAGAATGAGAGACAGAGAGGGAGAGAAAAAGAGAACGGAGAAGAGATAGATAGAGAGAAGAAAAGAGAGAAAAAATAAAAGATAAAGAGAGACAGAAAGGGAGAGAAAAAGAGATGGATAAAGAGAGGAAAAGAGAGAGAAAGAGAGAGAGAGAGCCCACGCGTATTTCCCCCGTCCAAACTTGACACAGATCTGACACAGAAATGGTGTCAAATGCGACACAGCAGCGGCCGGCGGCGCGTGTCACAATAAAAAAAAAAAAAAAAGCGAACGAAATAAAAAGAAAACGGGAAAATGTGTCCGAAAGAAAATGGGAAAAGAAAATGAAGAAAGTTTGTCTAAGCAACAGGTGAAAACATAAGGACTCCAAAGACTTACTCTCCAACACTCCTCCAAAAATCCTCCAAAACTACCCCACCCCAAAAAAAAATCCAAACATTCCTTAATATACTCTCAACACTTCCAAAAACCCTCCAAAAACTTCCCAACATTTCTCCAAAATCCCCTAAAACTCCTCCAAAACACCTCCACCTCCTCCAACAAATATTGCTGTACTTCTCCAACACTCCTCCAAAACTCTTCAAAATTCCTCCAACACTCCTCCAAAACACCTCTTCCTCCAACAATTATATTTTTACTTTTCCAACACTCCTTCAAAACTCCTCCCAAAACACCTCCTCTTCCTGCAGTAATTATATTTTTACTTCTCCTGCACTCCTCCAAAAATCATCCAAAACTCCCCCCAAGACCTCAAAACTCCTCCAAAACACCTTCACTTCCTCCAACAATTATTTTTTTTACTTCTCCAACACTCTTCCAAAACTCTCCAAAGCTCTTCCAACTCTCCTCCATAACACCTCTTCTTCCTCCAACAACTATATTTTTACTTCAACACTCCTCCAAAACTACTTCAAGACTTCCAAAACTTCAAAACTCCTCCAAAACACCACTTCCTCCAACAATTATCTTTTTACTTCTCCAACACTCCTCCAAAAATCTTCCAACACTTCTCCAAAACACCTCCTCTTCCTCCAACAATTATATTTTTACTTCTTCAACACTCCTCCAAAACTACTTCAAAACTCTTACGAAACTTCAAAACTCCAAAACACCACTTCCTCCAACAATTATTTTCTACTTCTCCAACACTC
>NC_134806.1:50238054-50240554 GCF_046742065.1 Oratosquilla oratoria
GCCCAAGTTGTGAGCACTTCATCGGATCCGAACGAAGTGTGACGTCATATCGACGAACTTTCTCTGCCGCCAGAGTCCATTTATCAATTCCAGCGGTGTCGGTAAGATGCGCAAAAGACTTAGAATAAATGTGAATAATTTGGAGTCCTGAGCGGGAATTATGTACAAAAACTCTCACAATTTTATCCATTTCTTATCCTCTTTATCCACTTTCTCATTCTTCCCCTCTTCGTATTAATTCTCCTTCGAGAATGTTCATATTTCTTACTTAACTTTATTCTCCCACCTTCCTCCCTCACCCTCTTTACTTTTTAGTTGCAAATGTAACAAATTTCTTGCATTTAAAATTCTCTATGAGATAACAAATGCGTTTTTATTATCTTTATTATTTATTTATTATTATCTATTTGTAAACTTTATATATTTTTTCTTTATTTTGCATTCGTAATCTCTTATCCTTGGTTGAAATGAGTAACTGAGTTTCACAAAAAATAAATTAATATATGAATAGATAAATAAATAAATAAAATTATAACAAGAACAGTAATAATAATAATAATAGTAAAAATTATATTTCTATAATGTATTCCCTCTCCCAATGTTGATTTATAAAAATAGAAATGGAACAGAAGAAATAATTGGAAATAATATTCTTTAATAAAAACTGGAAACTACTGTGTAGATCAAATGTGTATAATGAGACAGACATACCAAAATGGTTTGGCAAAAGACAAAGATATTTTTTTGGTTTCATGGACTTGGAGAAGGCGTATGAGAAAGTCTACATAAGAACACAAGAACGGAGGAAACAATAAGATACCCTAAGGCCTACACTAGGCAGTTCCATGTCCCTAAAAGTAATATTAGACGCAGAAAGGTGTAAAAAAGTTAAAATTATTCATTCTCATTTTGATATTCTTTAATTTAATCTAATCTCTTTTTTCTTAAATTTTCTCATTTCTCCTCTTCTTTTTATTTTTTGTCTTGTTTCCACCAGATCACTGTCGTTTTTCAATAATCATATTAAAAAAATCTATATGTATATTTCATAATTTTATTTTCTTCTTTACGTTGTCTTTTTTCTTCTCCATCTACTCTTTATCATTTCCTTCTAATATATATATATATCTATATATATATATATATATATATATATATATATATGTATATATATATATATATATATATATGTATATATATTATATATATATAAAGTATATGTATATATACAGGATGCAGGGATGACCCGTCATCTAGGAGGTGCCAAGATAAGAGGGAGGGAGGAGGGTGGAGAGGAGTGGAATATATAGGAAATAGAATGGGTGGGAGTGTTTTCTATGCCATTTTCTTTATGGCTACCCCCCATGTAGGGGAAAAAAGCCTTTGGTATGTGTATATGTATATATATATATATATACATATATATATGTATATATATGTATATATATGTACTTATATATATATGTATATATATGTATATATATATATATGTGTGTATGTTTCTTAAGACAGATTGAACATTTTTAGAAGCTCCGCCATGGGATACGAACCCTGACCCGTGCGTCGAAAATCACGGGGCCAAGACGTTAGCAACTATGCTACGGTGATGGTTCAAAAGGACTGTACTAGTCCCCGACCACGCTTCACGTAACATTGAAGATCTAATCTCAATTTCATCTAATCCCGTATTAGGCGAGCCTTCCGACAAGTTGTGTATGTTTCTTAAGACAGATTGAACATTTTTAGAAGCTCCGCCGTGGGATACGAACCCTGACCCGTGCGTCGAAAATCACGGGGCCAAGACGTTAGCAACTATGCTACGGTGATGGGTTCGTATCCCACGGCGGAGCTTCTAAAAATGTTCAATCTGTCTTAAGAAACATACACAACTTGTCGGAAGGCTCGCCTAATACGGGATTAGATGAAATTGAGATTAGATCTTCAATGTTACGTGAAGCGTGGTCGGGGACTAGTACAGTCCTTTTGAACCATCACCGTAGCATAGTTGCTAACGTCTTGGCCCCGTGATTTTCGACGCACGGGTCAGGGTTCGTATCCCATGGCGGAGCTTCTAAATATATATATATATATATATATATACATATATAATGGTAGATATGGTGGTATATGTTGATAGCAATGCACGTAACCTCCCCCTCCCCCTCCCCCCCCCGTCTCTATTTCCGGAATTCCATTGCCACTTGGAACAAAGGTTCAGTCGTCCTGGTTCGAGCTCTTTGTGTCTTCATTTTTTTTTTTTTTTTTAGAATGTTTGATTAAGGACTGTGGTCCGTAGGGGTACGGAGAGGATATATGATAAGGCAAGAGATAATAGAGAACAATTGAGAACATTCAAATGTAAATAATGAGAAAGAAATATTGACTGGAATAGAAATAATGGTAATAAATGAAGATTGTAAATAATAAATATAAGTAAAATCAAAAATATTAACAAAAAGGTTACAAATACAATGTGATATATATATATATATATATATAT
>NC_134806.1:50245554-50248054 GCF_046742065.1 Oratosquilla oratoria
GAAGGGAGAAGAGAAGACGGAGAAAGAAGAAGAAGAAGAAGAAGAGGTGGAAGAGGAAGCAGAGGAGGAGGTGAAGTAGTTTGAGGAGGTGGAGGAAGAAGAGGAAGAGGAAGGCGAACTAGATGGAGGAGGAGGAGGAGGTGAGAAACGAGGTGGAGGAAGAGGAAGAAGAAAAAGAAGAAGATGAAGACGAACTAGATGGAGGAGGAGGAGGTGGAGGAAGACGAACTAGATGGAGGAGGAGGAGGAGGAGGAGGAGGAGGAGGAAGACGAATGAGGTGGAGGACGAGGAGGAGGAGGAGGAGGAGGAAGACGAACTAGATGGAGGAGGAGGAGGAGGAGGAGGTGGGAAACGAAGTGGAGAAAGAAGAAGAAGAAGAGGAAAAGGAAGACGAACTAGATGGAGGAGGAAGAGGAGGAGGAGGAGGAGGATGGATGGATGGATGGAGTTGGATGACTGGCTGGCTGGCTGCGCGAAATACCACGTGACCTCCCCCAAGTGATTAGCAAGTAAAGAAACTCTAGTATAAAACTTAAAACTTTAACTAGACTCACCGGATTAATTCTTATCCTGATAAGAAAGAACATCGCTTTCGATACTGAAGAAGGGTCTTGAACCCGAAATCGCGATCTAGCTAATATGACTACATACAGCCAAGTCATAAATTTCCTTCCTAAGGAACACAAATCCATAATAAGGTATATAGAAAATACCTTTAAGAAAATAATTAATGCACAACTAGCCATCACTTTTAATGCTACATGCATTAGAGAAAAACTCCTGCCCAAATACACTGACAATAAATATATATGTGTGTGTATATATATATATATATATATATATATATATATATATATATATATATATATATATACATATATATTATTATTTATTTATCTTATACAAAAGAAGAATTCGGATCATTGAAGATGACATTTTTCTTCAAATTTTGGGAAATTCGGGCAATGAAAGATTTTATTTATTTATTTATTTATTTTTTTGTAGACAAGAATAAAGTTAGGATGTATCCAGTAGCTGGACATAGAATTATCTCTTTCAAAATAAGAATAAAATAAAGAGCTGTTTTTGGTAAAATTGTGAAAATACACATTTTCAAAATTGATTTTGTTTTTGTTTTCAACGCTTAATAAGTGATAAATAAATCAACTTTTCATCATGGGGGAAATTTTTAACACTGTCAAAGTGTTTAAAAATAAAATAAAATAGTTTAACCGTTAGAACGACGAAAAACTGCCCACCAGAAGTCAGTCAGAAAGCCAGCCAAGCAAGTTTTGAATTTATTGACGGTTATTTCCGTTAGGTGTCGAATAAGCGCACTTGTGTACACATATACACACACACAGCATAATTGTGTGTGCATGCGTGTGTGTGTGTGTGTGTGTGTGTGTGTGTGTGTGTGTGTGTGTGTGTGTGTGTGTGTGTGTGTGTGTGTGTGTGTGTGTGTGTGTGTGTGTGTGTGTGTGTGTGTGTGTGTGTGTGTGTGGTCTTGGATCACGTGTTGGACTCGTGATCGACAGCTACTACCATCCCAGATGAGAGCTCATGCATGACCGATCTATGGGTAATGATGTGACCTGACACACACACACACACACACACACACACACACACACACACACACACACACACACACACACACACACACACACACACACACACACACACACACACACACAAAACTCCCCGCCCACGAGAGTTGGAGTAACGGCTAGCATCGCAGCAATACTGAAATTATTTCAACCCTGGGCTGGATTCAAACCCGGATTGTGATAAACTCCAAACATTACGTCTCCAGTTTAAAAAAATAATCATAAAACTTTCTTTTGTTGTTGGAACTGAATTTACATTTTTGCCTTAATTCATCGTAGTATGGGTTACTTTTGGTTTTCATGTTCAAAATTTTTCAATTTGAATAAGACCATTCTTCAACTAACTCGATCTAACAAGAAATTTCTCATATTTAGAAGAATTTGCTTATATTTCTTAAATCTCCTCAAATGTTCTAGATTGTTATACCATTTTCCAGAAGTTTCTAGAACATTTTAGAACATTCTAATCAATGTAAACATTTCCAGAATATTCTAGAATACAGTAGAAATATGTAAGATATTCTAGAATTTTCTAGAATCCACAATTGTTTTCTAGAATTATTCAGAATATTCTAGAGTAGGTTCACGACTATTCTAGAAAGATTGGGAACATTCTGAAACACATTCTAAAATGACTAAGAATATTCTAGAGTAGGTTCAAGACTATCCTAGAAAGATCGAGAACAATTTGGAACACATTCTAAAATTACTAAGAATATTCTAGAGTATTGTTACGTATGTGGTCAATTCATCTAGACAAGAACAAGGAAGTTCTTTATGACAGCATTTGGTAAAATGTGTGAAGCTTACAAAGTATATTGTGGCGTCCCAGATGTAAACCAAGACGAGACCTGAGCATCTCATTTTGCTTGTGAGCACTGTAAGAGAA
>NC_134806.1:50253054-50255554 GCF_046742065.1 Oratosquilla oratoria
ATAAGAATGAAGGAGACTGTAAGAGACCATAGGGTATACACTAGGCAGTTCCATGTCCATTACTACCTGTCATCCCCATCCATAAAGCTGTCTAACCTTTTCTTAAAACAACCGATTGTTTCAGCGCTAACCACATTGTTTAGTAAGTCTATTTCCTTCTTACATCTAAATTTGTCCAATTTAATTCCATTACTGCGGGTCCTGTCCTTTTGTCTTAATATGATGACCTTGTTTGCGTCACCCTTGTTAACGCTTTTGATCCACTTGAACACCTCTATTAGATCACCCCGCACTCTGCGTCTTTCCAGAGGGTGTAAGTTAAGGTGCCTAAGCCTTTCCTCGTGAGGTAAATTTCTGAGCCCATATATCATTTTGTTCATTCTCCTCTGTACAAATTCTAGTGAACTGATGTTCATTCTATAAGATGGAGACCAAAAATTACCATATAGCCAAGGATGGGTCTAACTAACGCTAGAGTTTGATAATTACCTCTGCACTTCTATTCGTTACCGTCCTAGCAATGAAACCTAATGTTCTGTTTCCTGGATTTAAGGTCAGGACTCACCAGCACTCCCAAGTCTCTCTCGCACTCATTTTTTTGTTTTTTTCGCATCCGACCTAGATATGGACCAAAAGGTCTCCTGTCGGCATGCTCCGCCTTTGAAATCCTTTTCTCTAAAAACGTGTTGTCTAAGCTATATCTATTTTCGGGGTTGTGTAGCCCTACGTTTAACACGCTGCACTTTGAGATATTATATATATATATATATATATATATATATATATATATATATAGATATATATATATATATATATATATACATTGATAAGTATTTTAGACAAATTATTTGGATGATGGAGAACATAAACACAGGGGAAGGCTCGGAACCCTAAACACTCTAACGTTTCGCCTCTGAAGAAGTTCTACGCGAACGAAACGTTAGTGTGTTTAGGGTTCCGAGCCTTCCCCTGTGTTTATGTTCTCCATCATCAATATATATATATATATATATATATATATATATATATATATATACATATATATATATATATATATCACAGAAAATTTATGATAAAGAGTAACATTAATATGGTTTCCATCGATGTCTTCTTTTTTTTTTATAAATATTTCGGATATATATATGGCGTAGTTAATTATTTTTCTGTCGCAGTTATAGTAAAAGAAATATTATATCCATTATGTTTATGAATATTTTATCAAAGGAAATTTGATTCAGAAATTATATGAAAAATAGATGTTTCTAGATAGAAAAAGAAAACGGTCTTTGAATAGATAATTATTCTCCAACCAAAACAAAAGAATAATACATGACTCTGGTCCATAGGGGCGTCTCCATTTGACTGTAAAACAAAGATAAACAAACTTATGAAGATTTACGAACTTCAAAGCTGATTACAGATAGCGGTGTAGATTAAGGCCTTATTTTGTAATCAATTAATTGATTGCTTTAGGAGGGGGCTGTTTATTGAATTACCTTTCAATGAAGAGAAATAGATATCTTGTCTGCATTTATCGTCAAATCTGCAAGAAATGGACTAATACGTCAACATCTCTCTCTCTCTCTCTCTCTCTCTCTCTCTCTCTCTCTCTCTCTCTCTCTCTCTCTCTCTCTCTCTCTCTCTCTCTCTCTCTCTCTATCTCTCTCTCTCTCTCTCTCTCTCTCTCTCTCTCTCTCTCTCTCTCTCTCTCTCTCTCTCTCTCTCTCTCTCTCTCTCTCTCTCTCTCCTTTTAGTGAACTTTTGTTTTGAATCGAAATGCCTTTTTTGTCAATATTATCCTTTCCCCAGTGTTTATTTGTATTTTATTTCATTTCATTTCGTTTTATTTTTTCGTTTTTTTATATATATATATGATTTTAGTATGATTTAATTAATTTAACAAACAGAAATAAATAAATGAATAAATTAAAGAATAAACTTATGTCAAAGGAACGAAATTTTTCTCAACAGCAGTACATAAATTGGAGGTCCTGTTTTCTGATATTTCACATTTCTCACTTGTATTTTTATACATTTTTATATTTGTATATATTTTATAGTTATATTTTTAGATACTTGGGTGCGAATGTGGCAGGAAAGGGAGGAGTGGAGGTGGAGGTAGAATGTAGATTGAAAGAATCGAGTAAACGCCTTGGGGGATTAAAAAGTGTAATGAAAAATAGACATTTGGGAATGGATACTAAGAGGAGATTGTATGAAGGCGTTATTGTGTCGATAACACTGTATGGGGAAGAAACATGGAACATAAGAGAGGAAGAGAGGAGTTTTAATATGTTTGAGATGAGGTGCCTGAGAAATATGATAGGGGTTGCTAGGCCAGAGAGAGTGAGAAATGAGGAGGTGAGGAAGAGAACGGGGGTGGAAAGGGAGTTGGGAGATAGGGTTGATGAAAGAGTACTGGGATGGTTTGGACACATGGAAAGAATGAGTGAAGAAAGACTAGTAAAAGAGGTATGGAAGGCAGAGGTGGAGGGAGTGA
>NC_134806.1:50265554-50340554 GCF_046742065.1 Oratosquilla oratoria
TTTATTTATTATTGTTTATAATATTATAATTTTTATTTATCTATTTATTTTTTTATTATTTATATTGTTATAATTTAATTTATTGATTTATTATTATTTATATTATTATAAATTATATTTATTTATTTATTGTTATTTACATTATTATAACTTTTATCTATTCATTTACTATTATTTATATTATTGTATTTTTCATTTATTTGTTTATTACTATCTACATTATAATTTTTATTTATTTATTTACTATTATTAATATTATTATAATTTTTATTTATTTATTTTTTATTATTCATACTATTATAATTTTATTTATTTATTTATTATTATTTATATCATTATGTTTTATTTATTTATTTATTATTATTCATATTATAATTTTTATTTATTTATCTAGTATTATTAGCATTATTATAATTTTTATTTTTTATTTGTCATTATTATGGACCAAAAGGTCTCCTGTCGGCATGCTCCGCCTTTGTAATCCTTTGTAATCCTTTACAAGTACAATGCAAACATACGAAAATGAGTAGTGACACAAACCTTGCTTTGTTTTTTCATTGTAAATATACAGGACCATTGCACTGGGGGTATCATGCCTCGCACCCCCCCCCCCAGGGTCAAGGTACCCCCCTGGGGGGATCAAGTGTCCCAGGTTAAGAACCACTGGGCTAGACGGTGACCTTTGACACCGTGCAGGGGTGCCAAATGTACACCTGTACCACATTCACCACATTCAAACCACAGAGGCTTAAGCTGGGAGGACACTGTGCCTCATGCAGGTCTGCATGTTGCAGGTGGAAGTGGCCTCATGCAGATCTGCATGTTGCAGGTGGCAATGTTGAAAGATAAATTTCCACGCTGAATTGGCATGAGGAAAATATGCAGTTTTTATCTGTATCACTTGATAGTTCCTATCATTCTGAGTATTTTGAATTCCAGAAATAAATACAGCAAATTAATAGTAACGTCATTAGCTTTTTTTTCAGACCTCGACACCCCAGTCAACGCTTCAATTGAATGTTGAATTTCTATTTTGTTTTACTTTTTTTTTCTATTTATTTTATTTTATTATTATTTTATCTATTTTTTTGTTTTATTATTATCTTATTAATTTTTATTTATTTATATGTTTATCTATTTATCTATCCATTTATTTATTCATTTATTTATCTATTTATTCATTTTATTTTATTTTATTTATTTTTCCTCGACACTCCAATCAACGCTTGGTAGTTTGCCCAACTGCCTATAGAAAGCGTGGTAACTTTAATGTCAGCATTGCTGTTTGTTATATGAATACAACTATTTTATTTATATATATCATTTTAATTAGATATTAATTAAAACATTTCAGCTTCATGTACATATAGATTGTGTTATTATTGCAATTGTTAAAATATAATAGTTATCCTACTGCGAAATATTTTCAAATATTTTATTTTATATATTTTAATCACATATTAGTTTAATAATTTTAGTTTTAAGTGCATACACAGTGTTTTATTACTATCATTTTTATGTATAATATTTATTTTACCGTGATTTTTTTCATATAATGTCGATTATTTGAACTGAAAAAACCACAAGACAGATTTATTATTTCATTTTATTATTTTTATCAGATTATATTTTATTTATTTCAGGAAAGTCCATATGCAGTGTTTTATTATTATCATTGATTTATGGATAATAGTCGTAGTTGTTTTATTGTGAAGATGTGTATATGTTAGATGGTCTATTAGGTTCAACCTGTTTCAGATGTCAAAATGGGAAATAAAAATAATAACAAAGTTGAATCCCCCTGTTTGGTGTCGACGTACAAAAAATAGATGAAAGAATACATGTATAACTGAAGGCAAGCCAATAAATATCATTCATTTGTTTAATTGTTTGTTTACATATTATTTTATTTTTTGTCGATTCACAATATCAATGTGCATTTTTACTTAAAGTTCGAATTATTGTTTGACATTATCACTTTTGTCTTTACATGCATATATTTTTTCTTCAGAGAATTTATTAATTTGATAAAGGAAATAATGGATTATCACATTTGTAACAGACATAATCATATGTTGCTTTCAAATTTAGTTCTCTTGTGGGAAATGCAAAGCCAAGCAATCAACATTGAAATAGTTCTTTTTGGGATTGAGTTATATCCCAATACATTATTTAGAAATATCTATAAACTCGTTGAAACAAATTAAATCGAAAATAATAATAAAGTAATATCAAGTAGATTTAGAAAACAATTGTAACATAAATTACACAGGGGAACACTTTTTCAGTAACTTTGAGTTGCATTGGATATTTTAACGGATTTTGAAAGAGTTTTAGGCGCTGATTTTAAATCTGAAATTTGTTTTTCTCTACAAGCTCTAGTTTGTATGCAATTTGAGGATAATGAAATTGTACATATGTGAACTTGCGTAAACCATGTATAAGCATTTTAACGTCCATATATATAGATAGCTTCTAATATTTTGATCATTCTTCTTTTGTTTCAGTTCAAACATGGCTTCCAGAATGAGACATCATTGCAGAAACAAGCCTGATGCCTTCTGCTACATATGTGGATGCTACACAATCGTCAGAGACGTAACATATCCTCGTTCGTCAAGCGTGCCTACAAGGCATATTTTGAAGTTCATTTTGGTGATCAAGACAAGCAATGGGCTCCTCATGTTGTGTGCCACAATTGTGAGGAAATGCTTCGAGACTGGACCAAAGGAAAACGCAAAGGTCTGCCTTTTGGAGTTCCAATGATTTGGCGCGAACCCACCAACCATGTAACTGACTGTTATTTCTGCATGGTAAACACAACGGGTGTTGGGAAGAAAAACCGACATAAGATTACGTATCCGAACATTCCCTCAGCTATTCGGCCTGTTCCGCACTCTGAAGAAGTACCTGTTCCAGTTTTCAAAGGCTTGCCTTCATTGGACGATAAAGACATTGGACATGATACAAGCCAGCAAGACAGTTGTGACAGTGAATTGTCAGAAAAGTGTTCACAATCGGAGGACTGTTCTTCAGACACTGAACCTTTCCCCGTCCCTAAGCCTCTTCCCCAGGCTGAACTGAATGATTTAGTGCGGGATTTAGGTCTTTCAAAGAAAGCAGCAGAGCTTTTGGCATCAAGATTACAAGGCAGAAATCTTGTTGATCACTCTGTTAAAGTATCATATTTCAGAAAGCGTGACCAGCTTTTTGTGACCAATCTTTTCAAAAGACAGACAGTTTGTTTACTGCCATGACATCCCAGGGCTTCTCAAAGAACTGGGTGTACCTTACTATAGTCCTGCTGAATGGAGACTCTTTTTAGACAGTTCAAAACGCAGTCTAAAGTGTGTTCTTTTACATAATGGCAATGTTTATGGAGCAGTACCTGTCGGTCACTCAGTGCATTTGCGGGAAGACTATGATGATATGAGAATGGTCATGGACTTATTAAAGTATCATGAGCACAATTGGATAATTTGTGTAGACTTAAAGATGGTCAACTTTCTTCTTGGACAACAGAAAGGTTTCACCAAGTTTCCATGTTTCCTCTGTATGTGGGACAGCCGAGCACGAGACAGACATTGGGTCCAGAAGGACTGGCCTATTCGTGACACCCTTGAAGCAGGCATGCCAAATATCATACAAGACCCAATTGTAAACAGAGATAAGATCATCTTTCCTCCTCTTCACATCAAATTAGGTTTGATGAAACAATTTGTCAAGGCACTGGAAACCGAAGGTGAATGTTTCCAACACATCATCACAGCTTTACCAGGGTTATCATTTGAGAAGATCAAAGCAGGCGTGTTTGATGGCCCACAGATTCGAACCCTAATTCGTGATGATCAGTTTGTTGCTAAGATGACCGCTTTAGAAAGGGCAGCATGGTTATCCTTTGTGGCAGTCGTTCAGAACTTCCTTGGAAACAATAAGGCGGAGAACTACAGTGAACTTGTGAACAGAATGCTCCTCGCTTTTCGTGATCTCGGGTGCAACATGAGCATCAAGCTTCATTTTTTGAACAGCCACCTTGATCAGTTCCCTGACAACCTGGGGGCTGTGAGTGACGAACAAGGAGAACGATTCCACCAAGACCTAAAGATCATGGAAGAACGCTACCAAGGGCGCTGGGACATAAGTATGATGGCTGACTACTGCTGGAGCATTAAACGAAATTGCCCAGATGAAATGTACAAACGCAAAAGTTACAAACGCAAATTCCTGCCTGAAAAAAATACACAAAGAAATTGATAAGCTTCCATCAGCTGTGGTGATGTTCTGAAGGATGCTAATCTAACTTTGGGATAGATGTTCTGTTAATGTTCTGTTTCTTTTGCCTTAATAAATGTACAGAAATGGCTTTCATACTGTTTTAAGATTCAAGTGAACAAAAGAATTGTGGCTGATATTGCAATTTCCTATAATAACGAAAATTTAAAAAATGAATAAAAATGTCAAATTGCATAAAATCTGTAGCTTGCAGACAAAACCCGACTTCAGATTTGAAATCAGCACACTCAAGTTGACTATAGAAAAGTCTTTTTTTAAATGCAACAAAATGAGTGTTCCCCAGTGTTATTATTGCTGTTATTTTACTATTGAAATTGTTGTTGTTCCTGTTATCATTATTGTTATATTAATTTAAATATTATTATTATTGTGACCATTATTGTTATTATCATTATTGTTATTATTATTATTATTATTATTATTATTATTATTATTATTGTCATTATTATTATTATTATTATTATTATTATTATTATTATTATTATTATTATTATTATTATTATTATTATTATTATTATTATTATTATTATTATTATTATTATTATTATTATCATTATTATTATTATTACTATTATTATTATTATTATTATTATTATTATTATTATTATTATTATTATTATTATTATTATTATTACTATTATTATTGTTATTATCATTAATATTATTATTATTATTATTATTATTATTATTATTATTATTATTATTATTATTATTATTATTATTATTATTATTATTATTATTATTATTATTATTATTATTATTATTATTATTATTATTATTATTATTATTATTATTATTATTAGTATTATTATTATTATTATCATTATTATTATTATTATTATTACTATTACTATTATTATTATTATCATCATTATTATTATTATCACCAAATGCTCTCTTTAATTTTTTATTTCAATTACGAAATATAAATTTATTCTCACCATAACCTACCTGTTGTTTATATCACTGATCACTTATGAACACCGCAAGGTGCGTATTCAATAAGATTCTTTTTAGTTAAAGTGTAAGGCGTCAGGATAAACAAAAAATGTCTAAATATTTTATAAAACAATGACATAAACGCTTGAATATTTTCGTAATCAATCCGTTATTTTCTACACGAAATAAGGTTATAGTATTTCTTATGAAATACAACACTGGTGCACACTTAAACGCACTATGACCGCATTAATTGTATAGAATCGAATAGTATGTTCATAGCATTTGTATTCATGTTCCTCGGTCAAGAGATGCTATTTTGTTTTAGTTGCTCTGAAACCAGAAAATTATAAAGTTTATAGTTCTTGTGACTTTTTCTTGGTTACCTTTTTGTTATATTTTATTTTTTATGTTTCCTAAATTATGTGATTATCTGTAAGTCAGTTATATAGATATCACATCATTGTTACAAGAATTTATAATGAACTGAATAAAAAAAAGAATAGCAATCATAATAAAAACCGTTAAAGTAGCTTTAAGGTTGACATGAATTCTTTTTTGTATGAAATTCCGCCCTGAACTGAATATCATTGATCAACATCAGCCGAAATATATTAAAGTAGTATAGCGTTGTTGAAAGCAAAATATTTTAAAATTTGTAACCGTAGCAAAGATTTTTCGCTACTTAGAAGCCTGAGAAGAATGAAATTGCATTTCGTTCTCAATTTATTAAATATGTTTAAGAAGTTAGAAGATGAAATAAGGAGTACACAAAATATAAAAGAAATAATCTAACGTTTTAGAGTTATTCCGTCCATTACTGACGCAGCTGTGATTGTGAATAAAGTACTGAAATGAATTTAATCAGCTCGACCACACTTATGAGGTGCTGTAGATATATTGGAAAACTATGAACATACTTTTGCATATATTGGGGATCGAAACCGGGAATTCCGCGTTTCGAGGCAGGAACGTTAGCCACTGCTACACGTAGACAATTTTTCTACAATTAGACGTAAGCCAAAGAAAAGGACTGGATATTTAAACAAGAGATGAAAAAGAAAAACGAAGTGGACAAGTTATGAAAGACAAGTCGAAGAGAAAGAGAAATATTGATCATACAGAGGAAACTGTTCGGAAAGGTAGTTAACAATTGATTTATTTGTTAATTTTTATTTTTGTTATTATTATTATTATTATTATTATTATTATTATTATTATTATTATTATTATTATTATTATTATTATTATTATTATTATCATTATTATTATTATTATTATTATTATTATCATCATCATCATCATTATTATTATCATCATTATTATTATCATCATTATCACCATCATCATTATTATTATTATTATCATTATTATCATTATTATTATTAATCATTATTATTATTATTATTATTATTATTATTATCATTATCATCATCATTATTATTATTATTATTATTATTATTATTATTATTATTATTATTATTATCATTATTATTATTATTATTATTATTATTATTATTATTATTATTATTGTTATTATATAGACATTATTAAACGTAAAGAAAGGTTGACGACGTTAGTAATGTAAATGTACCAGAAATGACAAAATAAGAAATATAATTCGTTTTCAAAATTGTGAAGTAGGTAAAATCACCTAGATGACATATCGCTAGTCTAGGTAACTTAATTTGCACTCTCTAGAAAGACGCAGAGTGCGTAGGTGATCTAATAGAGGTATTCAAATAGATCAAAGGCTTTAACAAGGGGGATGCAGGCAAGGTCATCATATTAAGACACCAGGTCAGGACTTGTAGTACTGGGTTTAAAATGGATAAATTTAGGTTTAAGAAGGAAATAGGCAAGAACTGGTTTACTAATTGGGTGGTTAACGAATGGAATAGACTTAGTAACAATCTAGTTAGCGCTGAAACTATCGGTTGTTTTAGAAACGGTTAGACAACTTTATGGATGGGGATGATAGGTTGTAGGGGACGTGGAACTGTATAGTGTAGGCCGTATGGTCTCTTGCAGCCTCATTCATTCTCATCATTTATGCTGGAGGAAAATAGTTTTCCTCCAGCATAAATAATTTTCCTCCAGCATATCAGATTCCTTCCCGAAAGCATCGGGCTGCAAATTTGCTCCAACTGTCGGAGGAAAAATAGCCCAGTGTGTTGTGTGTGTGTGTGTGTGTGTGTGTGTGTGTGTGTGTGTGTGTGTGTGTGTGTGTGTGTGTGTGTGTGTGTGTGTGTGTGTGTGTGTGTGTGTGTGTGTGAATATGTGTGTTATAACATTTTTCATTTTGTCATACCTTTGATCATTTTTGTAAATCAATAACGTTATGTGTGCCAATACTGAACCCTGAGGGACTCCACTAGTCACTGTTCTCCATCCATACTATTCCCAATGTGTTACGTCCTCTAACATGCTCTAATTCCCTAGTGTTGGCCGTAGTTCAATATTATCTTTGTTTATTTATCTATATATATATTCCATAGATAAAAATAGCGATTTGCCGCAACTGCTGTTTTCACTTACCACTGCGTGGTAGTGGGATTTTGAGTTTATTGATTTATTCATTAATTTATTCATTTGCGAAATGGTGTCGTGATAGCTTAAGTCCAGTCCTGCAGCACTCTACCTTCTTCTAATAAAACAATTTGTGAATATTGTCCATCGATTGTTTCACACACTATATGAATTTCCAGTTTTGCATTCCATCAGTGTTTGGAATGTTCCTTGTCTAAGGTTTCAAATGGGTTATTGATGGTTTGTATTTACCCGGTGGTAATTTGCATTTAATTTTATATATTTATTATGTTATCTACTTATTAATTTATTTCTTATTGCATGCTCTTACAGTTTGGAGCAGATAAGATTTTTTTCATAAATTTCGGATAACAAACGATAAAAAAAATCAATAGTCCTAGGTATTTTTGTTCTCAATTTGGCGATCAATTTCCCATTTCAGTGAGTCTTTTACTTTTGCCCCTTTCCAACGTCTGTATTTACCTAATTGATCCTAATTTGTTTACTTGTTACACTGCACAATGAAAGTGATCATTCCGTGTGTATTGTTATTAAATGTTATGCATTCAACTCTATGTGCATACCAAATGCCCTCTTACAATGGAACTGACTTGTTTGTGATTTACAGTCAATGAGCCATATTACTCGATCATATTTCAATATATGTTGACTGGACAATTCTTCATGCTATTTCACAAGTCGATGTATGTATTATGTAAATATGTATGTATTCATATATTTAATTTATCTAACTTTACCTCCAGTTGTCCTGATTGGCTTTGAATTAATTTCTGTTCTCCACCTAGATTGTTTCTTCTAATTTATTCTATAGATTAATCCATTGATACGGAAAAAATATTGTTGTGTGCCCATTAAATATTCTGTCTTCTCTAGTTTCTTGTCATGTCCTTTTTGTATTCTTCCGTCGCCTACTTATATATTTTTTTGTAATTTTTGTCCATATTTCCCATAGTTCTGACGACATCAGTCGTACTGTATATTTGTTCTATATTCCAGTATGAGCAATCCTATCTTGTCTTTCTTCAAACGAGTTAGCTAGGCTGTACATATATTTATACATGTGTGTATCAATGTCTATATAAGAACCGAATATAATTTATTTTACAATTTACTCAATAATTTTAAAATGCTGACATTTGTAAATACCGGCAGATGAGTTTTGTATAGACGCTTGAACCACAGTGTAATCAACACAAGATTTTAAGTTCAGGAATCTATTCCTATAACGTGTGTTTACAACCTCAGTTGTAGTTGTTTTTTTGTAAATACGGACAACACTCTGGATTATTTTTGCAAAGTGGATTACATTGTATACTTACAAACACCCCAAGCTTCTGTATAAATGGTAAGTATACCTTAGTTAACCGTATTTCAAGAGATATGTGTTGTTTTTGTGATAGCGCTTTGAAACTGGGCCGATAGAAGTAAGGTAAAATATAACCCATTTTATCATTTCTTCACAATATGTACAACTTCCATGCATAGTAGGGATTCGACAACAGTTTGATACGTATAGTCTACAAAGTACTATAAGTTTCCAGTTCGTATTTTGGAGTAAATTGTTGGACGTACGATACATGCTGGTATCATATGCTGGTTGTCATGCCGTTCACGTGAATTTAAATGCAAAGTTATTTGTACTCATAAACTCACAGGCGATATTCTAGAAGAGGTTCTTTCAAGCCTGACTTTAACTCCATTGTCTCCATCATGACAACTTTTTGTGTTGGGCTTTTCTGGCCTCGTTGCTGTCTGAAGTAGTACCTAGTTGTAGTACTAAGTATACAGAATACTAGCCATGCTTGTAGAGTCCAGTCTTTAATTCTCCAATGATATTTATGCACACAAGCACAGGAATACTAGAAGTCCCTTTCACAAACATGAGTTTCTGGTTCAGCTCTATTCCAGTATCACAGAAACATATTTTTCACTTATTTTTGCCTTTGAAAGACCTATTTTTCCTTGGAATACTTAGGTCAAGTTCGGACGTATTGGACAATGCAAATTTCGTGTTAATAGTCTGTACATGCATTATTCTGGAATTTTATCCCTTGTTTTTATTCTCATGTCATGCTAACACATACTTTATAGTTTATTTAATTCTTTGGTATTTGTTCAGTTTTGCACCTGGACACAATATAGCTATAGAAAATTAAGTATTAATTTTGTAAATTATAATACATAAACATAATATGCGATTTTCTTGGCAGAAATAAAAATAAGAAATACCTTGCTTCAAGCAAATATACTAACGAACGAAGTCGCTAGCATAGGATTGGTATGCCATCTTCTCTGTCAAGTGTTTGTTGTCTGCCCGGTCTAGTTGAAATGTCAGTTACAAGGTGTACGGCCTCGGTACTTCTGGCAGTACCTCGCGAGGTACATATTCTTGAAGGCATGCTATGTAACTGAAATCCATGCATTCCTTCAAGCTGCAAGAACCCTATATACCCCGCAATCTGAGAGAGTGATTGAACAGCCCGTCAACGTCTCTCACAACAACAATGATGATGAGGATAATCCGGATGACCTATAGATTGCAGGTACCGATTTATTAAGCAGAGGTTAGACGAATTTATTATCCTTTCAGTTCTTCAACGTCGGCATCTATCATAACAAATATGGCATACCATTCATCCGGCACGACTTCGTTACTTATGAAATCTGTTTTAGCAACTTGTTTGTTTTTTATTTCCATCAAGAAAATTACATATTACGTTGATACATTATAATTTACAAAATTAATGATTAATTTTCTATTGCTATATTGTGTCTATGTGCAAAACTAAACATTTATCAACTCTTTATTTTTATTATTTATTTATTTTATTTATTTATTTATTTATTTATTTATTTATTATTATTTTTTTTTTTCTATTTATTGGTTAGGTTATATACGGTTAGGAGTTGTTAGACAACAAGTTTCATGTTAAATATCTCATCGCATGATTCTGGAATTTTATCAGAAATTGTTGTGGAGAAAATCCTAGAGAAAACTTGTTTAAATTGGAAAACGACAATCGAGTTTTTTGTTTCCCAAATCAGTGTTCCTAGTTTTAAATTAATTTGTGTCAAACTTGGGCTTTATAACTTTCTACATTGTTATGGGTATTCATCTGTATGTAAAACTATAATTGTTCATATATATATATATATTTTTTAATATTTTGAAGTGCACACCTATGCAATATAGCAATAGAAAATTAAATATTGATTTGTAAATTATAATACATCAAAGTAATTTACATTTTTCTTTGTGTTAAAAGCTATACATAAATATGGCTGCTGCAACTGCTTGAGACGCTTTGGTTTGGTAGATGCGGAGGTCAAAGAAATTAAAGTATGATAAATTCGTCTATTCTAACCTAACCTAACCTGCATTTAGTCGTTCAGTACCTGTAATTCTAGAGGTCATGAGGGTCATCACCATCATCCTCAAGCTCTGAATTTATCAAAGCAAAGATGGCATCTCAAGGAATCAACACGACTTTGACTGTTTTGTGTGTCGCTTTCAGCAATGTTTTCTGTTATTGATTTCCACCAAGAAATACATTAATGTGTTATAATTTACAAAATTAGTATTTAATTTTCTAATGCTATATTGCATAGGTGTGCACTTGTGAAAAAAAATACCATCTTTTTTATTATAATTTTTATTTTATTTTATTTATTTATTTATTTATTTATTTAGTATTATTATTATTATTATTTTTTTTTTTTTTTTTTTTTTTAATTAGGTCCACTTGAATGAATTATAGTTTGGTATGTGTGTGTGGAAGCTCACTGTCTGAGCGAATTAGGGCATTGTCACTTGCAACGAAGGTGGTTGGGATGGTGGTTCGAATCCTGCCACCGGTAAAGTTGAACCAAGGGCATGGTCCATTAAATTCCATGCTACAAGGTCCTCCTAGCTTTCCAAGAAGGGGGGGGTTGTGACGTTAAACCATATCAATCAATGTGTTTACGTTTCATGTTGATAAGTTGATCACAATGGGAGTGTGGTCTGGTGATAAGCCTGTGTCATGTTAGTTGTTGTTGTCATTCCCTAGACCAGCGTTTCTCAACCTTTTTTCTTGCAAATCCTTTAAAATAAATTGCATGTCTCAAGGAACCCCTGCGCAAAAACAAACAAACACATATACCATATCTTTCTCATTTTTTTCATCGTAATAATAGGTTAGATAGGATGATGTCAATATTACATTATTACAGTAACCAAGAATATGTCGTGCGTCTTTAATTATATTACGTAAATGAAATTAAATAAAAAATCAAAAGTGCATTATGATTAGTTATCTCACTAGTTCTCGTGGAACCCTTAGGGTCCCAGGGAACCCTGGTTGAGAAACGCTGCCCTAGATCAATGATTCTCAACCCATTTTCTTACGTATTCCCTACTTACGGATTGCTGTTCCTTGCCTAACCAGAGACCACTTCATCGCTAAATTTAAACGTAGTGCATCCACTAACTACCGTTTGTTTCTGGTTTGTGGTCCCATTTAAGAAGCTGTACGGTTCCCCAAGGGATCATGGACCCTTTGTTGAGAACCACTGCCCTAGACTGTCTGTCCGAGCAGTTGCGTCTCCCTGAGGAACATCACGGCTGAAATATGGTTTTCCCACAAATCCCTCTTAGAGTGTATATATACAGGTAAACGTCGACTTACGATGGCATTAGGTTTCGATAGAGCCATCGTAAGACGATTTCATCGTAAGTCGATCCCCAATTTGTGTATCACTGTTCCGTGGTCACTGTACCTAGCCTACCTGTATATTAACCACCAGAGATACTGAATATAGCCTATTAAACATGTACAGTAGTTTATTTAATTATTTTTATCCTTTTTACCATATTCAAACACTATAATATGTATTTTCAGTACGGAACTTAAATCTCGCGGGCAGCAGCCAATGCCAGCCGTACGACGTGACGTAATAATACTCGCATCATAAAATATAGTCACCGCTTATATCGATCGTTCTCTCTTTCACCCGCGAATTTTTAAAACCACAGAGAATGGGATTCAAGGCACATTTGAGAGAATGTAAAAACACAGGGGCGACTACAATAAATATAATCAAGACGCCGATATGGCACCGTCGCGAATCCACTTGCTCCTCATGACGCCTACGTGTGCAGCACCGTATGGAAGGGGTTAAATTATCATGTCGTCGTCATCGTAAAGTCGAACAATCGTAAGTCGCGGCCATCGTAAGTCGACGTTTACCTGTATTGTGTTGTTACTGTGTGTGATTGTGTACAATGCAGTCTTCTATAATGCATTATATTGTATGAGGGAGAAGATTTGCATCGTGGACGTTATCTGTGATGCGGTCATCCGACCTCTTCCGATAGTTTACGAGGGCTGGATGGTGGCTGCACCAAGAAGATGGATATCATGGGGTCTGGCATGTTGTGTTGGTTGTAGGGTTGTGTACAGTGTTATATTTGGAAAAGAAAAGAAATTTACGTTGGTGTATGTGTATGATCTGGGTGTTGTTAGGACTATATCATATAAACTAGGAAATGTCTCTGACTTTTCTTTTGTGTTATTTATATATTCTGCTCCTCATGTTTATTATTGCCTTTACTCGTTTAGGAATAACCCCTTTGGGGCTACAGGTAGTCGGATTCCTAGTCATCCCCATCCTGTTTTTTTGTTTTGTTTTTTTTCCACCTCGTACAACTTGAGTGGGAACTTGGTGGCAGCATTCTTTTCCCCCCATCACAAGGTTAAATGAAAGAAGTAAATGAATGTTCAGAGAAATGATACAGGACAGTAACAAGGAGTGAGGGGAACAGCATAACGGAAGGACAGTCACAGTACAATAAAACCGCTGTGTCTTGCAGCACTGCTTCTGACCCAGGGCAGTGGACAAGATGCAAGGATGACCCATCATCCTTGAGGTGCCAAGATAAGAAGGAGGGTGGAGGGGAGTGGAGTGTGATAGGGATGGAATGGGTAGGAGTGGTTTCTATGCCTTTGTTTTCCGGCTACTTCCCTTGTTTTTTGGCTACCTCCCATGTAAGGGGGAAAGAGCCTTTGGTATATGTATGTATATTGTTATTATTTATTGTCCCTCCATATTTAAATGAATTAATTGCCCAGTTCATCAGTGAAAGATTAGTCACCCGCAATCACATTACCTTTGGCTTGTTTATCACTATCTATTGTACAGTATCAGCTTTGTAATCTATATTTGCCTTCTTCATTTAATCAATCAGTCTGTTGCAATAGGTCTGTCAGTCAGTCCATTGTTCTTGGTCTTCCTTGCATGAGACCCATGGCCTCCAGGGAACCGGCAAGAGCCTCCAAGTGGATCTATAAGTTGCTCGTGGAAGAAATGTCTTGTTGTTATCTAAAGATTGTCAGTTTGGAAGTTGCACATAGGAGAGTTTGATTCTGTGGCAATTTGAATACGTGTTGACACTTTTAATACTGGATGCTGTTCTGAACGCAAGCATGCCAGTGTGGTTCCTAATTCTCTTGCGACTGATTTTACCATGGAACTGATATCTGATGGTTGGAGAGATATCGAGTTTGCTTTCCTCGTCGTTACTTGGAATTGGTGAATTCCTCATAAAGAAAATCTCTTTTTGGAAGATGTATTTATTCAAGAATGGAACCCTACGATGATCATTTGATCTGATATGACATTGGCAATCCTTGTCTAAAGTAGATGTAATTACAGACGCTTCCTATGCATGAAGCCAGACTCGACGACCACAGCGTCCCTCTTCACCCCTTGACCCCTTTGACCGTACCAGCACATGGGTCAGATCAACGATTCTTGCATTCATAGAGTCTCCTGTAATTTCTCTAGCTGATGTACTTACGTCGATTAATACATAAGAACATAAGAATGGAGGAGACTGCAAGAGACCATAAGGCCTACACCAGGCAGTTCCATGTCCCTTACCTTCTGTCATCTCTGCACATAAAGTTATGTAATATCTTAAAACAACCATTAGTGTCTGCACTCGCTACACGATTACTAAGTCTATTCCATTCGTTAATCACTCTGTTGGTAAACCAGTTCTTGTCTATTTCCTTCTTAAACCTAAATTCGTCCAATTTAAACCCATTACTACAAATCCTGTCCTGCTGTCTTAATGTGATGATCTTGCTTGCATCACCTGTGTTAAAGCCCTTGGCCCATTTGAATACCTCTGTTAGATCACCCAGCACTCTACATCTTTCCAGGAAGAGTAAGTTAAGGTGTCTATTTTATTTTAATGTAATTGTTTGTAAAACCCAGTGGTCAGCCAAGAGAAGAGAAGATGAGAGGGAGGGAGGGAGGGAGGGGTGGATTGGGTGGGAATGGACTTATGCCTTTTGACTTTGGCTACCTCTCTCATAAAGGGGAAAGAGCCCTTGGTATATGTATGTAATTGTTTCTAGTGTACTATTGTGTATTCAAGTATATTTTTACCACTCTGAGAATGACTCGTTGTCTACCAGTACCTTCCGTATAAGGGGAAGAAGCCTATTGGTGTATAGGTACACAAATGTTTTGTTCTTTCAACATTCTTCTTCCTTCTTTTTCCTTTTTTCTCCTTCTTCCTCTTACTTCTTCCTCCATCCTTATTTCTTCTTTTTCTTCTTTGTCACCTTTGTCTTGTCTTTTGTCTTCTTCTTCCTCAATTTATCACTCTTTACCCGCTGTAAGTTGGCATCGCATACCTTTGTCATATAGTATAAATGCATTATAAATTGAGTTCTATCTATCTATATGCCAAGGGCAGTTTCCCCCTTACAAGGGAGATAGCCAAGTCAAAAATACGTACCCACTCTCATCCACTATCATCCACGCTTGTGATTGTACTGTGTCTTGCTGCATTCCCTATGACCCAGGGCAGTGAACAGGCAGGATACAGGATTGACCCAATATCCACAAGGAGCTAATGGATCAAGTTTGGATATTGTATGATAGAGTTTGATCGGTGGGAGAGAAATAAAGACTGTGCACAAATCGGTTTATGCTAAGATTGCGACCAACATGGTCTTCTTCAGAGAGTTGTCTACAAAAAGAACACCGTGTTAGTCGTAACTTTAGAGTACAGTAAACCCTTGATATACCAAATATAACAGACAAAAAAGTGTGACAGGACAAACCCTCGCTACAATAGTTTTTCGTCTGTTATAGTGAGGGATCCTAGGTTATAATGGATCTTCAGATTTAACGACAGACCCGTACCCATATTGTCCGTTATATCAAGGGTTTACTGTAATTTCTAATACCAGACAAATTTTGGGATATAACAGATCTGTCCACTATTTCCATCAGATATAACGGATCCTTGGTTATAACGGATCTTCGGATATAACAACAGACCCCAGTCCCCATATCATCTATTATATCGAGGGTTTACTTTTACTGTAAATCAATTCCTAGATTGTCATAGTTTTCCACCCACCATCCAAACTCTCGATTGTCTTTTCTTCAGTAAATATTGCATAACGTATTCATATACGCAGATTGGACTGAGGCCGTGCCTGCATGTGTGATGCCAGCATCATCTGAAGATGTGATTGGGGCAGTGCTGCAAGCCGCCTTCAAACACAAACCACCCAACTATTCCGCAGCCACTGCCCTCAAAGCAAAGTCGCAAGAAAGCCTTGAAGACCTTTTGGTTTCGTCTAGCAAGCAGGTTGGTGGGAGGCATAACAGTCATATCCATAAGTTGAGAAAATGTGTTATAATAATGATAATTATTAGTTTATTGAGTTTATAGCAGTGCAGTGACATATGGACAATATAAGGTTTGTGTTCATTTTGGGAATAGATGAACTTGATTAAATAATTTGCACTATGGATGCAATGGCGCTGTTTTTGTATCAGTTGGTCCTCAGCTTTCTGATGGTTACAAGTTCGTTGTTGTGCGTTGCGGCATTATATTTTTTGTTGTAATTATATTTGTAACAGTCTTGGTAATTATTTACGATTGGTTTCAGGTACTCCTCAATCATGTGGATTATGACAGTGTGGGTAATCAGCAATCCCATATGCTGAACTCCCTCAAAACAAAATATGTCCATCTGAGCGCCACAAGCCCAAGCACCAGTGGTGAGCTGGACGGGCGGAACAGCATGGCACACGGCCCGGCACTTCACAAATCGGCGAACTACCAGCAAGGGGGGCGCGAGGACCACTTGGAGGGACCGCGAGTGGTATTGTGGCCGCGGGAACGTGTGGTTCTGGGATGGAGAAAGACCTTCCCGCCAGGGGCCGGCATGAGCAACATGGGCAACACCTGTTACATGAACTCCTCCCTTCAGGTCACTAGGCTCCTCTTTTTAGTGTTTTTATTACCAATTGTTTTTTTTGCTACCTTCCTTATAAGGGGGAAAAAGCCTTTGGTATATGTACGTATGTATATATTACCGATTTGCTAAATGAGAGGTTAAGTAAATATGCATATGCACATTATTATTATTTTATGAATATATATATACAGGGATTTCTCGATTTATGCAAGGGATATGTTCCTGAAGGGATTGTGTAATGTAAAAATCACAAAGTGAATAGTTAAGTTTTACTATTGCTTACTTGATTTTTCACATCATGTTATTTGAAATAATCCATGTCATTTGAAAAAATTACTTTTTGTTATTCCAAAATCACAAATTGCAAACAAGCATAAATCAAGAGATCCCTGTGTATATATATATATATATATATATATATATATATATATATATATATATATATATATATATATACATATATATATATACATATATACATATACACATACATATGTACAACACTGAATGGGTCCCAGTGATTAGAGATACATTTTAACAACCACAGTGCACTTTGATTCTAAGCCATCAACATCGGAAGACCTGATGGAGGCTAAAATGTAGAAATTGAAATGTGTTAGCCGGGTTTGAGTGCTTGGCAGTACCACATTTCAATTTCTGCATGCTAGCCTCCATTGGGTCTCTCGATGTTGATGGCTTAGAATTAAAGTGCATTGTGGTTGTTAAAATGTATATATATATGTTTAGATATATGTGTGTGTGTGTGTTTGGCTACCTCCCTTGTAAGGGGGAAAAGGCCTTTGGTATATGTATGTATAGACAGGTATGGGAAGACGAGAGAAGGGAAACATATGACTTTGAAAGTGCCATTATTGGGATCATAACACTTCTCTCAACTGGTTTTGACTTGTCTCTCCCAAGAGTTGAGAAAGACAAAAATTGAAATGGGTCGAGTGTAAAAGCACTTTCAAAGTCTCGTGTTTTCCGTTTCTTGTCTTCCTACACTCGCTTCCATTAAAAAGTGCAAATCAAAAGCACTAGAACTCGGTCTCTAAACTGGGCCCATGATTTCTTTGCACTAGATTTGACTTCTTCTTCTTCACCATTTAATGTAAGACTCGGTCTAGGTCAGTCACCAGCTAATTTGTGAACGTCAAATGTGGCCACATAGGCACGTGACACATTTCCTTGAAGGAGACGTCCAGAGAATTCGCGGCTGGGCCAAGGTAGTAGAACCTGTTCAGAGTTGTGTTGGGATGGGAAGGGTGACTGTATGGGAACTTGCCCATAGAGACCATGAGGACAGGTGTCAGTGTAATTCACCATGGTCTTGGATCACATGTTGGACTCATGATTGAGAGTTATTTCCCTCCCAGAAGAGATATCAGAGCTTGTATATGACCAATCTATGGGTAATGCTGTAACCTTACATGCATGCACACACCCAAGTCCCCGCCCATGAGAGTTGGAGTAACGACCCGCAGTGCAGTGATACTGAAATTATTTCAGCCCTGGGTAGGATTTGAACCCAGACTGCCATAGTGGCGGCCTTGAACACTACCACCATGCCACCAGTTGTGTCTGAGTGAAGCAGCGCACTCTCCGATATATGTCCTCAATTGATGATTTCATGTAAGAAGAGTTGATATGTGGTAACTGCCCCCTTCCCTTCCCCTAATTAATCGGTGATTTAAAAACGGATATGGGCCCCTTGGGGTGTTTTATGTATTGTTAGTTTTGAAAAAGGAAATGATTTGGCATTTCTCATACGATCATCACTAGCAGGTACCCATCGGTCCCTCTTACAGTGAAATGTATCTATGCTCATTCCTCGTTTAATGCAGGTTCTCTTGACAAAATTTCAGTTACACAAAAAAAAATCTACCAAACCTTGATTAACGAATGAAAAATTCGAAGTCACACACTGTAAATTTACAAAAATTAGAATATTTACAACCAACAAATAAAATGAATTTGTGAATACAGTCGATAAAAGAACCAACTAAAAAGTTGTTCTGGTGTATGCACGGCAGCCATATGGTAGTTTGTTTATGTTTTACACAGCAACATAACATTGGAAATCGGTGGGAAAATAAAATTCATTTAATGCATTTTCGCTTGAACAATTTTCCAGGAATGTACCTCATTCATTAAACAAGGGATGAGTGTATCTATCTGCAGGATGCCCCAGAAAATTTTACTCTATGACATCACAAGTAAATAAATGTAATATTGGATGTACACAGTGAGAGCTAGACTGGATTAGGGGGAAAAGTCTAAACTTTTCTTTAATTTCAGTACATATTGTTTAAAATAGGGAAAAGAGGTGTGGAAGTCAGGTGGGAGGAGTAAACATGAGGGGCGACCAAGGATGAGATGGATGGTTGGGGTGAAAGGGGCATTGGGAAAGAGGGGAATGTTTGTTGAGGAAGGAAGGGAGAAGACAGAAGATGGTGAGTGGAGAATGGTTGTGTATGGATGATGCTGTCATGCATGAGAGGGAGTGGGTAGGGGATAGAGTGGTGAGGGAGTGGGTAGGGGATAGAGTGGTGAGGGAGTGTGTATGAATGATATTTTGACAGAACCCAAAGGGATTTCTCCCCATCTTCTCTTTTTCTGCATAAGGGGACAGAGAGAGGGGGGTGTTGCCAATTAAATGAAGCAGCCTTGCTGTGGACGTGCTGTGTCTTGCTACATTGCTTCTGACCCAGGGCAATGGGTGAGATGCAGGAATGACCTGTCATCCAGAAGGAACCAAGAAAAGGGGGAGGGAGGGAGAGGAGTATGTGGGGATGAAATGGGTGGGAGTGGATATATGCCTTTGACTTTGGCTACCTCCCTTCTAAGGGGAAAAAGCTGTTGGTATATGTATGTATGTATTCTTTAACTTAAAGTATTAATCCTGTACATACATATACCAAAGGCTTTTTCCCCCTTACAAGGGAGGCAGCCAAAAAACAATGGCATAAAATCCAGTTGTATCTGTAAAAAAAAAATGCATTTACTGTCTTTTAAAGTGTGCCTACATTTTATTGGGACACCTTGTATACCTAGGGGGTACTTCCCCCATATCCTCTTCACTCCGGGGCACATCGCACATCTGGCAGCATTAGCTGCCCGATGTGCAATGTTGCGTCATAATAATTGCATTATAAAAAATAAAGTCAGTGCTCAATCGTTCGTTCTCTTTCACCCGTGAATTTTGATAACCATAGACAATATGATGAAGCCAGTTTAGAGAGAATGGAGGTTACGTAGGTACGACTACAATAAATATAATCAAGATGCTGACGTCGACATCATCGCATACCCACTTGCTCTTCATGCCGCCTACGTAGGCGTCACCGTATGGAAGTGGATATAAAGGAGGTAGCCAAATCAAAGGCTCAGACCCGCTCCCATCTATTCCACCTCCCACCAAACACCCTTGTTTCCTTCTCATCCCTATTTTGAAATTAACTAAATATATATATATTTTTTTTTCCAGGCCCTTTTCCACATTCCCTCGTTACTAAATTGGATGCTTGAAGACTCGACGGCCCATATTTCCCGTTGCGAAAGTAACAACACCAACATGTCCTTCTGTACCATCTGTGCTCTCATGAAGACTCTACGATCATCTCTAGACCGCTCCAATACTGTCATACGTCCAGTGCTTATTCATAATAAGCTGAAAAGTAAGTTGTGTGATTTTCTTTTCTTTCATTTTATATATATATATATATATATATATATATATATATATCTCTTTTTTAATTAATTAATCTCTGATTAATTAAGTGAAGCATTCTTGCTGTAGATGTGCTGTGTCTTGCTGCATTGCTTCTGACCCCGGGCAGTGGGCAGGATACAGGGATGACCCATCATCCATAAGAAGCTAAGAGGAGAAGGGGGGAAAGGGTGGTGAATGGGAGTGGGTATGCCTTTTTATTTTGGCTGAGCAGGTTAGGGCGTCGTTACTTGTGGCCAAGGTTGAGGGGATGGTGGTTCAAACCCTGACACCGTTGACTTGGACCAAGGGCATTGTTCATTAAATTCCACACTACAAATTCCTCTGTGAGGGGCACCATCCTAGCCTTCTGATAGGGGGCAGTTTGTGACGTTAACTTCTTCACTCCGGGGCACATCACACATCTGGCAGCATTAGCTGCCCGACGTGCGATGTTGCGTCATAATAATTGCATTATAAAAAATAAAGTCAGTGCTCAATCGTTCGTTCACTTTCACCCGTGTATTTTGATAACCATAGAAAATTGATGAAGCCAGTTTAGAGAGAATGGAAATTATGTAGGTACGACTACAATAAATATAATCAAGATGGCGACGTCGGCATCATCGAGTACCCACTTGCTCCTCATGCCGCCTACGTAGGCATCACCATATGGAAGTGGTTAAACCATATCACCTTGTAAGAAGGAAAAAACTCTTAGTATATAGATAATGTGGGTGAAAGAGCAGACTGGAGTGAATGATATAGCGGAGACAGTAAAAGAGAGAAAATGGAACTGGGCAGGAACGACTGATGAGCAACAGAGCAAATGTGTTACCGAGTGTGGATGCCACAAGATGGGAAGTGTGCACAAGGGACCAGACAGAAGGTGGAGAGAAGTTTGCAGGAATGACATGGCAGAGGTTGGTGTAGGAGTGTGAGTCATGAAATGGTATGAAAGAGGCCTTTGTTCATCAATGGATTTAGGATGGCTGATTGATTGATTGATGTGGGTGTGTGGCTGACCTGGCTTGAGTTGAAACGACCCAGATGCAACTACCACGCAGCCTCCGGAAACATATTCATAATCGCATCACTCACTGCTCCATTAACACACTAAAAGACAACACAGTGCTACATGCCAGATCCCCTGATATCCATCCCTCTGAATCCTCTCACCCCAGAAAGGACAGAATCCACAGTCCTGGCCAGACTGTGGCACATCCACACCATCGAGCTCTTCTAAGCTACCGGAAGAGACTGGATGACCGCATTGTGGACAAATACCCAGGATGTAACACTTCACCCCATACTGTTCACCACATCATGGAAGACTGCATTATACAGAATCACGCACGCAAACAACACAACGTATACTCCATAAAGGACTTGTGGGAAAACCCCATTTCAGCCATGGCATTCCTTGGGGAGACGGGACTGCTCGGACAGACAGTCTAGAGAACAACAACAACAACAACAGCAACCAGCCCTGGCCACCGGCTCTACGCAGGTGGCACCGATCCCCAAGAGGAGCTACGTCTGCCTTGGGGAGTACCACAATCCTTTTTCTCAACATGTAATATTACATTTTTTCTGCACCGAGGGGTGATTTTCCGGCTATCACCCCTCTTCTACTTTTAGCTGGAGATGTAGAGAGCAATCCTGGGCCCACCACAAAATACACATGCCCAACATGCTCTAAACCCATTACTTCGAGCAGACAGACAAAGGGCTCAGTTCAGTGCAATATGTGCAAAAACTGGGCCCACCTCACTTGTACAACACTTACTGACACAAACCAATACACAAACACTTGGACATGTTCTACCTGCCCTCCAGTAACCCCACTCCCACCTCCCCAACCACAGCCAGCACCCTTACCCACTCCCAATTTCCCTTTGCCCTTATCCCCAATCAGTACTCCCTTTCCTTTATACCCAATCTCTCCTTTCCCCCCCTCTAACCCAGATCCTATACCTTCCCCATTAACACCCCAACCTCAACCCCAAACGGCAACATACAACACATACAGAACACACAACATCAACATATTACAACACAACGTTGACGGTATTAACACGAAAAAACATGAACTCGAACACTTTCTTAAACAACACAACATACACATTGCAATTACACAAGAAACAAAACTTAGACACTCACACAAAACACCATCATTTCATAATTACACCACCATCAGACAAGACAGGACTGACGGCAATGGCGGTGGACTCATCACCCTGATCCACCACTTCATCTGTTTTGTGGACACAAGTGCCACAACCAAAATTCTCCCTACCACAGATAACAATATAGAAATCCAATCCATTCGAATCTGCACAGGCAACAAATCAACACTGACAATAGTTAACATGTACATTCCCCCCCAATCATCCCCCACAGTTCCAAACACCTTCAGACCTCAATTTAGCCAACTAGCCTCAATCCCCAACCTGATCATGGGTGGTGACTTCAACGCCAAGTCGTCTGCCTGGTATGTCGACAACCCTGACACAGACAGAGGGCTTGATATACAGACTCAGTTTGACTCATTGACTATCATGAACAACACACATAATCATACACATATCCCACACCAAGCCCTCTACACTCCCTCCTCTCCTGATATCACCTTCTGCTCCCCCTGCCTAACCCCAACAACATCATGGAGAGTGGTCGGAACCCTTGGTTCTGACCACCTTCCAATCATCATCACCACCAAAACAAGATGCACCCCAGTTGGCCACAGACACACATACACCAATTACAAGAGAGCTAACTGGGAAGCTTTTACTGAAGAGACAGAACAACATTTTGAAACACTTAACAGTACACCAATCACAAACATAAACAATGCTGTGCACACTTTTAATACAATCATACAAAATGCAGACAAGAGATACATCCCTAGAGGCAACAGGAAATCACACAACCCCAACTTCACACCAGAAATCCAAGGCCTTATCAGACAAAGAGACGCACTTAAACACAATACCCCCACACCTATCCCTCAAAACATAGCAGACCAAATACAAACACTAAACACTGTGATTGCCAATAAAATACACGAACAAAAAACACAAAATTGGCAAAACTTTATCGATACACTTGATCACAAAACAAACACCAGCAAATTGTACAAAACACTATTATACTATCCAACAGTAACACAACACGCTCTCACGTAGCAATAATCACAACAACAGACAATCTACCCTCAAACAGACAACAAGCAAACACACTCATAAATCATTTTGCACAGACAAGCCATCTCACTTCTCACCCTGACGACCAACGCACTATTCAACGTAAGAAAGACTTTCCCACAGACTCAGACTATACACCCTTCATAGACAGTCAGACAAAACACGTAATACATAATCTCAAGCACTCATCCGCCTGTGGCCCTGATAACATAAGTAACATCCACCTAAAACACATTGGACCACAAGGTATACACGCACTCACAAACATTGCAAACTACAGCTATTCACACAACTCTATACCCGACATCTGGAAGCATGGTAAAATAATCACCATTCCAAAACCGAACAAAGACCCAACAATCCCAACATCGCATCACCCAATCACACTTCTCTGCACCCCCTCTAATGTCATTTAACCCCTAATACTTAAACTTGTCACACCACATATTCCCCTTGCTGACTCACAACACGGTTTTAGACCACTACACTCCACAAACACTCTTCTGATAAACCTCACACAAAGAATTTTAGATGGCATCAATTCAGATAGGCCCCACCACAGAACACTTCTTATAACATTAGACATTAGTAAAGCTTTTGATGCTATCCCCCGCCACAACCTAATAAATAAAATAAATAACACAGACATGCACAATAACACCAAAAGATGGCTGGCCAATTATCTGGCAGGTAGGAATGCTTACGTGTCATATAATGGCCAATCATTACATATCAGAAACGTTAAGAATGGAGTACCACAGGGCTCTGTTCTATCCCCCACGCTCTTTAATCTATACATGCATGACTTACCCACACCAGACACCTCAGAAATAGAAATCTCTTCCTACGCAGACAACATAACAAACACATGCACACATCGTAACACAGACAAAGCTGCAGAAATAATCCAGCCATACCTTGATACACTCAACACATGGTTCATCACACAGACTCAAAATAGCTCTAACCAAATCTACAGCAACACTTCTCACCAACTGGACAAAAGAACACAAATACATACCTCATCTCTACATCAACAACACTCTAATACCACACACAAACACACCGAAAATTCTTGGTGTAACATACGATACATCCATGTCTTTCAAACAACACATCACAAACATAAAAAACAAATGCACACCTAGACTTAACGCACTTAAGTCAATCACTGGAACAACATTTGGACAAAACAAAGAAACTAATACAACAATATACAAACAATGCATACGCTCAGTGATGAATTATGCGAGTCCTGCATGGGCTTCTAATCTCAGTGAGACACACCACAACACCCTTCAAATCATACAAAACAAAGCCCTAAAAGCAATTACAGACTGCACAAATACAACACCTACAGACCATTTACACCATGAAACAAAAGTCCTCAAAGTCAAGGACCACCTCGACATGAGAGGCACACAAACACTTGCTGCAGCCACCACAAACACATCACACCTGCTACACTACATAGCAGAACACCCACACACACCAAGAAACATTGAAACAACACCCAAAGACCTGTATCACACACAGATACTCTCTTCTCTTCCACAACCACCAAATACCAGCCTCCGGAAACATATTCATAATCATGTCACTCACCGCTCCATTAACACACTGCTGCTTGCCAGACCCCCTGATATCCACCCTTCTGAATCCTCTCTCCCATGAAAGGACAGAGTCCACCTGGCCAGACTGCTGTGCGGCCACCACCCAGCACTTCTTAGCTACCAGAAGAGGCTGGATGACCGCATTGTGAACAGCTGCCCAGGATGTAACACTTCACCCTATACCATACAACACATAATGGAAGACTGCATTATACACAATCATGCACACAAACAACACAACATACACTCTATAAAGGATTTGTGGGAAAACCCAGTTTTGGCTGTGGCAATCCTTGGGGAGACGGGACTGCTTGGACAGACAGTCTAGGGAACGACAACAACAACAACAACCACACAGGAGATACAGAACACCGTATGAGGAAAAACTAAAACTAAGTTGGAACTACGTGAATTTGAGGCTACGTATGATAAACTGGAGAGTAGGAGATGAGACTCAACAATCATTGCTCCTTCCCTGAGAGCAACTACGAAGATGGCCCCAACACTATCAAAACTCATATGAAGGAAGATTGTTAAAATTGGAGTTGCCAACTCTGGAACAAAGAAGTGAAAGAGGTGACTTGTTGACCATCTACAGAATTATGAGAGGCATGGAAGTCCTTGATAGAGATGACTTACTAAATTGGGATAAGAGAAACACAAGAGGACATGGAAGGAAGCTCAAAAAGGATACTTATAGAAGGGACCTGAAAATGAACAGCTTTCCCCACATTGTGGTGGATGTATGGGACATTAGACAAAACAACAGTGTGTGCAAAAACAGTACAAGAATTTAAGAGCAAATTAGATATGGAGAGATACAAAGACAGGATACCACAAGCATAGCTCCCCTTCCCGTAAGATACAACTAGGTAAACACACACACACACACACTACTAAAATAGAAGACAAAATTGAATAGAAGACACCAATTGCGAAGATTGACCACATACTGCTCGAATTAGAATTAAAGGAGGAAATATATTTAAAGAGGAATGAGAAACACAGAAAGGGAAGACTGATGTATAGTAAAACGGACTTTGAGAAACTAAGGAAATTTTTTCTTAAAGTGAACTGGGAAAAATTCTACAAGGAAGAAATGCAAGTGGAAGAAAAATGGATGATTCTTATGAAAATCTACAAAGGAGTGGATAAATATGTCCCAAAGCAAAAACAGGAAAAGATATATACTAAATGCTGGTTTAATAGAAGGTGCAGCAAAGCAAAAGACAAAGATAAAGCTTGGAAAAGATAGAAAAAAAAGACAAAAATCCTAGAAAGTGGCAAATATTAATCAAAGGAACAAATATGTAAAAATATGGAGGGAAGAAAAAAGAAACTCTGAAAAAGACATAATAGAAGAATGTAAGGATCAGTCAAAACTGTTCTAAGGATATGTAAATGGTAAACTAAAAAATAAACAGGAAATAGTGAAACTATGCCAAGGAAATACAGAATACACAGAAGATACAGAGATGAAGGGAGAGAAGAAAAAAAAAACACCATAAGGGAAGTAACACAGAAAGAAATAATAAAATAATGAACCTGGATGTCAGGAAATTGCACAGCCTAGATGGAATAGCAAACTGAGTATCAAAAGAATGTAAAGAAGAACTAATAGACAAAATATATAACATAAGCTGATCACGCGAAGGAAAAATACCAGAGGACTGGGAAAATGCTGATATCATATCAATTTATAAAGGAGGAAATAAGGAAGACCCAACAAGTTATGGACTTGTTTCCCTTACAAGCATGGTAGCTAAAATTAGTGAAAAAGTTATAAAAAGTAGATGGATAAAACATCTGGAGGAGAACAAGATCCTAAATCCGAGACAATTTGGATTTAGACAGGGAAGATCATGTACCACAAATTTGATCTGTTTTTACTCAAGACTACTAGACATAATACAAGAAAGGGATGGATGGGCTGATTGTGCATTCCTAGATCTACAAAAAGCTTTTGATAAAGTCCCTCACAAAAAACTATTAAGAAAACTGGAAACCATAGAGATACAAGGTAAACTACTGAAATGGATGGAGGACTCTTTGCATGAAAGAAAAATGAGACTGGTGCTCAGGGATAAGAGTTTTACATGAGAAGAGGTAATTAGTGGAGTTCCACAATGATCAGTATTGGATCCAATAATGTTTGCTATCGATGTGAATGACATGGACAAAGGTGTGGAATGTTACATGAACTTCTTTGCAGATGATGCAAAATTGTTAAAGAAAGTGAGTACTGAAATGGACTGTGACTCACTACAGAGAGATCTGAACATGGAATGGGAATGGAGTAATAAGTGGGAAGTGGACTTCAACATCAAGAAATGAAGCATAATGGAATTTGGAAAAAAACAAAAGAAAAAAAAAACAGGATATCAGGACAATATAAAATTGGTGAAAAGGAAGTAGTGAAAGTGGGATCTGAAAAAGACCTGGGGGTGATCATCACAAAAGATATGTCCCCTGGCAAACATATAAACAAATTTGTAGGCAAAACCTATAAGTTGCGAAGATCAATAAAAGTGGCTTTTATTTACTTGGATGAAGGAATGGTAAGGAAAATTCTAGTCACTCTGATAAGGCCTAATTGGAGTAGGCAGCAGCACTATGGTCACCCAGTACTAAAAAGAATACAAGGAAATTTGAGAGAATCCGGAGAGCAACTACAAAGATGGCCCCAACACTTTGAAAAAATGAAGAGAAAGTGGTGACATGATTACAGTATTCAGGTCATTAAAGGGGATAGATTATTCTGATAGAGGAGATCTCCTGACTAAGAGATCATAGGAGTAAATTAAGAAAGATCACATGTCGAAAGGATGTGAAGAAATGTGGTTTTCCATAATAGATGCATAAATATGTGGAATAGCCTATAAGGTGATACAGCCCAAGCTCAAACGATGCATGAGTTCAAATTTAAATATGACAATTGGAAATAAAAAATTTAGATTAAGTTGGCACTGTACATAAATTTGAGTCTAGGTATGTTAGAAAATTAGAGAATAGGAGATGGGACCCAGCAAGCGTTGCTCTTTTACTATAATTAGGTAAAGACACAGACAACAACACAGTATCTCTTCTTTGAGTGGTTTATGGCCATGACCGGAGGCTGTGGGTCATCCGCAAGAGAGACCTGGGGCAACAGATTGATTGATTATGCACTTTGACTTAACCTTCATATAAGGGGAAAGATGTTGTAGTGATGGTATGTAGTAATTCGGTTTAACATCGCAAACTAACCCCCCCCCCCCTTATCAGGAGTCAAGGACAGTGCCCCTTACAGAGGACTTTGTATTATGGAAATTAATAATCCATGTCCTTGGTTCAACTTGCCCGTGGCAGGGTTGAACTGCTGTCGCCTAGGGCATCCATTGCAAGTAGCAACATTCTAGCCCATTCGGCAATGTAGTAATAGTGAAAGTTCTTCTTACGAATCGCTCATCACCAAATGTTTATCTTTCAGTGATTGGAAAAACTTTGATGTACGGAAGACAAGAAGACGCCCACGAGTTTATAAAACTTCTTCTGGATCACATGGAGAAGTCGTACCTCAATTTCAAACGTGCCACGAAGCTGGATCATAGGTCGAAGGAAACCACGCCCCTGAACCAGATATTTGGTGGATATCTACGGCAACAGGGTGGGTTTTATTTTAACCGCTTGTGACTTTCTGTGATGATGTATAGCTACAGTAAGTGTTCAATACATATGTATGTGTATATATGATATGACATATAATAATGTAGTGTTAATCATCATGTATGTATATACATATAATTTTTTTCTTCCTTTCTCTCTCTCTCTCTCTCTCTCTCTCTTTCTCCTCTTTTCTGTCCTCTTTCTTCCTTTTTTGTCATAATTATTATCTTGACTGATCACCTTTCCTTTTATTTGATATTACGTTTTCCACTATCCAACCAATTGCATACACATTTGATGCCTGTGTATATATGTACGTATTTCATCACATTCTTTTTATGCACAGTGATTTGCCCGAGCTGCCGCCACGTGTCAACAACTTTTTCACATTTCCAAGACTTGGTTCTGGACATTCGCACAACCAACAGTGTTGATGAAGCCTTAAACCTGTACTTCCGCAAGGAAACTCTGGACGCAGACAATGCGTACAAGTGTGAAAAGTGTCACAAGCGGGTGTCAGCAACCAAACGCCATCTCATTGAACGGGCTCCTCACGTGTTGCTGATTCAGCTCAAAAGGTAATGCTTAAAGTATTCATAGTTTAACCAATTCAGTACGACTCAAATTCTCGCTCACAGCATTGGCTGCCATATGTACAATGCATCACACTACTTGCATTATAAAATATAAAGTCACTGCTGTATTACTCGTTCTCTTTTACTCTGAGAAATGATAAACAGAAAACATGATCAAACCAGTTCACAGAATTGGGGGGAGGGTAACCCATGTACAACAAAAATATATATACAGTGAGTCCTCCTTATATGGTAATTCTTTATCCGGTAAATTCACAGTTACGGTATTTGGTAATTACTACCCTCGATTCTATTTACGGTAAGAAAAATTCACAGATACAGTATCCGCTCGTGTTTTGAAGAGGAAAGAGCAGGGAGAAGGTACGTCTGCCATATCCTATTATTACATGTTATAATGGGTTCAGTATGCAGTAATTTCAATTTGTGGTAAAGTTTTCAGGAACGCACATGTACCGTATAACGAGGACTTATTGTATATAAAATCAAGATGCCAACACTGGTGTTCTTGTGTACCCACTCACGCCACATAATGCCTATGTGGGCGTCATCATACCAAAGTGGTTAAGGGAATTACATACAAGTTTCGTGTTCAGTAAAAGTTTAGTTTAGTGGTGAGTGGAGAATGGTTGTGTATGGATGACATTTTGATGTAGCTGCCATTACATACATACATATACCAAGGCTTTTACCCCCTTCCAAGGGAGGTAGCCAAAAAGGGAAAGGCATAAAAACACTCCCACCCATTTCATCCCTAAATACACTCCACACCCCTCCCACCCTTCCTCTCATCTGAGCACCTCCTGGATGACGGGTCATCCCTGCACCCTGCCCACCGCCCTGGGTCAGAAGCAGTGTCGCAAGACACAGTACATCCACAGCAAGGCCGCTTCATTTAATTGGCGACCCCCCCTCTCCGTCCCCCCCTGCATATAAGGCGAGGACGGGGAGAAATCCCTTCGGGCTGCGTCAAAATTTACTCACACATACTACTCCACCCCCCCGCCCATTCCACCTCATGCAGTCACAACATCATCCATATACAACCACTCTCCACTCACCTCTGTCTTCCGTCCTCTCCCTTCCTTCCTCAACAGACATTCCCCTTTTCCCCAAAGCCCCCTTCACCCCATCCATCCACCTCATCCTAGGATGTCCCCTCATGTTCACTCCCTCCACATCTGCTTTCCATACCTCTTTTACTAGTCTTTCTTCACTCATTCTTTCCATGTGTCCAAACCATCCTAATATTCTTTCATCAACCCTACCTCCCAAATCCTTTTTCACCCCTGTTCTCCTCCTCACCTCCTCATTTCTCACTCTATCCAGCCTAGTAACCCCCACCATACTTCTCAGACACCTCATCTCAAACACATTCAAACTCCTTCTCTCTTCTTCTCTTATGTTCCATGTTTCTGCCCCATACAGTGCTGTTGGCACAATCACTCCTTCATACAGTCTCCTCTTCGCATCCATTCCCAAATGTCTATTCCTCATTACACTCTTTAAACCACCAAGGCATTTACTCGCTTCTCTCAATCTACATTCTACCTCCACCTTCACTCCACCTTTTCCTGCTACACTTGCACCCAAGTATCTAAAACTATCCACTTCCTCCAGTTGCTCTCCCTTAATGTTCACTTCCAGTCTACTGCCACTTTCACCCCTTGTACATCTCATCACCTTACTTTTACCCACATTTATCTTTAGCTTTCTTCTATCACATACTCTCCCAAACTCTGCCACCAGCTTCCTCAATCCCTCCTCTGACCCTGCCACAAGCGCAGTGTCGTCCGCAAACAACAGCTGGCTCACCTCCCACTTTTCTCCATTTTCTTTAACCATCTCCAATCCCTGACTCACTACCCTAGCATTCACCTCTCGCACCACCCCATCCATGTATAAGTTGAACATTACTGTTGTTATATTTGTTCTCTTTCACCCTGAATAGATATAACGTCCAAGAAAACATGACCAAGCCTGTGCTCAGAATGCGGAGGTCACTCGTTACATCTGATGATGATGATATGGTTTAACGTCACACACTCCCCCCCCCCTATCAGGAGGCTAGGACAGTGCCCCTCACAGAGGGCTTTGTAGCATGGAATTTAATGAACCATGCCCTTGGTTCAACTTCGCTGGTGGCAGGATTCGAACTGCCCTCACCTCGAACTTCACCGCAAGTAGCGACGCCCTAACCCGCTCAGCCAGCGAGCTTCCTTATTACATCTACAAAATACATATAATCAGGAAACCGATGCTAGCATACCTATTTATCCTGCTCGCAGCTCATGACGCATAGTACGTAGTCATCATTGTATTCAAGAGGTTAAGTGTACAAAGAGGAAGTGCTTTTGAGTTGGCTACCTCCCTTATAAGGGGGGAAAAAGCTCTTGGTGTGTAGATAGACAAAGAGGAAGTTGCAAAATGATTTTTAGATGTGTTTTCGAGAAATGTGATTGGTACTTTGCCTTGCTACATTGCTTCTGACCCAAGCGATGGGCAGGAGACAGGGATGACCCTCCATCCACGAGGAGCTAAGATGAGAAGGTAACGAGAGTTGTGGATGGGAATGGGAGCATGCCTTGATGGGCTACCTCCCACACAAGAACGATTTGTGACAAGTGGAGAGAGCTCTCAGGGTAGAACTGAGCACTGAGGTGATTGCTTGACGTATTCTGTAAACCCCCCACCCCCATCAGGAGGCTTTGACAGTGTCTCCTACAGACAGAGGACTTTATAGCATGAAATTTAATTATCCATGCCTTTGGTCCAACTCGCTGGTGACAGGGTTCAAAGCTACATCACCTCGACTTCTGCCGCAAGTAGTTTCGGCACGCATGAAGAATGACGCAGCCAAAGATTCTCCCCGTCTTCTCCATTTCTGCATGAGGGGATGAAAAGGGGGGTCACCGATACAATGAAGTGTCTTGTGACACTGCCTCTGACCCAGGACAGTGGGCGAGATGCAGGGATGACCTGTCATCCAGTAGGATGGAGGGAGTGGGGTGGATGGGCGTGGAGTATGTGGGGATGGAATGGGTGGGAGTGGATTTTATGCCTTTATTTTATGGCTACCTCCCTTGTAAGGGAGAAAAAGCCTTTGGTATATGTATGTATAAAGAATGAATGAGGAACTACTGGAAAAGAGAATTTTGAAAGCAGAATTGGATAGTATGAGCTTAAAAAGAAGACTGAGAATGAGATAGATTGATGGAATGACTGAAGGAGACTATGGACACACATGGAATGTTTAACAATCTGTGATATGTATTTTGTTGGCATAAACCCCTTGAATGTGATGATGCCTTCGTAGGTATCACGAGGCGTGAGTGAGTGTACAAGAATGCCAGTGTCGGCCTCCCAATTATATTTTTAGTTATAGCCGAGTGACCCGTATTCTGTGAACAGATTTTATCACATTTTCTGTGGTTATAAATATTCTGGGTGAAAGAGAATGAGTAGAACATCTGTAACATTATATTTTATAATGCGCGTATTGTGATGCATCATCATTATACGCCAGGCAGTGAATGTCCATGTGAATATTTGACTCGTATTGAAGAGGTTACTATCTGGAGTGGACGACGGGAGACAGGGATGATCCGTCATCCACACGAGGAACTAGGACAAAAGGGAAGTAAATCTGCGATGGATGGGAGAAGGAGCAAGTGCATGGCTACCTCCCGTATAAGGAGCCATTTGTATATAGATAAATAGACAATTACTTGACGGCTATTTTTCTTTCAGATTTACATTCTCGGGTGGTAAAATAGGGAAGCATATAAATATTCAGCGGACAATTGACATCACGCGGTTCGTTAATGGAGCGAACAAAGAGCCCCAGGGACCAGAAGGTGGACCGTACCAGTATAAACTGGTCTCGATGGTAATTCATCTTGGGGGCTCACAGCACGGAGGACATTACACGGCTGTGGCGGAAGCATCCAACGGAACCATGTTTGAATTTGACGACTCATCAGTAAGTAGTTTATTTTATTATTTATTAGTTTATTATTATTATTTATTAGTTTATGTATGTATTTATTAGTATGTATGTATATATATTTCTTTTTTTCTTTCATTAGTCTAAAGTTACTGTATAGTCAGCACCATCAGAATTGGTTTGCATAATTTTATATGATTGTTACGTCATATGTGTGCACAAAACAAGAATAGATATCATGTTGGGTACTCTCTAACTTTTAGCATTTGGTGTGGCCTCCTTGAATATTCTTCAAGCCAGACCTGAGGGGACAGGCAACATAGAGGGTAAGGTTTTGGAGGGCAGTAACAAGTTTCGGCACACTTGATGTGTCATGCTCCCTCAACTGGGCTTCCATCAAAAACTTTTTTTAAGATCAAGGCTCTTCTCTTGCCAATCGTTCAATTCCCACAAAATCCAGCCGACCAATGAAGAATTTTGCTCTGTGAGCAAATGCCCCGTTCTGCTGGTATACTTCACTTTGACAGATGTGGAAGCCGTCCTCAAGGTGGTCAGCCAAGAGCTTCAGGTGCCTCTCCATGTTGACCATAACATTCCTTGGCAAGACCACCAGCTTTCCAACACTGTGGTACCCAAAAGCGTCCCTGACCATGACCGAGTCAGTGTTTGGCAGTCCCGTTGCCGTACATGCAGGAAGGGGGATCTTGAACACTGTGTATCCTTATCATCCCTTTTCGATTGCTTCTGACGGTAAAACTGGCCTCGTCAGACCAAAACGCTTTCTTCAGCTTGTCCTGATCCCAGGGAAGGTATTTCAGGCAAATGTGAAATCGATTCTTTTTTTTTGCCGAGCTGTAATAATCGGTTTACTTCGAGGAATGGGGTAATTACACCCAAGGTTGTTGTGGAGGCAAAGCTGCACAGTCCTCGGAGACATATTGGCCAGTAGTTGAGGGTTCATGTGTTTTAATTCTTTGCCGAAAATATGAAGTTTCCTCTCAACTAGGTGCTGTAGCTGGGTGTAGTCTTACGGTGGAATGCCGGTGGTGCTTAAGATTTCTTTGTTCGACTTGCTTCCCTTTACCAGGGCAGCAATACTTGCCTGTCGGTCCTTCTTCAAGCCCTTTCCAAAGCCCATTCCTCAATGATGAACACAATAGTGTATACAGATAAGGGAGAAAAAGATGTGTGATTGGCGGAGAAGAGCAAAAGACATTCACCGCCACAAAGGCCAGCGGTAACTGATCTACTCAAGGCTGCGTGACGTCATCAGTCGCTAGCTTGTACCCGCCTCTGGTTTACCAATTTTCCGCTCATATTCCAACCACTGATTTAAGGCGTGGTCTCTTCCTCGCCATCGGAATTGGCGCATTATGCCTCGTGACAATTCTGACGGCTCTGACTGTGCAGGTGAATAAAGATTGTGTATAGGATAGTTTCCTGTGATACCTAGTTTGATTACTTGTATGAGGTATTGATTAACAGTTTTCTTTTTTCTACAGGTCCGCCCCATCTCGCTAAATAGTGCTTTGATGCGTAATCCCTACATCCTCTTTTACGAAATGATACGCAAGCCCAAAGGTGCCCAGTCTGTCAAACAGGTCATAAGACAAAGTTCGGAGAAAACTCTGATCCGACAGAATTCCGACGGAGCAACAAAGCCGTTCCCCACAAGCTATAGTGCTTCTTCAATGGCTAACGGCTACGGCAAGGTGTCGAGCGAAAACACAACCGAAGCTACGAACAGAATGGCATTCCAGAATAATCCTACACGATCACCACTACCTTCACAGAAAGAAAGGTAGGCTCGGTATAAACTCGGTAGAACTGAGTCTTCAGGAGGTCATTGATAGAATTAATTGATTGATCTTTGATAGAAATATAATGGTTGGGAACAATAATTCTTAAACTTTTTTGTTTAGCAGATCACTTTTATTCAAACTAATCATGCGGTGGATGTTTAGTTTCGAGTCGGTTTACCTCCTGTCTCTTGAGTCTGAAAGAGTTTATTGGCTATGATATACTAAGATTGTTAATAAATGAGAGAACAAGGAGGGAGGGTTGCTACGTACAGTAAATCCTCGATATAAAGGATCATATGGGGACGGGTCTGTTGTTATGTCTGAAGATCCATTATATCTGACAGAAATAATGGACAGATCCGTCATATCCCGATGTTTGTCCGATATTAGAAATTATTAGGATAAGAAATTACAGTAAACTCTTGATATAACAGACAATATGGGGATGGGTCTGTCGTTATATCCGAAGATCAGTTATAACCGAGGACCCTTCGCTATAACGGATGAAAATCTGTTATAGTGAGGGTTTTTTTCGGGTCAGATTTTGTGTCCATTATACCCGATATCCAGTATATGGAGATCCGTTATATTGAGGGTTTACTGTAAATAAAACCGTCCTGTTGTGGATGTATTGTGACTCTTCATCCACAAGGCATTAAGATGAGAGGGAAAGGATCACATGAAGAATTGTCACCCCAGACTTCAATAGGGTGACAATTCTTCATGTGGGCTATCCTAGGGTGACAATTCTTCATGTGGGCCATCCTGGGTTTACAATTCTTCCGTTGTAGAAGTTGATGACAATAAGCATAACCCTCATTCAACCTAACTTAACCTAATCTTTATTCCACTTAATATTCGGGGAAGGATGTTTTTTGGGCTTTTATGGATCTGGAAAAGGCTTATGTCAGGGGGTTCAAATTTATATGTATGTACTCGGTATTATTGAGAATTGGGCGTGAGAGAAAAGAAACGCCAAGGTAACACAACACGTGTTTTTATTGAATAACACAAAGCACAACTATCCTATCAAACACATACAATGAAATATCACCTGTGTGATATCTAATACGGCCTATTCACTATATACAAAAAATATAAAACAAAATGAGTACTACACCACTCCTCGGCTCTGCAGGCGCGAGGATGAATTCTCCTCGAGCGTCGATTCCTCCAGACGAGTCCCGTGTGTCCTTGGAGGGGCGCACGTCTCCTCCTTGGTCTCCTGCTCCGACGATCTCCTTCTCGTGATCTCCTTCAGGCGGTGCCCTCCCTCTGTAGAACTGGGAGGGGAGGGGGGGGGTGTCCGCCCTTAACGGCGAGCGGCCGTAAAGTGTGTTCTCTTCATCTCCATGTCCTTCCCTCTTATACATCCGGGAGGGTGAGGGAGAGTGGATGTTGGCGATCTGCGCATGCGCGTAGTGGCAGTAGTGACCCTGTATAGTTGGGTCAGTTGGCAGGCCTGGAGGCTAAGCATGACCTCACGACACATTCCGGCCTGGGTCAGGTGCGCTCGCTGACCAGCTCCAATCTTCGTCTCGGGCCGAATCACGTGGTCAGCGGGGGACGAAACGTCCGCGCCGACAGCCCTCCAAGTTTCATCACGTGACCCACGTGACAGCTTACGACAGGGTAGACAGAAAGGCACTGTGGGAGGTTATGCAGATATATGGGATAGGAGGAAAGCTTCTAGGAGCTGTCAAGAGTTTTTATGAGAGTAGTAGGGCTTGTGTCAGGATTAGAAATGGAGAGAGTGAGTGGTTCGAGGTAAAGGTGGGACTTCGTCAAGGATGCGTTATGTCGCCCTGGCTGTTCAACTTATACATGGATGGGGTAGTGCGAGAGGTAAATGCAAGGGTAGTGGGTTAGGGATTGGAGATGGTTAAAGAAAATGGAGAAAAGTGGGAGGTGAGCCAGCTGTTGTTTGATGACGACACTGTACTTGTGGCAGGATCGGAGGAGGGACTGAGGAAGTTGGTGACATAGTTTGGGAGAGTATGTGATAGAAGAAAGCTAAAGATAAATGTGGGTAAAGGTAAGGTGATGAGATGTACAAGGGATGAAAGTGGCAGTAGACTGGAAGTGAGCATTAAGGGAGAGCGACTGGAGGAAGTGGATAGTTTTAGATACTTGGGTGCAAATGTGGCAGGAAAAGGTGGAGGTAGAATGTAGATTGAGAGAAGCGAGTAAATGCCTTGGTGGATTAAAGAGTGTAATGAGGAATAGACATATGGGAATGGATGCTAAGAGGAGACTGTATGAAGGACTGATTGTGCCATCAGCACTGTATGGGGCAGAAACATGGAACATAAGAGAGGAAGAGAGATGGAGTTTGAATGTGTTTGAGATGAAGTGTCTGAGAAGTATGATGGGGGTTACTAGGCTAGATAGAGTGAGAAATGAGGAGGTGAGGAGGAGAACGGGGGTGGAAAGGGCGTTGGAAGATAGGGTTGATGAAAGAATATTAGGATGGTTTGGACACATGGAAAAAATGAGTGAAGGAAGACTAGTAAAAGAGGTATGGAAGGCAGATGTGGAGGGAGTGAAGATGAGGGGACGTCCTAGGATGAGGTGGATGGATGGGGTGAAGGAGGCTTTGGGGAAGAGGGGAATGTCTGTTGAGGAAGGACGGGAGAGGACAGAAGACAGAGGTGAATGAAGAATGGTTGTATATGGATGATGTTGTGATGCATGAGGTGGAATGGGAGGGGGGAGGTAGTATGTGTGAGCAAAATTTGACGCAGCCCGAAGGGATCTCTCCCCGTCTTCTCCTTTTATGCATGGGGGGACGGAGAGGGGGGGGTCGCCGATTTAATGAAGCGGCCTTGCTGTAGATGTGCTGTGTCTTGTGACACTGCTTCTGACCCAGGGCAGTGGACAAGGTGCAGGGATGACCTGTCATCCAGGAGGTGCTAAGATAAGAGGGAGGGTGGAGAGGTGTGGAGTATTTCAGGGATGGAATGGGTAGGAATGATTTTATTGCCTTTTCCTTTTTGGCTACCTCCCTTGTAAGGGGGAAAAAGCCTTGGTATATGTATGTATGTAATATTCGGTGTACTGGGGTGACAATTCTTCAGGTGGGATCATCTCATGGGGTGATGATTCTTCATGTGGGGGTTCTGGGCTGACAATTCTTCATGTGACCCGAGGGGAAACGATGCAAATGGTCTGGATAGGAGTGGGTGTTTGCCTTGACTGACTATGTCCCTTATAAGGGAATAGATGCCCTTAGTGTATAGATAGATGATGGTTTCGAGCAACGGTTCTTAGGGTCATACTTTCGAAACTTTTCGCCACCCCTGGCGAATGCTGTCTACCACAAAAAAGTAGAGCTTCATCTGGTTTTCTAGGTAACCTTAGGTGTCTTAATAGGTGATCTATAAAATCTAGTTTCCATAAGTATAGCTACCGAAGTTATTTTCTAATAGAAGTTATTTCATAATAGTAGAGAGCCCTCGCCAAGACTGGCAAAAGGTTTTAAAAGTACATACATACATATACCAAGGCTTTTTCCCCCTTACAAGGGAGGTAGCCAAAAAGGAAAAGGCATAAAATTATTCCCACCTATTTCATCCCTGAATACACTCCACACCCCTCCACCCTCCCTCTTATCTTAGCACCTCCTAGATGACGGGTCATCCCTGCACCTTGTCCACTGCCCTGGGTCAGAAGCAGTGTCAAGACACAGCACATCCACAGCAAGGCCGCTTCATTAAATCGGCGACCCCCCCTCTCCGTCCCCCCATGCATAAAAGGAGAAGATGGGGAGAAATCCCTTCGGGCTGCGTCAAATTTTGCTGTCACATACTACCTCACCCCCCATCCCCCCTCCCATTCTACCTCATGCGTCACAACATGATCCATATACAACCATTCTCCATTCACCCGTCTTCTGTCCTCTCCCGTCCTTCCTTAACAGACATTCCCCTCTTCCCCAAAGCCTCCTTCACCCCATCCATCCACCTCATCCTAGGACATCCCCTCATGTTCACTCCCTCCACATCTGCCTTCCATACCTCTTTTACTAGTCTTTCTTCACTCATTCTTTCCATGTGTCCAAACCATCCTAATATTCTTTCATCAACCCTATCTCCCAACTCCCTTTCCACCCCCGTTCTCCTCCTCACCTCCTCATTTCTCACTCTATCTAGCCTAGTAACCCCCATCATACTTCTCAGACACCTCATCTCAAACACATTCAAACACCTCTCTTCCTCTCTTATGTTCCATGTTTCTGCCCCATACAGTGCTGTTGGCACAATCACTCCTTCATACAGTCTCCTCTTAGCATCCATTCCCAAATGTCTATTCCTCATTACACTCTTTAATCCACCAAGGCATTTACTCGCTTCTCTCAATCTACATTCTACCTCCACCTTCACTCCACCTTTTCCTGCCACATTTGCACCCAAGTATCTAAAACTATCCACTTCCTCCAGTCGCTCTCCCTTAATGCTCACTTCCAGTCCACTGCCACTTTCACCCCTTGTACATCTCATCACCTTACTTTTCCCCACATTTACCTTTAGCTTTCTTCTATCACATACTCTCCCAAACTCTGTCACCAACTTCCTCAGTCCCTCCTCCAATCCTGCCACAAGCGCAGTGTCGTCAGCAAACAACAGCTGGCTCACCTCCCACTCTTCTCCATTTTCTTTAACCATCTCCAATCCCTGACCCACTACCCTTGCATTTACCTCTCGCACTACCCCATCCATGTATAATTTGGACAGCAAGAGCGACATAACACATCCTTGAAGAAGTCCCACCTTTACCTCGAACCACTCACTCTCTCCATTTCTAATCCTGACACAAGCCCTACTACTCTCATAAAAACTCTTGACAGCTCCTAGAAGCTTTCCTCCTATTCCATATATCTGCATAACCTCCCACAATGCCTTTCTGTCTACCCTGTCGTAAGCCTTTTCCAGATCCATAAAAACCCAAAAAACATCCTTCCCCTTTCCAATAGCTTTCTCACATATTTGTCTTACCACAAAGATCTGATCTACACAACCTCTACCCATCCTAAATCCACACTGTTCCTCACCAGTTACTCCCTCTGTTCCTCTCCTAATCTTCTCAATCAAGATCCTCCCATAAGCCTTCCCAACTACACTTAACAAGCTAATCCCTCTGAAACTACTACACTCACACTTGTCCCCTTTTACCTTGTAAAGTGGAACTATACAGGCACTCCTCCAGTCCTCCAGCACTCTACCCTCTCTCCAGCAAACATTAAATAACCTCACCAGCCAGTCCACCATCACTGTACCTCCTTTTTTTAGACATTCTGCATGGCATCCATCCAGACCAGGTGCCTTACCTGCTTTCATCATCTTAACAACGGTACGGTCCTTAAACTTTCTCGTGCAGCGAACCCATTCCGTTAAAAATATTCTTGTAATGGACCCTTAATTATGAGTTGATTTCCCTCCCATCTCTCAAGTTTGAAAGGTGTTTGTAGGCTGTACATACATATACCGAGGGCTTTTTGCCCCTTACAAAGGAGGTAGCCAAAGTCAAAAGGCATAATTCCATTCCCATACATTTCATCCCCACCTATTCCACTCCCATTCACCACCCCTCCCTCCCTCCTTCCCTGTCTCCCACTTTTCTTGGCTCCTGTAGGCTATGATATACTAAAATTGTGAACGAATAAGAGAACAAGGAGGGAGGCTTGATGTGTAAATGAAACAGCCGTGCTGTAGATGTGCTGTGTCTTGCTGCATTGTCTCTGACCCAGGCAATGGGCAGGAGACAGGGATGGTCCTTCATCCACAAGGAGCTAAAAAGTTGAAGGGTGGGTGCACAAGTCATGGCCAGCTACCTCCCATAAAAAGGGGATAGAGGCACGTATTTACCTAGTCGTATCTTACAGGAAGGGGAGCTATGCTCATGGTGTTCCATCTCTGTCTCTCACCATGTCTAATTTACTTTTAAATTCTTGTATTGTTTTTGCACACACTATTGTTTCATCTAGTATGTTCCATACATCCACTACTCTTTGGGGAAAGCTGTTCTTTTTCAGGTCTCTTCTCTAACTGTCCTTTTTTGAGCTTCCTTCCATGTCCTCTTGTGTTTCTCTATCAATGACTTCCATACCTCTCATGATTCTGTAGACATCAACAAGTCACCTCTTTCTCTTTTTTGTTCCAGAGTCAGTAATTCTAGGTTTGACTACGTATCTTTATTCTTTCAGGGACAGAATAGCGTTTGGCTTGAAGACTAACTCAGGAAACAAGATTGGCGAACCCTCAAAACCAAACAAAATAATCCTTCACAACCCGGGTACGTCATTGCTGGCGACCAAATCATCGTCTTCTCAAACCACAGTGAACAACTCACGGCCCACATCCTCGGCATCCAGCCGAACTCCAAGTTTGGTGCCGTACCTAGATGACTCCGACAACTCCGACGACGAGAAACCGGGGCAGATGGTCAACGGAACTAAAGAGAACGACGACTCAAAGATTAAAAGAGACAGTGGTGCATATGAAAGTGTGAAAAGTAGAGAATGTGAAAATGTCAAGTATAAATGTGATAGCGGACATGTTAAAGATGGGGTCGGGAAAATGAACGGGGAAGTGGTTAGAGAAGACAGTTTAGCTTCTAGTGAAAACAGGGCCATCGGTAGTTTGAACGGTACCAGATGTAAAATCAGTAGTGGTTCAAATACTTGGAACGGTTATAGAAAAGATGTACATATTGTGTCGTCGGGAATGAGTTGTAGTAGCCATAGCGGTAGCGTCAAATTCAATGAAACTGCCGGCGGGAAGAGCAGCGGTGTTGTACATAATATTAAGAGCTCAGGAATTGGTGCCAACTCGTCTCAGCATTCGAGCCAACAGCAGCATAGTAAACAGCACGGGAACTGGGTTGTCACAGAGGCCGCTGGCCATTCAGCCAGTGAAACGAGCAGTCAAGGGTCGTTATCTAATAGCACTTTTGTCATCACTGAGCGGACAGGCGGAACGCCTCCAAAGCCCAAAGACAAGCCCGAAGTGCACGGTTGGGCCGTTACCCCGTCTCTTAAAAAGCGTCCCGAACTAGAAAAGTCTATGTCACACGACTCGGTATTGCCAAAGTTTGGTCAGGGGTTGGATGACGACGATACTGCGAGTGTCAAGAGTAAAGCGAGTGTGGACAGCACCAAATCGGACAAGTCCACAAAATCCGTCAAAAAGTCCATATTTTCCCTCTTTACGTGTGTCGGTAGCTCGCGAAATCCAGATAGTCCAGAGGAGGAGAAAAGTATATTTTATTCGTGTGATAAAAGTAAGCAAAAGAACGACGGGGGAAGTAGTACAGATATTAGTGATTTGTGTAAGAAAATCTCAGATAACGGTGAAAGTGAGAAAAAGAGAAGTGATAAGAATGAGAGTAAACACAAGAATGGTCAGCACCCTGACTCAGACCAAGCAAAGAGTAAGCGTTTTCGCGAGCAAGAGGAGAGCGAACCGAGTAGCCCCTCAAAGAAGTGCCGACCCGAGGATCGGGCAAAAAATGGACACAACTCTGACGCCGACAAGTCAAAAAATGGACACGACATGGAGAAGTCAAAAAACGGGTATGCTGAAAGAGGTGAAAAGAAGAGGAAGGAGGAGAATATTAACAAAGAGAAGGAAAAGAAAACGGCAGAGACAAATCACGAAACCAGTTCCTCTCATAACGATAACGCGACCTCCTCGGCTTCCGCTACTTCTTCCTCTTCTACCTCTTCTGACTCTGAGTCTAGTGACTCTGACTCGGAAGAAGGAGAGACTGTGTGCTGGGTCGAGAGGACCAAGGAAGGGATTGGGAAAGCAAAAATTGATCCGAAAGTTAGTGTGGTGCCCTGGAATGCATCAGTGCGAGACTTGTCCGATAGATTTAATTGGGGTGAGCACAAGTATTCAAAGTTTGATGTCAATAGAAAGAAAGAACGAGGAATGTGGGATGGATCGAGGAACACGCAGACTGTCGATGATCTACGAAGAGCTGGCAACTTTGCTTATGGAACAAAAGGTAAGTGCTTACATGATTTTTGCCGCTCTATAGTAATACGTTACAGTGAGACGTCATTATTTTTGTGGATATTCTTTTTATATTTAAACAGAATTACATTGGAAGTGAACCATAAGTTACCATTCTCATTTAATTTTTGCTCTACTATAAGTTCTAGTGAGACATCAGTATGGTTGTGAATACAGGTAAACGTCGACTTACGATGGCATTAGGTTTCGATAAATCCATCGTAAGACGATTTCATCGTAAGTCGATCCCCAATTTGTGTATCACTCTGTTCCGTGGTCACTGTACCTAGCCTACCTGTATATTAACCACCAGAGATACTGAATATAGCCTATTAAACATGTACAGTAGTTTATTTAATTATTTTTATCCTTTTTACCATATTCAAACACTATAATATGTATTTTCAGTACGGAACTTAAATCTCGCGGGCAGCAGCCAATGCCAGCCGTACGACGTGTCGTAATAATACTCGCATCATAAAATATAGTCACCGCTTATATCGATCGTTCTCTCTTTCACCCACGAATTTTGAAAACCACAGAGAATGGGATTCAGGGCACATTTGAGAGAATGTAAAAACACAGGGGCGACTACAATAAATATAATCATGACGCCGATATGGCAGCGTCGCGAATCCACTTGCTCCTCATGACGCCTACGTGTGCGGCACCGTATGGAAGGGGTTAAATATATCATATCGTCGTCGTCGTCATCGTAAAGTCGAACAATCGTAAGTCGCGGCCATCGTAAGTCGACGTTTACCTGTATATATTTTATATTTAAACAAAGTTATACTGCTTGAGGATCATAAGATCCTCTGTAATAACTTGTCTTACTCTCACTTTCTGCTCCGTAATAAGTCAAGACATCATTATGCTTGTGAATGTTTATTTTGTATTTTAACAAAGTTACACCACCAGAGGATCATAACTCCTCTATACAGTAATTGCATACCCTGCTCTCATATAATTGCCATTTTGTCATATGTTACAGTGAGACATCAACATGCTTGTGAATATTTTTATATTTTGATAAAATTACACTGCTAGAGAATCGTAACTTCCTCTATAATTGCATGCCCTGGTCTAGCTTATTTGCCATTTTGTCATATGTTACAGTGAGTTGTCAAAATGCTTGTGAATGTTTATTTTATATTTTGATAAAGTTACACTCCTAGAGAATCATAAGATCCTCTTGCTCTCCCTTATTGTGTGTTATTACATAATGTTCAGACATGTCATGCAATATATATATATATATATATATATATATATATATATATATATATATATATATTTTTTTTTCATTCTCATTCCCTAGACTGTCTGACTAAGCAGTCCCATTCATTTATGTTCAGAGTCTTGGCTCTACTCTTACAGGAACTACTTATTAATCTCTTCAGTACAAGTCAAATTCTCGCGCACAGCATTGGATGCCTGATGTACAACGATTCGATGATGCATCACAATACTCGCATTATGAAATATAAAGTCACTGCTGATTTACTTGTTCTTTTTCACTCAGAGTAATAATAAACAAAGAAAACATGATCAAGCCAGTTCGCAGAATACTGGGATCGCTGAGCTACGACTACAAAATAAATGTAATCAAAACGTCGATGTCGGCATCCTTGGATACCCACTCGCGCCTCATGCCGCCTACCTTAGTCATCACTGTATGAAAGAGGTTTAACATATACTATTGTTCGTTTCTCTTGGGACCAATGACGAGCACACAGACATCAGAGAGAATCGTCTCGCTGGTGCCCATCCTCAAATCCAGTTACCACCTTTACCTCAATTTGGAGGTGCAGCCCTGAGGGGCTGGTACTTGATCATTTTGCATGATGACAAGTGTTTTATGCAGCAGAAGGAGACACTCTTTATGATTACAGGAAATCCCCAATATACGAATGGGATATGTACCTTTAACTTCTTCAGTATGAGTCAAATATTTGTGCTCACGTTAGGTTGCATGATGTATGACAATACATCACAATACAGACGCTCCTCTACTTACGTTCATTCATTTTACGTTTGAACTGACTGTAAAAAAAAAATTGTAAAAAAAAAAGAAAAAAAATTGAGTGAATTTTTTAGTTTAGCGCGCTCTCCGTAGTACGAGACGTTCAAACAATACTTACGCATGATGCTCGTCCATTGTTTACATGGCACAAACGACAGACTGAATGTGCCTTACCTCCTCCTCCTCCTTCTCCTCCACCATCTCACTTTATGTTGCTTGAATTTAATTTATTTGAAATTAATGTTATTGTTTTACAATGTTATGTTTATAATTAATGAATTAGGGGTGTTTTATAAGATACAGTAATAGAATTTATGGATGTATAGTACAGTATGAACGGTCATACATTACTGGAACGTACAGTAAGAACTTACGTTCATTTTCACGTTACGTTCGGCCGTTCGGAACGTAACTAAAACGTAAGTTGAGGAGCACCTGTACACGTATTATAAAATTTAGAGTTACGGCTGTTATACTTGTTCTCTTTCACCCTGAATAAATATAACCGTAGAAAATGCGATCAAGCCTGTTCACAAAACATGGGTGTCACTCAGCTATGACTATAAAATAAATATAATCAGAACACCGATGCCAGCATCCTCATCTTGTTGTTGTTCTCTAGACTGTCTATCCGAGCAGTCCCAGCATCCTCATGTACTTATCCACAGCCCATGATGCCTACATAGGCATCACTGTATTCGAGGAATTCTTTCGTATATCAAAGCGAGACTGGTACTGCAGTCACTCGTGCACTTGACTTGGCGCTTTGCAGTGTTTTCATAATTTTATATACGTCTTTTCATACTGTTGAAGTACAGGGATTTCTCAATTTATGCAGGGATGTCCTGTCATCCAGGAGGTGGCAAGATAAGAGGGAGGATGGAGGGGAGTGGAGTGTATTTAGGGATGAAATGGGTGGGAATGGTTTTTATGACTTTTTCTTTTTGGCTACCTCCCTTGTAAGGGGGGAAAAGCCTTGGTATATGTATGTATGCAAGGGATACGTTCCTGAAGGGATCACATAAACTGAACACGATTACTGAACTAAATTGTACAGTACACACCAACTCTGGAATATTGCATTCAGCGGATATTAATTTGAAGGATACGATTTGTGGGATATCAAACTTATAAAGTCAAGTTTTACTATTGCTTACCATTGCCTTGCAACTTGATTTTTTTGACATCGTGTTATTCTAAATAATCTGTGTAATATGGAAAAAATGACTAGTTTTTTTTACCTCATGTTATTCCAAAATGGCATATTCTAAATGCGCATAAATCGAGAAATCCCTGCATATGCCTTTTATAAAGAATAAAGTGTTGTCACTTTTTTCCTTTTTGTACATTCAGATCTTCATATATCAGCATTTCACATATAGGGGATTCCTTGTGTTAGTAGCTCATTCGCATCATGCTCATCACTGCATGTACCTCGTGATTTCTTACGATGAAATTCTAAAAAAAAAAAAAAAAAAAAAAAAATTATTCAGGTTAGGGCATTGTTACTTGCGGCGAAGGTCGAGGTGAGGGCGGTTCGAATCCTGCCACCAGCGAAGTTGAACCAAGGGCATGGTTCATTAAATTCAACGCTACAAAGCCCTCTGTGAGGGGCACCATCCTAGCCTCCCAATAGGGTGGGAGTGTGACATTAAACCATATCATCATCAGTTAGATACTTCACAAATAGAAGACCAGAGGTCTCCAGAGTGAATGTATAAATGGGTTCTGGTAGTAGGGCTTTGTACATACACAAGAACCTCTGTTCTTGAACAAGCCAAACAAATTGGTTCTTGACCAAAAACTTTGAGAATTTTTTGCTCCAGTAGCTGATCAAAATATTTGTTCTTGACCAACCCTAACAGAGAAAAATAGAAAACAGGACAAAATTCAAAGTTTTGTGGACAATAGTCATGCAGACAAAAATGTATCCAGCAGATCAGTAAACTTGTTTTGGTCCTCGACCAAATCGGTTCTGGTCGAGAACCGGGTTCTTCTTTATGTTTGGATCTTATGTGGCTTGCATAATGCCTCGTTCAGACAACACACACTCAAGCACTTCCCAACTGCATGCACACATTATGTTTATACCACTGTTTATGATATAGTGTCGCAGGCTGCAAGAAATTTACCAAAATAAAGAAATATATACTCATTCTCGTTCTTCTTTGTTGTCTCTTTTTTCTTCTAATTATTTTTCTTTACCTTCTTCCTCTTCTTCACCTTCATCTTCACCTTCATCTTCATGTTCTTAAGAGGAGTGACATGGCGCATCTTGGAATTGTATGTAAAATTTGTATTTTATTTTCAGTGCACACCTGGGGAGGAAACAGAAGTTTAATGGACAAAGAATTTGACAGAGATCGCAAGGAGGCAAAGAAAAGGAACATTGATGACCTCTACAATGAGTCTATTGATGCTGGACGGGTAAGATTTGGTTCAACTAACAACCCAGACCTCAGGGGTCATTCCTCCCAGACCCTCTTATACCTTGACCTCTCGTAGGATGAACACACGGAGCAGAATCCCTAATACAGATGTGCTGTGTCTTCTTGCATTGCTTCTGACCTAGGCAGTGGGCAAAAGATACGGGAAACCCTTCATCTATGACAGTGGTTTTTAACCTTTTTCAGTATCCATACCCCTTGATATCTCAGAAATTTTTCCTATACCCACATCCAATACAAATACAATGCAAACATAGGAAAAGGATTAGTGATGTAAACCTTGCTTTGCTTTCTCATTGTAAATATACAGTACCATTGCACTGGGTATCATATCTCATACTACCCCCAGGGTCAAGGTATTGTACCCCTTTGGAGTACAGGTACCCTAGGTTAAGAACCACTGATCTACGAGTAGCTAAGAGGAGAGGGAAACAAACGGGAGTGGGATGGGTGGGGGTGGGTGCATTCCTTGGGTGGCTACCTCCCTTATAAGAAGGAAGAGGCCTTAGTGTGTGTGTGTATGTGTGTGTGTGTATATATGTATATATATATATATATGTATATGTATGTATATATATATATATATATATGTATATATATATATATATATATATATATATATATATATATATCAAATAATTCCAACAGTTGTCCCCAGACTTGAACCAAGACTTGTGTGAAGGCAAAGCCGACACTCTATCGACTGAGCTACTGAGACTATAAGATTCTCTAACCTCGTGGTTAATCTTGGAGAATCTTATAGTTTCAGTAGCTCAGTCAGTAGAGCATCGACTTTGCCTTCATGCAAGTCTCGGTTTGAGTCCAGGGAAAACTGTCAGAATTATTATATTGACATCACCATCATTGGCGATTGTATTCATATATATATATATATATATATTACAATCTGTATGAAGGGGTGATTGTGACAACAGCACTGTATGGGGCAGAAACATGGAACATAAGAGAAGAAGAGAGAAGGAGTTTGAATGTGTTTGAGATGAGGTGTCTGAGAAGTATGATGGGGGTTACTAGGCTAGATAGAGTGAGAAATGAGGAGAACAGGGGTGGAAAAGGAGCTGGGAGATAGGATTGATGAAAGAATATTAGGATGGTTTGGACACATGGAAAGAATGAGTGAAGAAAGACTAGTAAAAGAGGTATGGAAGGCAGATGTGGAGGGAGTGAACATGAGGGGACGTCCTAGGATGAGGTGGATGGATGGGGTGAAGGGGGCTTTGGGGAAGAAGGGAATGTCTGTTGAGGAAGGACGGGAGAGGACAGAAGACAGGGGTGAATGGAGAATGGTTGTATATGGATGATGATGTGATTGCATGAGGTGGAATGGGCAGGGGGATGGGGGGTGAGGTAGTATGTGTGAGCAAAATTTGACGCAGCCCGAAGGGATTTCTCCCCGTCCTCTCCTTTATGCAATGGGGGGACGGAGAGGGGGGGTCGCCGATTTAATGAAGCGGCCTTGCTGTGGATGTGCTGTGTCTTGCGACACTGCTTCTGACCCAGGGCAGTGGACAAGGTGCAGGGATGACCCGTCATCCAGGAGGTGGTCAGATAAGAGGGAGGGTGGAGGGGTGTGGAGTGTATTCAGGGATGGAATGGGTGGAAATGATTTTATGCCTTTCCCTTTTTGGCTACCTCCCTTGTAAGGGGGAAAAAGCCTTGGTATATGTATGTATATATATATATATATACCCATCTGGAGTATTGGCTGCATATTATTGTGGCAAAGTAGCATGCAGCTGATACTTTAGGGTCTATATGGGGCCCCTTTATGGACCAGAGCCACACATAATTTTGTCTGTGGTAGAGGAAGTCTCTGTTCGTAGAGAAATGATGACACTTTTATCATACTGTGACTGTCCCTCCATTATGCTGTCCCCCACCCCCACCCCACCCCTTGTTACTATCCTGTACCAATTCTCTGAATATTCATACCCTATGGTGGGCAAAAAGAATGCTGCCACCAAGTCTCCCCACTTGAGTCGTACAAGGTGACAAAAAACAGGACAGGGATAGGACTAGGAATCCTGCTGCCTGTTGCCCCAAAGGGGACATTCCCAAGAAAAGTAAAGGCATAAGAGGGTCTAGGAGTTTTCCAACCAGTACCCTAAGGTTAGGGTCTTTTAATGTGCGTGGATGTGGTACAGATGAAAGTAAAATGGAAGAGATAGGCAGTATGTTTGTGAGAAGAGAGATGGATGTGTTGGCATTGAGTGAAACTAAGGTGAAAGGGAGGGGTGAGTGTGAGTTTGGGAGGTTCTCAGGAGTGAAGAGAGGATGAGGTTTCTTCAAGGTTAATGTGGATGAAGATTAAGCTGGTAAGGGAGATGTGGGTTTTTGTAAGTGCATATGGGCCTAGTAGTGAGAAGAGTGTAGAAGAAAGGGAAGCTTTTTGGATGGATTTAAATGAGTACATAGAGGGATTATGGAGAAATGTCATTGTAGTTGTATTGGGAGACCTTAATGCTAGGATAGGAAATGAATCAATAGACGGAGTGATTGGGAAGTATGCAGTTCCAGGAAAAAATTGTAGTGATGTGTCTAGAGAGTTGATGATAGTAAATACAGTGTTTAGGAAAAAAGTCAAGCATAAGTACACATAGGAGAGGGTGGTGGATGGAAGGATGGTAGATAGAGCATTAATGGACTATATAGTGGTAACCAGGAGTATAGTAGGAAGAGTTAAGGATGTACATGTTCTAAGGGGAGAGAGTGGGAGAATATCAGATCATTTTTTGGTGGAAGTTAAGTTGAGAGTGGAGGATAGATGGAGAAAGAGGAAAAGGACAAAAGGTAGGGAGGTGCTTAGGGTGAACTGCATAAATGAGAAAGCAAAGGAGAAGGAATATAGGAAGAAGCTGAGAGAAGAGTGGGAGAGAGTAGAACTAGGAGTGGAGGAGGAATGGGGATGGTTCAAGGAGGGAGTCATAAGGTGTGCAGAACAAGGAGGGCAGGAGGAAATAGAAGGAAGGTTAGTGAGTGGTGGGATGAGGAAGCAAAGAAGGTTGTAGAAGAGAAGTGAGCTTTCACAGATTGGTTACAAAATAGGATGAGGGAATCATATGAGAGGTAGAAAAGAGAAGGGAAGTAAAGCATAAGATAAAGGAGGCAAAGAGGAGAGCAGATATGAAATGGGGTAAAAGTATGACAAAATTTTGAGAGTAATAAAAAGATGTTTTGGAAAGAAATTAAGAGAGGAAGAGAAGGCGAATCAAGTAGAGAAGAAAAGGTAAAAGGTGCAGATGGAGAGATGATAATGGAAGAGAAGGCAGTGAGAAGAAGGTGGGGAGAGTATTTTAGGGAGTTGCTAAATGTGAGGGGTTGACCTAGGTTGACCTAGGATGAGATGGATGGATGGGGTAAAAAGGGCATTGGAAAAGAGGGGAATGTCTGTTGAAGGACAGGAGAGGACAGAAGATAGGGGTGAATGGAAAAGGGTTGGGGATGGATGATGCATGAGGGGGGTGAGGGAGTATGTGTGAGAAATAAATTGATGCAGCCCGAATGGATTTCTCCCTGTCTTCTCCTTTTCTGCATGAGAGGACGGAGAGAGGGGGTCGCCAAATTAATGAAGCAGCCTTTTTGTGGATGTGCTGTGTCTTGCTGCATTGTTCCTGACCCAGGGCAGTGGGCAAGATGCAGGGATGACCCGTCATCCAGGAGGACCCAAGATGAGATGGACGGAAGTGGAGTGAGTGGGAGTGGAACTATGCCTTTTGACTTTGACTACCTCCCTTGTAAGGGGGGAAAGATCTTGGTATATGTATGTATTTGCCTAGTTTTTACCTAGTCACATCTTACAGGAAGGGGAGCTATGCTCGTGGTGTCCCTTCTCTGTATCTCGCCATATCTAATTTGCTCTTAAATCCTTGTATTGTTTTTGCACACACTGTTGTTTTGTCTAGTATATTCCATACATACACCACCCTACAGGGAAAGTTTTTTGTAAGGAGGAAGAAGCTTTGTGATAGATACGATTAGCAATTAGAAATTACATCATTTTGCCATTGTGTAGATGTTAAGTTGTTTTGTTCATTCCAGAAAAAGAAAAAACCCAAGAAATACCGAATTGACGAACGTGACCGGAAGGACAGAGAGACGTCACGATTCTTCCAGAAAGTGCAAGATATGCGAAACTCCAACTCGGATCACAATCGATCCTGGGACGGAAAACAGCAGCAACAACCGTACCATTACGACCGATCTAGACATCACAAAATGAAAAAACACAAACGTAAGCATCACAAAAAACACAAGAACAAAAACAAGCATCACAAAAACTAGAGTATGGTTGTTCTGATAGATGTGACGATAATGAAGATATTTAATACAAAGGAGAAAGAATGTAGAATCTTGCATAGATGTGGGTCATACTGTGTTGATAAATTGTTATCTTTTGCGAATCGTACAGACCTCTAGAGAACAAGTCGTGTTGTGTCAAAAAATGCCTTGGGTGCTTGATGTAGGATTTCATAACAATGTACAAAGCTACATGATATGTGATGGTCGTTCCCTATCGACAGCTGTGAGACATTGGTATCAATGGTCGTGCAAGAATTTGCGCGGTCGTTGGGTGTGAAAGTGCCGAGGACCTCAGGAGGTTCTCCGGTAAACCAATGTTGTGTTGTTATTGTTGGACGTACTGAACTGTGAAAGGATACGTTGATTTTGAATGTTTTTCGTGCTGACCAGTGCCGTTGACACTCCCGATCCCACGGACACGATTCCAATAGAAATTGCTCCGGATATCAGTTGAATGATATCGAATTATATATGTTCTGTGAACATGACGGAATTTGCTGAATAGATATCTACACTGCCGACGCCATAGACAGCTGCCTTTCCTGTGTACATATGTCCTTACGGCACTGCCACTCTGCAGCTGCCGAGCGAGCCTCCTCCTGTTTCGGGACTCCAATGCCAGCCGCCAGCACGAACCTGGCACTGTTATGTCTTTCCCTCATACCAACCGTATTGGTCAACAATAGCTTTTGCATCTCTGGTGTTGGATCATATTAGTATAAAAAGGAAAAAAAATTGAGTGACGAATGAAGTATCGATGCTGTTTTATTGTTACTCTCATGCGTGAATGTATTTTTCTCTTTTCTTCTCCTTTTTTTAAAGATATTTTGTTAGTATTAAACTTGCTTAACTCGGGATATATACGTTTCACTGTAAGATATCTCTCACCTTTATACTTTTTTTTATCTCTCTTCTCACTCTCTCTCTCTCTCTCTCCCACTTTTGATTTCATTCGACACATTTACCCAGTCATCCCGAAAACCACAGATCATCTGCAAAAGAGACCAGGGGCAACAGATTGATTAATATATTCCTAATGCAATATATCTCCAATTCATTGGTGTGCAGATATATGGTGATGCTCAGGGCCAGCTTGTTGATTACATGCCCCAAAAATTAAAATAAAAGATCCAATACTGAGAAATATCATTAGAAAGGATATTTTGAATATGTAAATACAGATAAAACATAGAATGAACACTATTCATTTTAAAAAGAAATTAACCAAATTTGTTAAGTTCTTTTCCCCCCAAGTGAAGGTACTTTTGAATGCGTAAGCACATTATTTATGAATGCTTTATTTTATTTAAATATCAACCAAATATATTAGGTTGTTTTCCCCAAATGATCTGATTGGATGCCCCCACACACACACACATGCACACACATAGTGGCACAGTTGATAGAGTACTGGACTGCCAGTACGGTGGTGCCAGCAGTATCTGGTTCGAATCCTGCCCAGGGCCGAAATTATTTCGGTATCACTGCACTTCGGGTCGTTACTCCGACTCTCGTGGGCGGGGAGTTGGGTGTGTATGTGTGTGTGTAAGGTCATAGCATTACCCATAGATCGGTCATACGAGCTCTCTTCTGGGAGGGAAAGAGCTGTCGATCACAAGTCCAACACGTGATCCAAGGACCAAGATGAATACACACACACACACACGCACCTCTGCACGCCACAGCTCCTGTTGCCAGACGTAAGGGTAAAGCTCGCCTGCGGGGATCAAAAAGTCTAGTTGTGGTAGTTGTCCGTATGGGGTGCGAATGGATTCAGGCACAGTGCCAAGTGGTGCCAGAGCTCCGGAGAGCCTGACGGAAAGCAAAAACTGCCATCCCCGTCATGTTTCCATACACGTTGGGCCAACTGTACATCACACGATGACCAAGTATTTCATGTATATGTTCACAAACTGTCGTAAAATGAAAATAATTTTCAAGCCGATAAAAAAAAAAATCCAATTTGCAAAAATCTTGGAGCACTGATCTAGCAAACTCCGCCTGCACTGCACCCCAGAACGGAACGACAATTCAGACGGGACTTGTAACCTTCGTTTGTATTGCAGCTCTTTTTCCGTCCTTCCCTCCACCCTCCAACTATCCTCTACCCAGTTCCTGGTTTCAGAAGATTTGTTGAAAATGTGTTGCTCTTCTTTTTGCGATGACTTTTTGTTTCTCGTCTCTTTTATATCTTTTTGCAATGTTTTTCATGTAGTTTTGTTGTCCACTCAGGGTAAGGTAATATGTCTTTCTCTTCTCCCTTCTCTCTCTCTCTCTCTCTTTTTCTTCTTTCTTTTCTCTCTTTCTCTTCTCTCTTCTCTTTTTCTTCTCTCTTTTCTTTCTTCTCTCTCTTCTCTTTTTCTTATCTAGCTTCTCTTTCTCTTTTCTCTCTTCTTTTTCTCTTCTTTCTCTTCTCTCCTCTCTTCTCTCCCCTCATCACTCCTCTCTCTCTTTCTCTCTCTCACTCTCTCTCTCTCTCTATATATATATATATATATATATATAATTTTCTTTCCTATATTGTTTGCAGTTGTAGTACAACTTCACCTCCTTGTAATAATTGCAATCAATAATTGTTACCTCAAGTTTCTTTGACCATAAGCCCAGAGCCCCCTAATTGCCGGGACGTCCTCAGGCCTTCCCGCAAATCTCTCCAGGAAGAAATGTTGGACCATTGTCAGTCTTGCGGACCTGTTCCTGTGTCATATACTGGTCGGGAGGGTAAGAAAGGGAGCGGACGTGGGTTGTCTGTTTTTACGTGAAAATGTGGAGGAAAGATTATGTAATCTTCGAGAGAGAGAGAGTGAGCGAGCAAGAACTCGGGACCAGTGCGGAGACTGAGGGTGATGCTGTGGTCCGAAGACGGACAATTGGGAGACGAGGGCCACCAAGTACAGGTTCCCGCTATGGGTACGTTTTCTTGGGTATATCATGGTATACCCATAGTATATACTGTGGGTATGCTTTCTTGTATTTTTCAAACGTTGAATGGTCCTTGTCAGTGACATTTATTTAATAGTTGTTGGTATCCCTTATTTTTTGTTTATTTTATTTTATTTCATTTTATTTTTTTTAGATTTGCCATTTGGAATGTACAAAAGTGTATGTCTGTATGTGAGGGATGATCAGATGTTAATAATGCATGTAAGACCATAACAATTAGACACCAAACACACACACACAGTGGCTGCGGTTTGATATGAATTGGAGGTCATTGTTTCAGTTACAAACGCAGCGTAGTATGTGTCAGGTGAATGGTAAATTTTTGGACTATCAGAATGTGACTAATAAATAAAGTATATATTTTTTCTTTCCTTCCTTTATTTTCTATTGTTCTATCTTAATTACCCACAAGTAATCTTGTATTTATAATTACTGTTGCAACAGTCGTTAATGGCCTGCTAAGGGCAATTATTCTTAATTACAAGCATTTCATTATTACCACTAAGAATAATTACCACCTATAGATAAATAATTGACTTTTTTGTACCTGTTTTGTCTTGGAAATGTAAATTAATTGGATCAGGGTTCAACAATTTTAATCCACCACTTTTGAAGCTCTTGGTGCTTTCACCATGCCTCTTCAAGAACCCGCCTGGCCTGACGCAAAGTCACGCACGATGCCAAACAAGTCGTGAAGGTGACGGGAATTTTTATGCACCTTTTTTCGTGTCAAACTTGAATTGTCTTCATAAGGATTTTTATGCACAGTTTTTCGTCAAACATGAATTGTCTTCATATAGTTGATTATTACCACAGGATGATTTAGAGACCTTTTGATATTTTGTAAGAGAAATCCCCCCCACCCCTGCCAGATATTTAATGAAAATGCGAAATACTCAACGAGGAAAGTGTAGATTATAATGTTAACAAAAAACACAGGACGAAGGCTTACTGGATGGATTAGGAGGAGTGAACATTAAAGAGGTCAGGTCGGGTCAGGTAAGTTTATGTGGTTAACACTTCCACACACACATTGGTTTCGATTGCTCAGTATGTATACCTAACATTTTTACTACAGTAATCTGTAGACAGCAGATTTGAATGGTTATTGATCAATTGTGTAATTGTAACAATTATTGTAACTATCATAAAAAGATTCATTGTGGACTACGGGCAGAAATGTAAGAGGATACGATGGTTGAAATAAAGAATATCTGAAATGGTTCAATATTTCATTCGTTTATTTATGTAACCAGGTGCCAGCCCCTTGGGGCTGCACCTCCATGTGGAGGTGAGAGTTTGTGAACAACTCTGGCTGGATATTTGTTTTTACTTGAGCCTTTTGGAGGTTCGTTCCCCTTCCCATGTCTCCGTGTTTTCTCTTAAAAGTGTGGATCTTCAGTGCGGAGGAATTTATCGGCTGATCTGTTTATGGTCTGTGGGTCTATTGTAAGAGAGAACTAGAGCAATAGACTGATTAATTGTTTACATGAAGTTGAAATTTAGTTTTAATTTTATCCCCAAAATACCCATTGACATTAGGGAATATGACAGAAGAGGCATCTTCACACACACATGCACATACACAGCTTTCCGCAGTGGCAGTATCGTAACCAATGAGGTCTAACTGAGGTGCGATTATTGCTAGTTAAAACATACATATACCAAGGCTTTTTCCCCCTTATAAAGGAGGTAGCAAAAAAAAACAAAGGCATAAAAACCACTCCCATTCCATCCCTAACATACTCCACTCCCCTCCACCCTCTTCTCTCCCTCTTATCTTGGCACTTCCTGGATGACAGGTCATCCCTGCATCTCGCTCACTGCCCTGGGTCATAAGCAGTGTTGCAAGACATGGCACATCCACAGCAAGGCCTCTTCATTAAATCAGTGACCCCCCTCTCCATCCCCTCATGCAGAAAAGAAGATAGGAGAAATCCCTTTGGGCTGCATCAATTTATTTGTCACATACTCCCTCACCCTCCGTCCCCCCACCCACTCCACCTCATGCATCACAGCATCATCCATACACAACACATACACACAAAAACATTACCATGTTGGGTTTGGTGCATGCCCAGTATGCTACATGTTACTGTTGCATGATGTCCCATTTTTGTCTTATTACTTTACCTCTTTTGATGCTTGCTGAGCAAGCAGGTTAGGGCATCGTTACTTGCGGTGAAGGTTGAGATGATGACGATTCGAACCCTGCTCAGGCCAAGTTGATCCCAGGCCCTAAATTCCACACTACAAAGTCCACTGTAAGGGGCACCAAGCTAGTCTCCCGATAGGAAGTTTGTGACATTAAGCCAAATCACTACCTTTTTGTAGAACAGAGATATTTATTACATGAGGATAAAATTCCTGTACCCAAGAGAAAACACATGCATGGAGACAAATACTCAAAATGGGAAGAAATGATAAGTGGTGTCCCGCAAAGGTCGGTGCTGGCTCCAATCATGTTTGCTGTATATATAAACGACATGGATGAAGGAGTGGTGTTATATGAATTTCTTTGCAGATGACACAAAAATACTAAAACTAAGAACAGAGGAGGATTGTGAATCATTACAATCAGACTTGGACAAAATCTGGAAATGGACTCAAAAATGGGAAGTGAACCTCAATATCAAGAAATGTAGTATAATGGAGTTTGGAAAAAGTAAAAACAGAATATCAAAGAATTATAAAATTGGTGAAAAAGAAATTAAAAAAGTGAACTCGGAAAGAGACCTTGGAGTAATGACCACCAAAGACATGACACCTGACACACATATCAACAAAATAGTCGGAGAAATCTTCAACCTATGAAGGTCAATGAGGGGCATTTGACTATATGGATGAAGAAATTATAAGAAAAAATATTAGTCACATTAATAAAACCAAAACTGGAATATGCAGCGACACTATGGATACCCAGTACTAAAAAGAATATAAAGAAATAAGAAAGAAGGGATTTCTCCCCGTCTTCTCCTTTTCTGCAAGAGGGGGGTCGCTGAATTTATGAAGTGGCATTGCTGTGTTTTGCGACACTGCCTCTGACCCAGGGCAGTGGACAGGATGCAGGGATGACCCATCATCCAGTAAGTGCCAAGATAAGAGGGTGGAGGGGAGTGGAATATATAGGAAATGGAATGGGTGGGAGGGGTTTCTATGCCTTTTTCTTTTTGTCTACCCCCCATGTAACGGGGAAAAAGCCTTTGGTATATGTATGCAGAAAGAATACAGAGATCAACAAAGTTGCACCAGCTCTTTCCAAATTATCATACGAACAAAGATTTTCCAAATTGGAGCTACCAACACTTCATGAGGGGATGGAGAAAGGAGGTTGCTCACAAGGTGAAGTGGCCTTATGTGGATGTGCTGTGCCTTTCTTCCTTGTTTCTGACCCAGGGCAGTGGCCGGGAGACAGGAATGACCCGTCATCCATGAGGAGCTAAGATGAGAGGGAGGGAAAGGGTGGTGAATGGGAATGGGTGTGTGCCTTTTGACTTGGCTGCCTCCCAAATGAGGGAGCATTTGATATATAGGTAGAAGTAAATACACACACACAAGTATATATTTTTACCTAATTTTATTTGCAGATGGGTAAAAATACACACACACATGAATTTGAAATTTTGCATGATAAATTAGAGAACAAGATGCAGCTCCCAGTACCCCATAAGTATTTACCTAGTTGTATCTTATGGGAAGGGGAGCTACACTCATGGTGTCCCGTCCCGTCTTTGTGTCTTGCCATACTTAATTTGCTCTTAAATTCTTGTATTGTCTTTACACACACTATTGTTTCGTGTAGTTTGTTCCATACCACTGTGTGGGGAAAGCTGTTTTTTTCATGTCTCTTCTATAACTGTCCTTTTTGAGTTTCTTTCCATGTCCCCTTGTGTTTCTCTTATCCCAATTTAGTAAATCGTCTCTATCAAGGATTTCTACACCTTTCATAATTCTGTTGCTCCTTTGCTGCATATTGCAATAAAGCAAATACAATTAAGTAAATACACACAAACACAATTGGTGGTTACATAGAACATATGCACTACCCAGTAAACATAGCATTGGAGGAGAACACAGGATCTTGGTCTATGCTAATTAGTAAAATAAATTAATGTATTCATTGATCAAAGTATATATAAAAATAATCAGTTGAAGGGGTTAGGGAGTGGTTATATGTGAATGATGTTTTGATGTACCCTGAAGGGGTTTCTTCCCATCTTCAATGTTTCTGAATGAGGGGGGGGGGGGTTGCTGAGTAAATGAAGTGGTCTTGCTGTGTATGTGCTGCATCTTGCTGCATTGCTTCTGACCCAGGACGATGGACGAGATGCAGGGATGACCCGTCATCCATGAAGAGCTGAGATTAGAGGGAGGGAGGGGTGGTGGATAGGAATGAAATGGGTGGGAGTGGAATTATGCCTTTTGACTTTGGCTACCTCCCTGGTAAGGGGGAAAAAGACCTTAGTATATGTAGGTGATATAGACCAACAAGAATGCCAATTATTGATTGAATATTAGATATGAAAAGAAAGCACTCGAAATAGGTAATTGACCAAACAGTTAAAATAAATTATTTGAGGAGTGAAGTGATGAGACCATATGAATGGAGAAAAAATGGTAAAGAAAATTATTTAGGAATTTTAATCCATGAAATGTTACTGGAAAGTTGTGCTAAGAAAATAATAAAAGCTGATGATCAACACTAGTGTGGCATTTCACAATATGTATGAGGAAATTATGAAAAAACAACTGGGTTTGGTTTGTCCCAGAATGAAATGTGCAGCTTTTTTTCTTTCTTTGCTTGTTTATGATTCTATTTAATATTGCAAAACTCCACCCTGTCAGGAGGCTAGGATGGTGCCCCTTACAGAGGACTTAGCACATTTTAGGAGTGAAGACAGATGAGATGTTAATGATATATCAGAAAATATAGAGAGCATCTCTTGACATAGAATGAAAAATCAACAAGAGGTCTTAGTAAATACATTGGAGAAGCAAGATTATTTGAAAAAAAAAATTAGGAAGTACAGCTTTCCACATACAGGCATGGATTTTTGGAATACAATGAATGAAAGCGTAATCCAGGCCAACAAAGTAGATGAATCTAAGGCCAATTTTGATAGTAGAGACAAAGATGGGACCCCATGAGCACAGCTCCAACCCTAGGTGAATGCATCACACACACATATCTAGGGCTTTTTCCCCCTTACAAGGGGGGTAGCCAAGTCAAAGGGCACTCACCCACTCCACTCCCCTCCACCACCCTTTTTTCCCTCTAATCTTAACTCCTCTTGGATGAAGGGTCATCCCTGTCTCCTGCCCACTGCCTGGGTGAGAAGCAGTGCAGGAAGGCACAGCACATCCACAGTGGGACCACTTCACTTGCAAGTGTGTGTAAAGTCCAGGTAGTACACACATACACAAATTGGATACAAAAACCATACAAGAATTTAAGAACAAACTAGATGCTGATAGATACAAAGACGGGTCACTATGAGCATAGCTCCCCTTCCCATATGATACAACTAGGTAAATACACATGCACACAAAAGGAAAAACTATGCTAATAGTTGGTGGTGAAGTGTTTCACCTAAGGCAGAAATAACAAATGAAAACCTTCAATCTGTCTTTTGCAAGGTGATCAGTTTTGTAAAGTGAGCAATAATTTGGGTTAAGTAGATATAAACAAGTGAGGGAAATGTCCTTTAAGATCAGTCAACTGATCTGTCGTATCTTGCAGGAGATCCAAGGCTACCAGGTAACTGGTAACGGCCGCCAGACGAGCCCGTTAATTACTCAAAGAAATATTGTCTCATTGTCTGCTCAATAGATGGAAAAGGCAGAAGATAGGGGTGAGTGGAGAGTGGTTGTATATGAATGAATTTTTGACACAGCCTGAAAGGATTTCTCCCTGTCTTCTTTATTTTCTGTATAAGGGGACAAGGAGGGAGGGTTGCCGAGTAGGTGGAGCGGATACTGTGGACCTACTGTTTTGTGCTGTAATGCCTCTGATCTGGGCAGTGGGCAGGATACAGGGATGACCCGTCATCCACAAGGAGCTCAGATTAGAGGGAAAAGAAGCGTTGTGGACGGGAGTGAGTTCATGGCTCGATGGGCTACTTCCCGTATAAGAGAGAAGAAGCTGTCGGTATATTTTACGTAGATAGTCTGTGTATAGCTAAGGTGGGGCAATTTAACATTTTTGGTGTCCTCTGTGTGATGGTTGCATCTAGGCCAGGTCAATTCAGTGCTTGTACTGTCATGTATTGTGACCTGAATACAATAATGTTAGTGTAGTTCTTCCTTCTCTTGGGAGTGATTTTTCTGTGGTACTGATATCTGGGGGAGGGTTTGCATGGGGTAGGTTGTCTGGTGGTAATTTTTGAAGGGCTTGTTTTGTGATCTGAAAGTAAATGTGTTTTTGTTTGTTTATATTGTATTGTATTGTTGTAGATGAATAAATAGCATGAATTTGGTTTGGATATTTTGTTGTATTCAAATAGTAGTGTTTGTGGTATATAACAAGTTGGGTGAGGGACCTTGCATGGAATTGTGTACCTATCATTTTTGTATAGAATATTTGAATAGAATTTTGTATAGAATATTGTAACCAAAGGCTATCTCCCTTGTAAGAGGGAAAAAGCTCTTAGTAAATAGATGATTTTTGTGGTGTTATATGAACATAGTTCTCATTTCTCTGTGCAGATGTTCTATTGGGGTGATTTTGATGCATCTTATTATTCTGATAGCTTTGTTTTGTACAGTTGTTGTTACCGTTCACTAGACTGTCTGTCCGAGCAGTCACATCTCCGTGAGGAACACCATGGCTGGAATGGGGTTTTCCAACAAATCCCTTGTAGGGTATATGCTGCATTTACCTAGTCGTATCTTATGGGAAGGGGAGCTATGCTCATGGTGTTCCATCTTTGTATCTCGCCATGTCTAGTTTGCTCTTAAATTTGTGTATTGTTTTGGCACACACTATTGTTTTATCTGGTATGTTCCATACATCCATCACTCTGTGTTGCTGGTATGCATGATAGTGTACAATGCAGTCAACCATAATGTGTTGTATTGTATGGGGTGAAGTGTTATATCCTGGACAGTGGTCTGTGATATAGTCTTCCAGCCTCTTTGAGTTATTATTCTCATTGCATTATAGGTTGTAAGCCGTGTGTGTGTGTGTGTATATATATATACATGTATATATATATATATTTTTTTTTTAGGGGGGAGGGGAGACCATGCTGTGGAAATGTAGTCAAGTGTAGTTCTCAAGAACTGTTTGTAAATTGTTATTAGAATATCCTTTTTTCCAAACAAAAACTCATACTTGCAATTGATTTTATTACATGTGCAGTGGGCAGGAGACAAGGATGGACCTTCATCCACAAAGAGCTGAGACAAGAAAGAGGAAAGAGTGGTGAATGTTTTTTTTACTGCTTCCTCATCCCAAACTTCTGTCAGTGTTATCTATCTGTTTTGACAACCTCGCTACCATTACCAAGACACCTCGTTTGTCTCATCTTTTTAATTTTTTACCTACAAGGCACTTTGTTATTGTGACAAAGTACTGTAGCATGCAGTTGATACTTTTGGGTCTATATGGGGCACCCCTTTGGACCAGTGCCACACATCACTTTGTGATAGAGGAGGACTCTGTTCACAGAGAAATAACGACACTTTTATTATACTACGACTGTCTCTCCGCTATGCTGTCCCCAAACCCCATGTTACTGTCCTGTACCATTTCTTTGAATATTCATTTCCTTTTTCGCTTACCTTGTGGTGGGGGATAAAATACTGCCACCAAGTATTCCCACTTGAATCATAAAGAGGCGAGAAAAACGGGATGGGGATTGGGACTAGGCATCCTTCTCCCTGTAGCCCCACAGGGGACATTCCTAAAAAAAGTAAAGGCATAAGAGGGTCTAGGAGTTTTCCATCCAGTACACTAAGGTTTGGGTCTTTTAATGTGTGTTGATATGGTACAGATGAAAGTTAAAGAGAAGAGATAGGCAGTATGTATGTGAGAAGAAAGATTGATGTATTCGCACTGAGTGAAACTAAGTTGAGAGGGAGGGGTGAATGTGAGTTTGGGAGGTTCTCAGGAGTGAAGAGAGGACAAGGGAGAGGAGGGGTGGCTATACTAGTAAGTGAAGAGATAGGTAAGCATGTAGTGGAGTGGAAGGAGGTTTCTTCAAGGTTAATGTGGATGAAGGTGAAACTGGGAAAGGAAATGTGGGTTTTTGTAAGTGCATATGGGCCTGGTAGTGAGAAGAGTGTAGAAAAAAGGAAGGCTTTTTGGATAGATTTAAATGAGTACATAGAGGGATTATGGAGAAATGTCAGTGTAGTAGTATTGGGAGACCTTAATGCTATGGTAGGAAATGAACAAATAAATGGAGTGGTTGGGAAATGTGGAGTTCCAGGAAAGAATCATGGTGGAGATGTGTCTAGAGAGTTGATGGTAGCAAATATAGTGTTTAGGAAGAAAGTCAAGCATAAGTACACATGGGAGAGGGTGGTGGATGGAAGGGTGGTAAATAGAGTGTTAATGGACTATGTAGTAGTAGATAAGAGTATAATAGGAAGAGTTAAGGATGTACATGTTCTAAGGGGAGAGAGTGGGGGAATATCAGAAGGTAAGTTGAGAGTGGAGGATAGATGGAGAAAGAGGAAAAGGACATTAGGTAGGGAGGTGCTTAAAGTGAACTGCTTAAATGAGAAAGAAAAGGAGTACAAGAAGCTGAGAGAGGAGTGGGAAAAAGTGAAGGATAGAGTAGAACTAGGAGTGGAGGAGGAATGGGGATGGTTTAAGGGGGGAGTCACAAGGTGTGCAAAGATGGTGTGTGGAACAAGGAGGATGGGAGGAAATGGAAGGAAGGGTAGTGAGTGATGGGATGAGGAAGCAAAGAAGGTTGTAGAAGAGAAGTGAGCTTTCACAGATTGGTTAAAAACAGGACAAGGGAAACATGAGAGGTACAAAGAAAAGAGAAGTGAAGCATAAGAAAAAGGAGAGCAGATGTGAAGTGGGGTAAGAGTTTGACAGAAAATTTTTAAGAGTAATAAAGAGATGTTTTGGAAAGAAATTAAGAGAGGAAGAAGAGGCGAATCAAGTAGAGAAGAAAAGGTAAAAAGTGCAGATGGAGAGATGATAATGGAAGACAAGGCAGTAAGAGGAAGATGGGCAGAGTATTTTAGGGAGTTGCTAAATGTGAAGGAGGATAGGAAGTTAAAGGTAGTTGCAGTGGGAATTGCTAAGAAAATGACAATGATAGTGAGGAAAATACATACACATACATACATATACCAAGGATTTTTCCCCCTTCCAAGGGAGGTAGCCAAAAAGGGAAAGGCATAAAAACACTCCCACCCATTTCATCCCTAAATACACTCCACACCCCTCCCACCCTTCCTCTCATCTGAGCACCTCCTGGATGACGGGTCATCCCTGCACCCTGCCCACCGCCCTGGGTCAGAAGCAGTGTCGCAAGACACAGTACATCCACAGCGAGGCCGCTTCATTTAATCGGCGACCCCCCCTCTCCGTCCCCCTTTGCATATAAGGCGAGGACGGGGAGAAATCCCTTCGGGCTGCGTCAAAATTTACTCACACATACTACCCCACCCCCCACTTCCCCGCCCATTCCTCCTCATGCAGTCACAACATCATCCATATACAACCATTCTCCACTCACCTCTGTCTTCCGTCCTCTCCCTTCCTTCCTCAACAGACATTCCCCTCTTCCCCAAAGCCCCCTTCACCCCATCCATCCACCTCATCCTAGGACGTCCCCTCATGTTCACTCCCTCCACATCTGCCTTCCATACCTCTTTTACTAGTCTTTCTTCACTCATTCTTTCCATGTGTCCAAACCATCCTAATATTCTTTCATCAACCCTATCTCCCAAATCCTTTTTCACCCCTGTTCTCCTCCTCACCTCCTCATTTCTCACTCTATCTAGCCTAGTAACCCCCACCATACTTCTCAGACACCTCATCTCAAACACATTCAAACTCCTTCTCTCTTATTCTCTTATGTTCCACGTTTCTGCCCCATACAGTGCTGTTGGCACAATCACTCCTTCATACAGTCTCCTCTTCGCATCCATTCCCAAATGTCTATTCCTCATTACACTCTTTAAACCACCAAGGCATTTACTCGCTTCTCTCAATCTACATTCTACCTCCACCTTCACTCCACCTTTTCCTGCTACACTTGCACCCAAGTATCTAAAACTATCCACTTCCTCCAGTCGCTCTCCCTTAATGTTCACTTCCAGTGAAGGCAGTTGTTAAGATGATGAGAGCAGGTAAGGCACCTGGTCTGGATGGATGTCATGCAGAATGTCTGAAAAAAGCAGGTACAGTGATGGTGGAGTGGCTGGTGAGGTTATTTAATGATTGTTTAAGAGAGGGTAGAGTGTCAGAGGACTGAGAGAAGTGCCTGTATAGTTTAACATTACAAGGGAAAAGGGGACAAGTGTGAGTGTAGTAGTCTGAGAGGGATCAGCTTGTTAAGTGTAGTTGGGAAGGCTTATGGGAGGGTTTTGATTGAGAGGATTAGGAGAGAACAGAGGGAGTAATTGGTGAGGAAAAGTGTGGATTTAGGACAGGTAGAGGTTGCATAGATCAGATTTTTGTGGTAAGACAGATATGTGAGAAAACTATAGGAAAGGGGAAGGATGTTTTTTGGGCTTTTATGGATCTGGAAAAGGCTTATGACGGTAGACAGGAAGGCACTGTGGGAGGTATTGCAGATGTACAGGTAGGAGGAAAGCTTCTAGGAGCTGTCAAGAGTTTTTATAAGAGTAGTACAGCATGTGTCAGGATTAGAAATGGAGAGAGTGAGTGGTTTGAGGTAAAGGTGGAACTTCATCAGGGATGTGTTATGTCACCCTGGCTGTTCAATTTATACATGGATGGGGTAGTGTGAGAGGTAAATGCAAGGGTGGCGGGTCAGGGATTGGAGATGGTTAAAGAAAATGGAGATAAGCCAGCTGTTTGTGGACGACACTGCGTTTGTAGGAGGATCGGAGGAGGGATTGAGGAAGTTAGTGACAGAGTTTAGGAAAGAATGTGAAAGAAGGCAGTTGAAGATAAATGTGAGTGAAAGTAAGGTTATGAGATGTAAAAGGGGTGAAAGTGACAGCACTGGAAGTGAGTATTGAGGGAGAGAGGCTGGAGGAAGTGGATAGTTTTAGATACTTGTGTGTGAATGTAGCAGGAAAGGGAGGAGTGGAGATAGAATATAGATTGAGAGAAGCGAGTAAATGCCTTGGTGGATTAAAAAGTGTAATGAGAAATAGACATTTGGGAATGGGTGCTAAGAGGAGATTGTATGAAGGAGTGATTGTACCAACAGCACTGTATGGGGCAGAAATATGGAACATAGAGAGGAAGAAAGGAGTTTGAATGTGTTTGAGATGTGGTGCCCGAGAAGATTGATAGGAGTTACTAGGCTGGATAGAGTGAGAAATGAGGAGGTGAGGATAAGAACAGAGGTGGAAAGGGAGCTGGGAGATAAGGTGGATGAAAGAGTATTGGGATGGTTTGTAAACATGGAAAGAATGAGTGAAGAGAGACTAGTAAAAGAGGTGTGGTATGCAGAAGTGGAAGGAGTGAACATAAAGGGGTGAACCTAGGATGAGATGGATGGATGGGGTAAAAGGGGCATTGGGAAAGAGGGGAATGTCTGTTGAGGAAGGACGGGAGAGGACAGAAGGCAGGGGTGAATGGAGAATGGTTGTGTATGGATGATGCTGTGATGCATGAGGTGGAATGGATGGGGTGGTGAGGGTGTATGTGTGCGAAAAATTTGACACAGCCCGAAGGGATTTCTCCCCGTCTTCTTTTCTGCATGAGGGGACGGAGAGGGGGGGGGGTCGCCGATTAATGAAGTGGCCATGCTGTGGATGTGCCATGTCTTGCGACACTGCTTCTGATCCAAGGCAGTGGACAAGATGCAGGGATGACCCGTCATCCAGGAAGTGCCAAGATAAGAGGGAGTGGAGTGTGATAGGGATGGAATGGGTGGGAGTGGATTTTATGCCTTTGTTTTTTGGCTACCTCCCTTATAAGAGGGAAAAAGCCTTTGGTATATGTATGTACACTTTGTACAGAAACCATGCTATCCATCCGTCTATGTACATACTAAGGACCTCTTCCCCATTATAGGGGGGTTAGCCAACCAAGGGCAGGGGATAGGGGGGCTGCCTACGTGTGAATGATACTTTGACGCAGCCCGAAGGGATTTCTCCCCGTCTTCTCTTTTTCTGCATTGAGGGGACGGAGTTGGGGGGGGGGTCGCCGATGAAATGAAATTGCCTTGTTTGTGCTGTGTCTTGCTGCACTGCTTCTGACCCAAAGCAGTGGGCAGGATACACGTATAACCCGTCATCCATGAGGAGCTAAGATGAGAGCGTGGGGGAGTTGGTGTGTGCCTTTGGCTACCTCCCTTATTAGGGGGAAAAGGTTCTTGGTCTATAGATATATCCACCCAAGGCACATTCCCAGTCTCGTCTGAGCTCCTCGTGGATGACGTATCGTCTCTTTCTTTTCTGCGGTTGGACCTTTTCAAGGCTAGGAGTCAGTTTGGTCCTTGTGTGAGTCACCATGGTCTTGGATCACGTGTTGGACTCGTGATCGACAGCTATTACCCTCCCGGAAGAGAGCTCATATATGACCGATCTATGGGTAATGCTGTGTGACCTTACACGAGAGTTGAAGTAACGACTCGCAGCGATACTGAAATTATTTCAGCCCTAAGCGTAATGGGAAGCGTGCTGGTCTCACGTTTGCTTAGTCGTGGGTTCGATCCTGCACTCCGTTCTGTGCATGCACATAGGGCAAAGGTGATGGTTTCTGCAGCTACCACTCAGCGCCTCACGGCGTGTGCTCCTCACCTTGATACAGAGAACACAATACCGTTGCCATTGAGTGATTCCCGCCCAGAGCTGAAATAACTTCAGTATCGCTGCGCTGCGGGTCGTTACTTCAACTCTCGTGGGTCGGTTGTGTGTATAGGAAGGGTCTTCCATAGAACTGTTATATTCATCATTCTTATGTTCCGACCGGGTTAGGACATCGTTACTTATGGTCGAGAGGGATGGCGGTTCGAACCCTGCCACCGGCGAAGTTGAACCAAGGGCATGGATCATTGAATTCCACGCTGCAAAGTCCTCTGTAAGGGGAACCGTCCTAGTCTCCTGACGGGGGGAGTTTGTGACATTAAACCATGTTCTGCTTATTGTTATGTCTTGCTGCATTGCTTATGACCCGAGGCAGTGGGCGGGAGACAGGAATAACCCTTCATCCTCGTGGAGCTAAGATGAACAAAATAAACAAATAAAATGAAATTAAGATAAATAAATTAATAATAATAAAATAAAATAATAAGCAAACATGATAGAAACGATAAATCGAATAAGAATAATTAATAACGTATAATGGCACTAATAACATTACATATACCAAAAGCTTTTTCCCCCCTTACAAGGGAGGTAGCCAAAACACAAAGGTATAAAAATCCACTCCCACCCATTCCATCCCCATATACTCCACTCCCATCCCTCCATCTTATCTTGGCACTTCCTGGATGACGGGCCATCACTACATCTCGCCCGCCGCCCTGGGTCAGAAGCAGTGCAGCAAGACACAGCAAGGCCGCTTCATTTAATCGGCGACCCCCCCCACACACACACTCTCCAGGGGGCGGGGGGGGGAGAGAAAACGGGGGGAAATCCCTTCGGGCTGCGTCAAATTATTATGTATTCACACATACTCCCCCAATCCCCCACCCACTCCCTTCCATGTATCACAGTATTATCCATACATGGAATTAAGAAGAAAACGGGGATAAAATGTGTGCATTTGAAATGGCTAACCCCCCCCCCTTACAGGGGGGAATAAGATGTGCTGCTGTATAGAATGTTTTTATTTGATTTAATATATATTGTGTGTGTGTGTATACATATACAGGGTGAAGCAAAAGTCGCCATAGGAAACAACTATTTTCTAATTTTACCATTTTAACTTTTTTTTCAGAATAATGGTAACCATATAGAACCTGTTAAATTAATTTCTTAAAAGTTGTTTCTTATTAAAAACAAAAGTTTCCTATGTATGGCGACTCTTTCCTCACCCTGTAGCCTACAGAGACTACAAAAGTCTCTGAACTCGAAACGCTACTGGTTCCCGAGATTAGGAAATATCGCTGTCTGCGTCCCCATTTCCTTTTTTTTACTAGAGACACGAGCTCGCTAGTAGCAGGGGGTAAGGGCCGGGAGGAATCCCTGTCACGCTTTGCCGTTATAACCATGTGAGAAATTCGCTGGTGGACAGTGACATCAATCAGATAAACCAGGTCTCTGGTGGAAAAAGAAATGGGGTCGTCGGCAGCGATCTTTCCTAATCTCGGGAACCAGTAGCGTTTCGAGTTCAGAGACTTTTGTAGTCTCTGTAGCTGAGCGGGTTAAAGCGCTGCCCAGTAGCCTTATGGCCTCTGAGCGGTAGGTTCGAGTCCTATACGTGACGGTCATAAAAATTATCTGATGTTGTCCACTAGCGAATTTCTCTCTCTCACACGCGCGCGCGCACACACACACGCATATATATATATATATATATATATATGTTTTATCAACCACAATGCACTTTAATTCTAAGCCATATAGGCGCATGCAGAAACTGTAACGTGGGATGCGTTCGAGTCCTCGGGCGTCCCACGTTACAATTTCTGCATGCGCCTATATGGCTTAGAATTAAAGTGCATTGTGGTTGATATAACGTATCTCTAAACACTGGGACCCATTCAGTGTCGTACATATATATATATATATATATATATATATATATATATATATATAGTGTGTGATCCATAAAGGCAATTCTGAGGAGAGATTGAAGCAGCTGGTGACTGAATTTGGAAGAATGTATGTGTGAGAAGCAAGCCACAGGTAAATGTGGGTAAAAGCGCAAGGTGGCGGCACACTGAACAGTTCTCGCTAGCATGCTACTTGCTTTTGCTACTTGGTTTGAGTAGCAACGACTTCGGTGACGATCAGTTGACAAATTGCACCATGTAGTAGTAAAAAGCCGAACTAGAGAAGTTTAAACCTAGAATACGAACGTTAGACACATTGTTGAGACGTCTAGAATAGCGTAACCCAAGTCGTTTCAACTCAAACTCAGTAGCAAAAAGCAAGTAGCATGGTAGCCTAGTGTACCGTCGCCATAGTCGAGTGTGAAGATTTAGAGATGTTAATTGTAAATAAGAATCTTCTGCGTACGAAAAGGGAAAGAATGCATTTTTATCTACCAGAAATTATCAAACCTTTTTCCTGTTTTGTACACCGAGACACCAGACCATCGACCCGTACCTCCGTTAATCTTACGCAGAATATCGAATGGTTATATATCAAGATTAAATAAATATACAATGGTGTTTATCAGTTAAGCATTAATAAAAAGAATCTACAATGTTCTCTTTCTGAAAAAAAATAATATACGAAAGTTTAAAGTTGTGAATAAAGGGGTATTTCTTATAATTAACTGTTCAGTTTCAGTATGTGTCATTAGAGGCGCTCACACAACCGCGCAGTTTGTTCTTGACCATCTGATACTGCCGCTGTTTCCGCGCGGTTGAAACCGCTAGTGTGAACAGGGCCATAAAATGCCTAAAGCCACAATCCAGCGGTCGCCCTGTACTGTAAGCGTTGCTCTTCTCCTGTATAAGTTATGTAAATAATGAAATAAGATAAATGTATAAACAAAATATAAATTCAAACAAATGGAGATTTTTTTTTATCGTCCATATTGATTTTCTTATCTTCGCCCGAAAGTATTACCAGTGCCAACGTCACTGTTTTGATTCCCTGCAATAATACCTCCCTCCCCCTCACAAAAATGGACCCACCCACCCAGCCACGATAAACATCCTGAAATTGTTCTTTGTAGTTTATAGATACTCCATCTCACTCGTGTGATCTTCGCTTTCAAAATTATTCTTCCGAATAGCATGTGTTTTTTCTACTTCGGATATTTTTTGCAGTTTAGAATTGATTGCAGCCGTATTGTGGTTGTAATCGTTCGACTTTTTTTTTTGGGGGGGGTCTTTAAAATTCTCAAGCAATTTCTAAAGGTAAATAGTCAGAATTTTTTCACAAATTATATGATATTTTGGTCTATCATCCATTTCTATTCATTTTTATATATCTATATATTTGTTCATGATTACCGTTATTATTTCTATCGACAATCCACTCACCTTTTTTTTTCTCTCGAATGCTTGCTAACCCACTCGACCTCTCACCTTCCTCCACAAACGACGACTTCAATCCGTCACATTTTAGGCGAACCAAACTATGCGCCAGCCCTTTCCCCATGATTTCCAACAAGATTCTTCCTAAAATGTGATCACGTCAAAGCAGAGCATAAAATACGGAATGTACAATGGACGCTACTGTAAATGTGAGTTAATTTGTTATATTTACAAATTTAAAAGTAATCACAGCATTAATACTTCAGCAAAATGCCTTATGATCCCTGATGTATTGTGGTTATTTTGTTTTTCTTTTTTATTTGTGTATTATTTTCCTATGTGTTTATTTGTTTGTAGTATTAATACAAATATTAAAGTTATTTTTATCGCTGTTGCTCTTATCTTTATCCGTTGGCAAAAAAAAAAATGGACGACAATTTCCGGTCACAAGGGGCGCCATTTTTTTTTCAAAGCCGCTTCACACTGGGCAGACTATCGTGAACTTTTTTTAATTCCTTTAAGTATAGACGATTTCGGTTACAATTTCATGTGTTTTAAATATCCAATGATCATAATACTTTTGTGTCACATATTGAAAAATCAAATTAACTAAAACTAATTAAACCTACACAAATGTTAGACATATTGTGACTCGAAATATTATCAAAGAAGTCGTACTGTTGTCGGAGCTATACAAATTCATAGGATATTACGCTATATGCTTAGTATGTATGATCAGAATATTCTATTCATATACTATTAAATCAGTGGTTTAATTTCTAATTTGATTTAAGGTAAATTTCTTTGTTTTATTTATTAATTCGATGCGCCAATGCGGCCTGGCTATACACCATTGTCTATCTGACTTCTTAAACCCAAAATAATCCAAAGTACAACGTTGGTCATATATATTCCTCTTGGCTGAAATGTAATAAGTCGCCAGGCGACAGCCATAATTAGTATATAACTCGTTCAGTTGAACGAAAATGCTAAACATGGTAAAACAAAATATCTGCAAACTGCTCTCAATCGAGAACGGTAACGACAACGTAAATGTCGACAATACTTTTCGGTCCATAATGAAGTTGGTTGCAGAAACAAATATCGGAAATAAATTACCAAATTTACATTCTACAACCGACGGATAATATAAAGAATGAAAAGTATTAACATAGAAAATTTTCGCATTTCAAATGGAACCGTTTTGATCAACCTAAACAGAAATATGCGGAATGACCGAATGCAAAAATATAAATCAGAATTAAATAATGCAGAAAACAGTAATGGTACATCATAGCGGGAGGAGCGAATGCAAGAATGAAAATCGGAGCCCCCCCCCCCAAAAAAAAAAAAAATCTTAAATGTCGCTTGCACACGTAATATTCACCACATTATCTCATTCATCTGTTCGGCATTTCATTTTTCTCCCTTTTACCAAATTTCAGTTTACATAAGCAGCCACACCGAGGATGGGAATTTTAACGTTTAAATAATTATGAAAATTACACTTCTAAAGCCCCGTTCTTGTTTCACTGCGACGTAAAATTTAATATGTTTTGTTGTATAAGCCACCCTCTAGGTAGGAAAAATTAAAAAAAAAATTGAAATGTTAAAGAGCAGACGCACATTTTTTGTTTGTATATTTATTCATTTATTTGTTTCTGTATCTATATATCTATTAAGTATTTTATTTATTCATGTATTTATCTTTATTTTTTCATTTCATGTTTCTCTAGATATGAAAATAACGTCCATGTCTCTCTTCAAGTCAACGTAACCGACATTTTGAAACGACACCACAATTCCCGCCAATACGTCTCCTCGAACAATATCACAATACTGCTAAAATGTCAAATTTACACAATACCCAGCAATAGCCACATGTTTTGTAATTTACCACCCTTAAATAAGAATAATAATCATATACCAAATCCTTGACATAACACAAGTTTAGAAAACTGGCTCATAATGACAGTGTATCAAGACAGTCCTGGATATTTCGTTGTTTTGATTAATTTATTCACTCCAGCTACCTTCAGGCGATTTCATTCAGATGGTGAAACTCTTTAAGTTATTCATAAGACACTTAAAACGTGAAAGAGAAAAAAAAATCAGTGCGTATTTCTTCGCAATGTAGTCTTTAGAAACATTCTTGTGAATTTTATGAACTACCAGAAAAATAAGATCCCTTCATTCTAGTAATGTTTTTTATTAATTGCAGAATTCACACACACACACGTGCTTGTGGTGGAGATTGTACATTTAAGTGTTGCTGGGGGCATTCTACATTTATTGTTCGCGATATTTTTCAAACTCAGAATCATTTCCTGTGTTAAGACACCAATTGTAATTAGATATTTTAAACCGGTTGAGACCAGTTTCAACTGGTTTCGAAGTGAAGAGGATGTCGACATTCCTGATTACAGTGGCGGCACACAAGGCTAGCATGCTACTTGCTTTTGCGATTCGTATGAGTGGCGACGACTTTTGTTACAAAATTCTAGACGTCCGTAAGAATATATTAACAATGTATCTAATATTCGCATTCTAGACATTTGGTAATTTGAAAAGATAGCAACCGAAGTAGTTGCCATTCAAATTAAGTAGCAAAAGCAAGTAGCATGCTAGCGAGAAATGCCAAGTTGAGTGAAGATCCTACAATTGATTTACGGGGTTAATTCTACAATTGATACATATACCAAGGCTTTTTCCCCTTACAAGGGAAGTAGCCTAAAAGGAAAAGGCATAAAATCATTCCCACCCATTCCATCCCTGAATACACTCCACACCCCTCCACACTCCCTCTTATCTTAGCACCTCCTGGATGACGGGTCATCCCTGCACCTTGTCCACTGCCCTGGGTCAGAAGCAGTGTCGCAATTGATACATAATTTCTATTTATCAGGTTAAAGTTTTTGTTGAATATTCAGCATTATTGTTCGTTGCCAGAGCTTTTGTATATTTGTCTGATATATATATATATATATATATATATATATATATATATATATATATATATATATATATATATATATATAAATGTTCAGGTCGTTTCTTGTTTGGCGCGAAAAAAAAACAGAAGACTAAATAATTTATTGTTGTCACAGTTTAGATGACAAACTTAGAATTTCAGAATAACTTGGGATATTTTTTGGCGTTAGATCTCTCACAGGTTAGATTGTTGAGGAACGCGTGAATGAAAAATTAAATAATTTGAATGATTTGTAACACCTCTACTAAGAACAGGAAATCCCTTTTTGTTAGAAGAAATAAAAACTTGTCACAATTTATAAATATCTTTATGAGTTTCTCACCAAATACCAAGATTATATACAAGAAAATGTCGATAATTTGATCATACAGTTCTGTTACCAGATAAGAAATAAATAAAAATTCTTTTATTTCTTCGTTGCTATCTA